>NC_047578.1:3337500-3672500 GCF_011004845.1 Esox lucius | reverse complement strand
ATATCTGGAAATATGTGTTAATGCTTTTAGTGAAATGTTGGGGAATTTGTGACTGGTGTGTGTGTGCGTGCGTGCGTGCCTGCGTGCGTGCCTGTGTGCGTGTGTCAGGTCAGCCATTGATGGGATAAAGGCTCTTGTCCTCTCTGAATTATTTATTCAGGAAATCAATGTGTGAACATTAGGCCTAGATATTGCAAAGGGCTATGCATGGTAAATGTGTCTGTGTGTGTATGTGTGCAAGTGCTTGTGTGTAAGTGCTTGTGTGTTAGTGTGATTGTGTGTGTGTGTGTGTATGTGTGTAAGTGCTTGTGTGATTGTGTGTGTGTATGTGTGTAAGTACTTGTGTGTAAGTGCTTGTGTGATTGTATGTGTGTGAATGTGTGTAAGTGCTTGTGTGTTAGTGTGATTGTGTGTGTTAGGGGAGCTGCTGACTGCTACACACATGTAGGGCCTTACCAGGTGTGATTGTCCTGCCGATTTTGCAGGTTTTCCCACTTACAAAGCATGTAGAAGTCTGTACTTTTTTATCATAGATACTCTTAAACTGTGAGTGACGGAATCTAAAACAAAAATCCAGAAAATCACATTGTATGATTTTTAAGTAATTATTTTGCATTTCATTGCATGACATAAGTATTTGATACATCAGAAAAGCAGAACTCAATAATTGGTACAGAAACCTTTGTTTGCAATTACAGAGATCATACGTTTCCTGTAGTTCTTGACCAGGTTTGCACACACTGCAGCAGGGATTTTGGCCCACTCCTCCATACAGACCTTCTCCAGATCCTTCGGGTTTCGGGGCTGTCGTTGGGCAATACGGACTTCCAGCTCCCTCCAAAGATTTTCTATTGGGTTCGGGTTTAGAGACTGGCTAGGCTACTCCAGGACCTTGAAATGCTTCTTACGGAGCCACTCCTTAGTTGCCCTGGCTGTGTGTTGCGCGTCGTTGTCATGCTGGAAGACCCAGCCACGACCCATCTTCTTACTGAGGGAAGGAGGTTGTTGGCTAAGATCTTGCGATACATGGCCCCATCCATCCTCCCCTCAATACGGTGCAGTCGTCCTGTACCCTTTGCAGAAAAGCATCCCCAAAGAATGATGTTTCCACCTCCATGCTTCATGATTGGGATGGTGTTTTTGGGTTTGTACTCCTCCTTCTTCTTCCTCCAAACACAGTGAGTGGAGTTTAGACCAAAAAGCTCTATTTTTGTCTCATCAGACCACATGATCTTCTCCCATTCCTCCTCTAGATCATCCAGGTGGTCATTGGCAAACTTCAGACAGGCCTGGACATGCGCTGGCTTGAGCAGGGGGACCTTGCGTGTGCTGCAGGATTTTAATCCATGACGGCGTAGTGTGTTACTAATGGTTTTCTTTGAGACTGTGGTCCTAGCTCTCTTCAGGTCATTGACCAGGTCCTGCCGTGTAGTTCTGGGCTGATCCCTCACCTTCCTCATGATCATTAATGCTCAACGAGGTGAGATCTTGCATGAAGCCCCAGACGGAGGGAGATTGACAGTCATCAACGAGTTCAAACAGGTGCAGTTAATACAGGTAATGAGTGGAGAACAGGAGGGCTTCTTAAAGAAAAACTAACAGGTCTGTGAGAGCCGGAATTCTTACTGGTTGGTAGGTGATCAAATACTTATGTCATGCAATAAATGCAAATAAATTATAAAAAAATCATACAATGTGATTTTCTGGATTTTTGTTTTAGATTCCGTCTCTCACAGTTAAAGTGTACCTATGATAAAAATGACAGACCTCTACATGCTTTGTAAGTAGGAAAACCTGCAAAATCGGCAGTGTATCAAATACTTGTTCTCCCCACTGTATACCAACCTAATCTGTATATTTCTCAAGATAATGTATTTTCTTCAGGATTGCTTGTGTCACTCTTCTTACTCTTAACATTTTCTTCTCTTCCAATCCTTCTCCTCTTTTCTTCACTAGTTTTTCTCCTCTTTCTTCCTTTCCTTCTCTTTACCTTTCCACCTCACTCTTCTCTCCTCGCTTCACTAATTTTTACTCCCTTAGTTTTTCCTTCTCACTCTCTTATTGCTCTCCTGTCTTTAATAATAAATAGTACCCTATTAGATAGAATACTTTGGTTAGCAGATTCCCATTGCTTGCCTTATTTTTGTATTTTATCTCAAAAACATTGTTTGGAATAATAAAATGTCAGGCTCTGTAATCATATCTTTACCATTCCTCCTCTTTCTTTCACTCTTCTTCATATCCACTATTCGTCCTCTCCTTCATCACTCTAACAGAAAACACTTTGATCCAGGAATATTTCAAAATATATTTTCACACTAGTTATTATAATGCCAAAGCCTTAAATTTGTAATCTACAAAAAAATATTATCGTCATTATTTGTACAATCATTTAATATGATCATATTTTCAATATAGACCGTCCACTGCATATTTACATTTGAAAGTTTTTTAACTTAGCTACCATGACAATAGCTAGCTAACCTAGCTAGCTACCTATTTGATAGCCCAACATATTTAACGCCTTCATGAGCAGATCATCTATCTAATTAATATATTGTGACATTAAAACATCACTGGCTAGTAGTTCAAACGATTGTAACTTACTTGCTTGGCTTAAATAGACGTGTGTGATGATGTGGATTAATTTGACGCTTGGTAGCCACTGGCTGACATTTTCACAGCAGATTTCTCTAAAACGAGCGTGAGCGAGTAGTTAGTCGAAGAGGGAATGATGCTGCTATTGCGAGCAGCTCCCTCTGTTGGCCAAAACAAGCACAACGTGATTGAGATGTCAACTGGTTGGCTCTGCTGCCAAGTCTTTCTGGCCACATAAAGTACAATTTAATTTTGTGTAGGGTGACCAGACATGCCTGTTTGCCCAGGGTCGTCCCTGTTTCAAGCTAGGTGTCCTGGGTCCCGACAAATATCCGTAAAACTTAAATCATTAAATTAATAATAATTATTGCAATGATGCTGTAATGTTTTCCCATGCGCGTCGCAGCCAAACAAACAACTGTGTACAACTGCTTAGCAAAGCAACAATTCTCATAAAAGCTCAAGGGAGCGGAAAGTGAAAACAGTAACAAACAGGGCCAACTCCCCTGCTCCACCAACTACAAACACACACGATGACAAACACGCGCGCATAAGCGCATACACATGTGTGTGCCTTGAACATGTGGTATACTTAAGGGTCCCGGTATGGGGGTTTGAAAATGTGGTCACGCTATCTTTTGCGGTCTGTTTTTAACGCACAGTTAAAATCTGGGACTTTTCCCGGGGACAGCTCCAGCCGGGGACGGGCCATCAAAAACAGGGACTGTCCCCAGAAAACGGAGACGTCTGGTGACCCTATGTTGGGGTAGAAATATTTTTTGTGTGATAAGCATGGTACTACTTTGAAACCATAAATCATTTTAACGATAAAATATTTACTCATGAAGTTTGCTTTGTTGAATGCCATCTGTCCAAAAAAGAACCATATCTATGTCACAAGCAAATACAATGATGGATGACTGGTCTACACTTTACTTGGAAGACAGGGCTTTCAACACTGAGTGCAGAGTTAATGTAAAATTGGTGAATGGGACCAAATGTTATCTAGGGAGGGTTAAATTAACTCTACAGTTTTTACTGTCCACACACCTGAACTTCCCCAAAAGGTCAACCTTTCCCTGCACTCTACAGTGCTATAGTCACACTCTTTCAGGATCATACAAACACACAAATCTGCTTTTCACTGTTCATGGTTTTGAAAATAAACCTAAACAAGGCATTAAGTTAGACAATTGAGAAAAGTCTGTGGCAGAGATGAGCGGGTCTGCGATATTTTCCCTTTAAGGCTGCTTAGTGAGTGTTATGTCTGTGTGTGTGCGTGTGTGTGCGTGTGTGTGTTTCTTATCCCACCGAGTCTTAACCCCCATTGAACTCTGACCTTTGCCCCCTTACCCCCTCCGGGAACACACACACACAGACTGAGCCCCAGAGCCCTCTCCGAGTCTCTAAGCTTGGTCTATCCTTTGCTTGACTCCTACATACAAATTGTAATTCGCTCCTTGCCGAGTGAGCTAACATTTTTACACACTGTCACTCCATAATACACAATACGAAATACAGCAGTCAACTTCTAACCCCTGCGTCTCCTAGAAAGAATGTGTGTGTGTGTGTGTCCAGGTTGTTCTGCCTCCTGTATGTGTGTCAGGATGGGACAGAGACAGTGAGAAACGTGTTTGTGAGCGCGTGCACAACTGAGATGCTGAGATGTGTAGTTCAAACATTGCATAGAGCTTCTCCAGAGATCCTATCAGTTTCCATTCAAAATTAGACGTTCGTGCAAGTCTTAAGAATGTCAATGTTTGCCTTCAGAACCAGCCACTAGGTGTGCTCTTGGACACCATTCCAGTTAAATCTGCTGGTGACTTGCTAGGGCATTTGTCATGAGGGATAGGTGAACAACTCAGATCCCAGCTCAGAGGTTCCCATCCCAGTGCTTTTCCCAAACCTTAACTCCACCACTTGCATTTAATTACATAGACATTTACATAGACATTTAAGTTATTTATCAGACACATGTGTACCTACAAAGCAAGGCACGTTTCACAGTGGCAATTCAAAGTGCTTTACATTATTAGGCCTGACAGTGCGACTAACAGTACATGTGTGGACAGACCATTACAGGGCATCATTCCCTCCAGTCCAAATATGAAGTCATAGGAAAGGGAAGTGAAGTCTTTGGTTTGGGCTGTTGCATGGGTGGTCACCATAAATTCCATGACGGTACCTAAAATATTGTCGGTACCTAATCATCACTAACCTTCACTTTACTCATCATTCCCCTCTCCTCCTCCTGTCTCTGAAATTCATTTTATGTGCTCGAAGTACAAGAAAACATATGCATTCATGTCACTAAGGATAACAATGTCAGCTGAATGACACAAATGTAAATGTAGTGACAGTTCAACTTAATTACATTACTTCGATATTAGCCTGAAAAACAAGGTTTATTAACACATTAGTCAAATAAAGTTTTTCACCCATGAATAAACATCCGATTGTGAAGTGCATTTGTGAGACTCTGTTAGGAACTTAACCCACTCTTTGACTGACATGTTTTTCCTCAGCTGGAATTCTTTCTCTCCCTCCATCTTTCTCTCCCTCCCTCTATCGCTCTCTGTCTCTCTCCCCCTCTTTCCCTCTTACACTCTTTCTCTTTTGATCCCACACTCTCCGCTCCCGTCTCTCTCTCTCTCTCTCCAGCTTCATACTTCCCTCTCTCCCACCCTCTCACATGTTGGCCCACAATGTTTTTAGAAAGCAACACAACCCAGAAATTTCACTGAAATATGGAACCACTTAATCCCTGGATCCATGAGGACAATATCCCCACAGTGTGTGTGTGTGTTTATTGAGTTGTGGCCAGATGGTGAGGAAAGCTTTAGCACTGTACTGGCTATGTGACACACTCACACACACAAACTTACGATTACCAGATTACCAATGCCTGTTTTTTTGGCCGTGTTTATGTATCCACTCTAGGCAGGTTCTGCTCGAGCAGTTATTACATTAATCTCGCATTGGTCTCTGCCCTGTTAGATCCTGTTTTACCACAACGTGCTGCTTAGGTTCAAGGGTAGGTTGTACACCACTGTGTGTGTGTGTGTGTGTGTGTGTGTGTGTGTGTGCGTTTGTGCATGTTTGTGTGTGTGTGACTATATTTTCAGTTGTGTTATCCAGGCGCAGTTTAATTTAACTATCAGTTTGTTGACCCACCAACTGGGTTAAAGTAAAACATATGTTTTTTTTTCAGGGGGCATGACCTAATAGAGACATATTGTTCCAGGTCATCTTAACCTACAATGTTTTATTTTTCTACGCTGACAATTTCTTTTGTAAAGACCAATTACCGCTCCACTGCCTCGCCTCATGGCGGCGGGTCCTGGATGGCTCGGGAGAGTAAAAGATTCAGAAATGTGGCCTTTGCCACACATCTCGCTAAGTTGTTTGGCTTCTTATTCCACCGATCGCCCAACCAGGAAGCACTCACCAGCCTGTGACATGACTGAGCTTGAAGACACCTGACCAATCACAAAGAGATGCTATGGCAAAGTGAGGCAAAGGAAATCTTGTCCAACCCAAACCATGGAACTGTTGAGCCAGTTTGCCACCGCACTTACAATGTATTTATGATGCAGCCTGGGAACCCATTCGCAGATAAGATATACTACATATATACTTCTATACACTCACCTAAAGGATTATTAGGAACACCATACTAATACTGTGTTTGACCCCCTTTTGCCTTCAGAACTGCCTTAATTCTACGTGGCATTGATTCAACAAGGTGCTGAAAGCATTCTTTAGAAATGCCCATATTGGCCCATATTGATAGGATAGGATCTTGCAGTTGATGGAGATTTGTGGGATGCACATCCAGGGCACGAAGCTCCCGTTCCAACACATCCCAAAGATGCTCTATTGGGTTGAGATCTGGTGACTGTGGGGGCCATTTCAGTACAGTGAACTCATTGTCATGTTCAAGAAACCAATTTGAAATGATTCGAGCTTTGTGACATGGTGCATTATCCTGCTGGAAGTAGCCATCAGAGGATGGGTACATGGTGGTCATAAAGGGATGGACATGGTCAGAAACATTGCTCAGGTAGGCCGTGGCATTTAAACGATGCTCAATTGGCACTAAGGGGCCTAAAGTGTGCCAAGAAAACATCCCCCATACCATTACACCACCACCACCAGCCTGCACAGTGGTAACAAGGCATGGATCCATGTTCTCATTCTGTTTACATAAAATTCTGACTCTACCATCTGAATGTCTCAACAGAAATCGAAAATCATCAGACCAGACAACATTCTTCCAGTCTTCAACTGTCCAATTTTGGTGAGCTTGTGCAAATTGTAGCCTCTTTTCCTATTTGTAGTGGAGATGAGTGGTACCCGGTGGGGTCTTCTGCTGTTGTAGCACATCCGCCTCAAGGTTGTGCGTGTTGTGGCTTCACAAATGCTTTGCTGCATACCTTGGTTGTAACGAGTGGTTATTTCAGTCAAAGTTGCTCTTCTATCAGCTTGAATCAGTCAGCCCATTCTCCTCTGACCTCTAGCATCAACAAGGCATTTTCGCCCACAGGACTGCCACATACTGGATGTTTTTCCCTTTTCACACCATTCTTTGTAAACCCTAGAAATGTTTGTGCGTGAAAATCCCAGTAATTGAGCAGATTGTGAAATACTCAGACCGGCCCGTCTGGCACCAACAACCATACCATGCTCAAAATTGCTTAAATCACCTTTCTTTCCCATTCTGACATTCAGTTTGGAGTTCAGGAGATTGTCTTGACTAGGACCACACCCCTAAATGCATTGAAGCAACTGCCATGTGATTGGTTGATTAGATATTTGCATTAATGAGTAAATACATTGTATTGTCTTACATATACATCTATATGTAAGACAATATTTAATATTTATACATCTATATGTAAGTCAATATTTAATATATTTACATCTATATGTAAGACAAGATTTACTATATATACATCAAAATGTAAGACAATATTTAATATATATACATCTATATGTAAGCAGTACGGCATGATGGGGGTGTGGTATATGACCAATATACCACAGCATAGAGCTGTTCTCTTAGGTACGACGCATCGCGGAGTGCCTGGACACGGTGCTTGGCCGTGATGTATTGGCAATACATGACAAACCCCTGAAATGCCATATTGTGATTATAAACTGGTTACCAACACTATTAGAGCAGTAAAAAGTGATATGCTGTCCTAACTGTGGGATATGGTGTCATATACCATGGCTACCAGCCAATCAGGATTCAGAATTCAAACCACCCAGTTATATATAGAGCTATGATAAAAGTACACAACCCAGTTTTCCTATGCCACCCTACCCCAACCAGAGTAAAATAGGATCATTGTATCAGACCAATAAACTGATTGACACTAACATCACATTTGGAACCTTAAATGGTCGAATAGATTCTTCTTTGTCATCATTGATTTGTTGTCCTGGAACTAGGAACTGAGACACAATTTTATTTAGTTTTTTAATTAAATGCTGCAATTGTCTGCATGTGTGTTGTTTTTGGAAAACTGTTATCTGTAGTTGTCTGTTCTGGTCTTTTAAATCAAGACATGACCTTGAGTAAACCAGATTCTTTCAGATATTCTTCCTTCTCAAAGAAAGGTTTTTCTTTGTTGAAATACAAAATAATGTGAATTTGTTACAGGACAAGAGCAAAGAAATCTGGCTTTGTTTCCTTTGTCTAGCAGACTAATACACTAAAAGGATTAGTATTAAATAACTGTTATTAATTAAAATGTTGTGTTGGAATGACACAATAGTTTGGTGTCCCTATCATTCATTCCAAAATGTTTACAGACCACTTATTCTTTAGCTAAGTGTGTAAACTTTACATCATGTTCTATGAAGAAATAACTAGTGTTTAGATGGGGTGTTTTTTGTGTGCTTTACGCCCCCCCAATCCTACTTTGGCCCAAAATATGAGAGAACAACATATTTGGATATTGGTTAACAGAATATGGGTAACGGGAACATTTTCGCTTGTGAAACTTATCAGTAGGGATTTTGTAGAGCCCGCCAGCAATAGATTTAAAAAAAGCTAAACAAGAAATGCATTCTAAATTGTCTTAAGTTGCTAGATGTTTCTGGATCGTGGATATAATGGTTACACAGGCCTACCAGTACTTCGAGCCATGCAGTGTTTATTTGTTTTTCACAGGCTCTATGCAGTAGTTCTTCAGTGAACCTATCAAACACACAATGATCTGATCCTGATGGGGATTTTGGACAAAAGATGTACAATCTGATTAGTAATTTGGATGAAATTTACAGGCAGAGAAGAAAAAGGACAAAAACAAATCTGCCCACCACTACTCCTCGATCTGCCCCACTTTACCAACTTGATCAACTTCTATACACTCACCTAAAGCTATGTGCCCTGGATGTGCATCCCACAAATCTCCATCAACTGCAAGATGCTATCATATCAATATGGGCCAATATGGGCATTTCTAAAGAATGCTTTCAGCACCTTGTTGAATCAATGCCACGTAGAATTAAGGCAGTTCTGACGGCTAAAGGGGGTCAAACACAATATTAGTATGGTGTTCCTAATAATCCTTTAGGTGAGTGTAGATTTTAATGTTGGTGTGTGTGTGTGTGTGTGTGTGTGTGTGTGTGTGTGTGTGTGTGTGTGTGTGTGTGTGTGTGTGTGTGTGTGTGTGTGTGTGTGTGTGTGTGTGTGTGTGTGTGTGTGTGTGTGTGCGTGCATGTGAGTGTGTTACGTAGCTGTCTTTATGACCTCGTTTCTCATGATACCTTCATTACTTATTGAAGGGAAGCACACAGACAATGGACCGTAGAAGTCACATAGGCTTGTTTTTCAACATCATATGATATAAACCGGCAGTGCCTAAGCTACATTGATTGATGTTCCCCTTTAAGGCTATGTGGTAATGCACTACATCTGAATTAAAAAGTTCAAAGCTTGGATGTGAGACATAAATGTAGTGTGTCTGGTGACCGACATCCCAAAAAGACATACTGTTAACTATGTCCACTGATGTGCCAAACACATTATGTCCACCTGCTTAATATGCTGTTGGTCCTTCGTGTGACGCCAAAACAGCACCGATCCACCGAGGCATGGACTCCACAAGACCCCTGATAATGTCCTGTGGTATCTGGCACCAAGTCATTAGCATCAGATACTTCAAGTCCTGTGAGATGTGAGGTGGAGCTGCCGTGGATTGGACTTGTTGGTCAAGCACATCCCACAGATGTTCAGTCGGATTGAGAACTGTCTGATCGTAACGTCTCCCTGTCTCATTGTAACATCTACCTGTCTCATCATAATGTCTCTGTGTCATTGTTACATATACCTGTCTCATGGTAACAACTCTGTCTCATCATGACATCTCCCTATTCATTGTAACGTCTCCCTGTCTCACAGTAACGTCTCCTTGTCTCATCGAAACATCTTGCTGCTCATCGTAACGTCTTCCAGTCTCACCGTAACATCTCCCTGTATCATCGTAACGTCTCCCTGTCTCATCGTAACGTCTCCCTGTCTCACAGTAACGTCTCCCTGTCTCATTGTAACGTCTCCCTGTCTCACAGTAACGTCTCCCTGTCTCATCGTAACATCTCCCTGTCTCACAGTAACGTCTCCTTGTCTCATCGTATCGTCTCCCTGTCTCATTGTAACGTCTCCCTGTCTCCCTGTAATGTGTTGAATCATTTGCTGCCACGCCGTTCTGCTTTCAATGAGAGATGTATAGCAGGCGAATCAACCTTTACTGTAATTGTGCTGATCAAAGTCAATCGCCACATGAAGTTCCCCAATGAACTGGGTCCTCCCACCTTATGATTAAGTCAACCTACTAAAGGGTTAACCAAGTAGTTAGACCAGGGATGATTGTCAGTTTGCAATTAGGAGTGCATTAATGTGTGTTTGTGTGTTTTTCTGTCTGTGATGTTCATTGTTTCTGTGTGTTTCGGAAATGTGTTCTATTCCCTGTTTGTCTGTGTCTACAAGTCTATGTGAATTTGTTTCGGTCTGCATGTTTCATGTCTATGTTTGTCTGTGTCTGTATTCCTGTGGTTCTGTCTGTATGTCAGTTGGTCTGTGTCTGCCTGTGCTTCTGCCTGTGTCTGCATGGCTGGGGTTCTGCCTGTGTCTGCATGTCTGGGGTTCTGTTTGTGTCTGCCTGTGCGTCTGCCTGTGTCTGTATGTCTGGGGTTCTGCCTGTGTCGGCATGTCTGGGGTTCTGTCTGTGTGTCAATACAATGCGTAAACACCACTTTTCATTTAAATCTGCAACCCCCCAAAAATAATTTCACTCTACAAATTGGAATGTTTTGACTGGAGATTACTGTGCCAAACTCTCATTGGCTGTCTGTCGCCATAGTAACATGAGGAATACTCTTTAGCGATTCCCTTAGTGACAGACATTAGGCTAATCCTCTCTCATTTAAATGTAAAATCAGCAGAAGAGTGACTGTCTGGCAATACTGTCCTCCAAAAGTGTGTGTGTGTGTGTATTGTTCTAAAGTGCGCTCAAATAATAAATTAATTTTTGTAATATATTTATCTCTTTGTTTACCTCAAAACGTATTGGATCCAGACCATAGCAGAGCTGCCCCGGACAGTTCCTGGAGATCTAGAGTCCTGTGGGTTTTCTCTCCAATCCCAGGTGTAATTACATAAATAAGCTTAGAATCAGGTGTGCTAAATTTGGGTTAGAGAGAAAAGCATACAGGCCAATGGTTTTCCAGGAACTGGGTTGGCTTCCACGACCCTGTATGGCTGATGGGCTGATGGGTTGATGGGTTGATGGGTTGATGGATGGGTATATATTTCTGACCATGTGCATGTCTTGCGTGCACATCTTAAGGAACTTCTAATAGGCCCACAATGTGTTTACACCAGTTTTCCAGATCTGTGAAAACTGGGGTTTAAAAGTCTTTGTTGACAGTTCCAGGTTACCACGCCAAAAGGCTTTACTGTCTTGACAGTCACAAACTCTATCAACTAAGCTCTCTCAGGTGCGCAGTGGATACAAGTGTGCTTTGGGAATCTGGTTAGCATGGGAATCTGTTTGGTGAAGAGTGGGAATGATCTCCCGGGATAAACAGCTAGGCTCCCTCTGACTTCCCTTTGAAGATGGAAGCTCTGTGTCAGAGAAGACAGATGTCCCACACTCACACTCATGCATGTACATATATGCTCCCAACACACACACTCGGAGAGCCCAGTCTGTGAGAGGTGAGCCACAGCAATCAGAGCTTGACAAGGAATAGAGATAATTCCCTATCGGAATAATCTCTCTTCCTGTGAAGAGAGAATGGGGGACAGAGTCAACATGTGGTGGGTGGGGGGTTCCACATTGAAATGACAATTCCTAGGGATTGTGTATTGCTTTTGTTGATATGGTGTTGGTGGGGGCAATGGGGATGGGTGTGACAGATGTGATTGTACAAAAACAATAACAAGTCATTGCAACCAAGTGAATGTAATCACAAGCAGTGACATGAAAGCAGTTTATTTCCGCTAATGGTAATGTTGGAAATAATCCACCAGATTCCATAAGTCAGATATTTAACTGGGGTAGTGTGTAAGTCCCACAGGGGATCTGTTTCAATTTACAGTAAATAATGCTGTTTATTACACGACAATGTCAGGAATCTATTCTCATTGCAATTATTTAAAATCAGTGTATGGAGTGTGAATAATGAACAACACAACTACAAAATGACAATAAATTATGAAACATTACAAAACATTTTCCATTCAGACATCCCAAAAGAGAGCATTGCAGTTATGAGCTCATGTTCCAAACCTGACCAACACAAAATAATCATACCTCGGATGAAGCTCATAGGCTACGATATGGCTACTCTTAACGGCTGTACCAGATGCACTTCCCTTGCTTCTGAATTTTTTAATTTATGTTTTGGACATACATAGAGGTCACTGATGTATCCTATAGAAGTTTTTTTTTTTTTTTTTTTTTTGCATCATCTTCCGCTTATCCGGGGCCGGGTCGCGGGGGCAGCAGTCTAAGCAGGGATGCCCAGACTTCCCTCTCCCCAGAAACTTCCTCCAGCTCTTCAGGGGGGACACCGAGGCGTTCCCAGGCCAGCCGGGAGACATAGTCCCTCCAGCGTGTCCTAGGTCTTCCCCGGGGTCTCTTCCCGGTGGGACGGGACCGGAACACCTTCCCAGGAAGGCGTTCCGGAGGCATCCGAAACAGATGCCCAAGCCACCTCAGCTGACCCCTCTCGATGTGGAGGAGCAGCGGCTCTACTCTGAGCTCCTCCCGGGTGACCGAGCTTCTCACCCTATCTCTAAGGGATCGCCCAGCCACCCTGCGGAGAAAGCTCATTTCGGCCGCCTGTATCCGGGATCTTGTCCTTTCGGTCATGACCCAAAGCCCATAGGTGAGAGTAGGAACGTAGATTGACCGGTAAATCGAGAGCTTCGCCTTGCGGCTCAGCTCTTTCTTCACCACGACAGACCGATACATCGACCGCATTACTGCAGAAGCTGCACCGATCCGTCTGTCAATCTCCCGTTCCATCCTTCCCTCACTCGTGAACAGGACCCCTAGATACTTAAACTCCTCCACTTGAGGCAGGCACTCTCCACCAACCTGAAGTGGGCAAGCCACCCTTTTCCGACTGAGGACCATGGCCTCGGATTTGGAGGTACTGATTTTCATCCCCACCGCTTCACACTCGGCTGCAAACCGTCCAAGTGCATGCTGAAGGTCCTGGCTTGAAGGGGCCAACACGACAACATCATCCGCAAAGAGCAGAGACGAAATCGTGTGGTCCCCAAACCTGACACCCTCCGGCCCCTGGCTGCGCCTAGAAATTCTGTCCATAAAAATTACGAACAGAACCGGTGACAAAGGGCAGCCCTGCCGGAGTCCAACATGCACAGGGAACAAGTCTGACTTACTGCCGGCAATGCGGACCAAGCTCCTGCTTCGGTCGTACAGGGACCTGACAGCCCTTAGCAAAGGACCCAGGACCCCATATTCCCAAAGCACTCTCCACAGGATGCCGCGAGGGACACAGTCGAATGCCTTCTCCAAATCCACAAAACACATGTGGACTGGTTGGGCAAACTCCCATGAACCCTCCATCACCCTGTAGAGGGTATAGAGCTGGTCCAGTGTTCCACGGCCTGGACGAAAACCACACTGTTCCTCCTGAATCCGAGGTTCTACTATCGGCCGTATTCTCCTCTCCAGAACCCTGGCATAGACTTTCCCGGGGAGGCTGAGAAGTGTGATCCCCCTATAGTTGGAACACACCCTCCGGTCCCCCTTCTTATAAAGAGGGACCACCACCCCGGTCTGCCATCCCAGAGGCACTGTCCCCGACTGCCACGCGATGTTGCACAGGCGTGTCAGCCAAGACAGCCCCACAACATCCAGAGACTTAAGGTACTCAGGGCGGATCTCATCCACCCCCGGTGCCTTGCCACCGAGGAGTTTCTTAACCACCTCGGTGACTTCAGCCCGGGTGATGGACGAGTCCACCTCTGAGCCTTCATCCTCTGCTTCCTCAATGGAAGACGTGACGGCGGGATTGAGGAGATCCTCGAAGTACTCCTTCCACCGCCCGACGACATCCCCAGTTTCTCTTCATCACCACTAGATGGTGGGGAGGAGCCTAATGCGTATCGCCTCTCTTCTTTCCCTCCCTTTTGCTCTTGCTTCTCTTTCCCTCCTTTTTCTATACTTTTCTTTCTTCGACAGACTGAGGGACTGTACCAGTAACAGTGGCTTGACCGCGGCTGGTGCAGTTCCCTCAGTCTACCGACAAGGCCGGCAAAGAAGGACTGGGGAGGACAGGAGGGTAACAGTGGCTTGACCGCGGCCCTCCTAGAATCCCCAGTCCACGGATCACCCCGGACCTAAGAAGGACTCAAGAAAAGGGAAGGCCTTTAACGCCAAGAACCCCTTGGTCCACGGACAAGGCCCGGAACGGACCAAGCAGCCAAGACCAAGCCAGGACCCGCAGCTCCGAGAACATCTGAGGACAGCCGGAGTCCTGAGAAGCCTGACTTCCTTCCATCTAAAGGAAAGTTTTCATTTCCATACCCTCCCTTTTCAATAATCTCCTCAACCCCCACTTTTCAAACCTCACCAAAACTCCTCTCCCCCCTCCTCTCCCCCCCTCCTCCCCCCCCTTTTTTCCCTTTCCCCCTTTCCTTACCCTACAGCCCCAACACGACCGGAACCATGGACCGCACCATCCGAAGACACAACGCCGTCAGAATGATCAGAAAAAGACAAAGCGAAGAACAACCACCGATGCAGAGACTGGAGTTTAGCAGATCGGTGATCCAGCACGAGCTAGGCTATTCCCCTGGGGATTTAAATTGTCTGTTTAAGCTGCCGGGCCCACGAGAAACTTTTGAGATTAGCTTTAAGACACCGGAACATTTAGCATTATTTTGGCACAAGACTAGGCAAGATACACACAGCAACATCTTAAATAAATTTCACATAGAACCAATCACCGAACCAGATAGGAAAACAGTTACCATCATCTTCTACAACGAGACAGTCACAGAATACGACATACGCACATGGTTAGCACGACACGCACAGGTAGATTCCGACGTCCGACAGATCCGGGACGAGGACGGGATATGGACAGGGGCGAGAAAATGCAATATCACGCTCAGACGGGACCCAGCTGGAACCATCAAACACCTGCCCAGTACCATCATGCTTGGGAACAACAGGGGGCAGGTGTTTTACTACGGTATGCCAAAATTGTGCAGGAACTGCGGGGCAACAGGGCACCTCGCAGCAAACTGCACAGTAATCCGGTGCAAGAACTGTGGAGACGAACATTTCACCAAGGACTGCACAGAGCAAAGGAAGTGCAACCTCTGCGGGAACGAGGGGCATGTTTTCAGAAACTGCCCAACCTCATATGCCAACAGGACTCGTTCCCAAAGAGGGGCACAACCGGAGCCAACACCAACGTCAGAAGACCCAGCACCACAGCACAGTACACCCCAAGAACCAGCACCAACACACGACCCAGAAACACCCATTGTACCGGAACTACCCACTGCACCAGAAACAGTACCTTCACCGGAATTAATACCAGCCCTATCATCATCATCATCATCATCATCATCATCATCAGAAGACAACAATAGTGACAATTCAGACAGACCAGAACACCACAACGACGACACGACAGCCAATACCATGTCCAGCCTTGGGTCCCCGGTATCGCCCTTGTCCATGTCCCTTCCCGCCCCGGACTATCCACACTCACTGCCACTATTCACAGAATTTGAACACACTCAGGACCCCAGTAGCCATGCCACACCAGAAACCAGACTGACAATAAAAAGCGAAACAGAAGAAACAGAAATCACCCACCCCCCCGAAGACGAAGAACAACTGAACCAGAACACTCCACAACAACCAGTCACCCCCAAAGAACAACGTCCCAAAAGAAAAATGGAAACTTCAGCAACCACAAGCAAAAAATCAAACACTAACGACTCACCGCCACCTCAAGAACCCCCATTCACCCAGTTAACTCGTCCCACACCTCACATCCCTGTAGCCACCCTCCCCATATATACACGAGCACAGGTCACTACCACAGCACACCCACACACAGGTAGGAATATTTCGAGTGGGCCCGAGCATGCTGACAGACAAGGGGAGGGCAGTACAATTAGTGGTACGCCATCCACGCTATGTCAAGAAGGGGGGTCCCTCTCAGAGTGAAGAACAACACCGACACACCACATAGTCAGCCATGGGCCGGTCGCAGTACTACACCCTACCTACCATACTCATGGCTCTGTCCATTACACTTACTTCTGTCAACGTCAGGTCCATCCATGATCCACACAAACGGCTAGATGTCATCTCCCACCTTAAACAAGTGAACACCGATATAATATTCCTCCAAGAATGCAACATACCTTTCAACACAGTTTATACTTACCTTGAGCAACAATGGAGCCCTGGCGACTCGACGTGGTCGGGGTCGAACGTCGCCAGGGCAGACGGAGTCGCTATTCTCTTAAAGAACCCAAACATACACTTCACAAAAGTCACAAATACAGACCCAGGTAGACTCATAGTAGCAGAAATCTCATACCATAACATCACAGTTAAACTTATAAATGTATATGCACCTACTAACCAACGAGAACGTCTGTCATTTTTCAGAAAGCTGCGACCGGCCCTCCTAGGCAACCTTCCGGTCATCGTTGCAGGCGATTTCAACTGTGCGCTGCGGGATTTGGACCGTAGCCGCCCCCGGAACGACGGCTCAAGCAGGGAGCTCATTGCCATTATCAATGAACACCAATTACAAGATCTAGGCAGGGACCTGGTGCCCCGCTACACCTGGGTGAGTTCTGACGGTCAGTCCTTTTCCAGGATCGACCTCCTCCTCCTAGACCAAGACCTCACAGCAGAACACACCACATCAGCAGCCACTTTCTTTTCAGACCATAGACAACTCACCACCACTGTACACCTACCAGACAGACAGACAAATAGAGGGAAGGGACTTTGGAAATTAAACACTACACTACTGACTGACAGACTTAACATGCAATACATCACACACCTGGAAAATTGGACCTCTCTCCTTGACCTATTCGACTCCCCCATTGATTGGTGGGAGATGGTCAAGGAGAGAACCAAACACTTCTACATCAAAGCAGGCAAAACAAAGGCAAGATGCAAAAAGGAACAACTCACCAAACTAAACAGACGACTACAGAACCAGACAGAACTACAACAAGAAGGCTTCAATCTCTCAACTGAAATAGCAGTCACTAAACACAAACTGGCACTCATACATAGACAAGAACAGCAGAAAATCAAATACACAAGCAAAATCAAACACCTAGAGGACGACGAGAAATGCACAAAATACTTCTTCCAACACATCAGACGTAAAAAACAAACCATAGACACACTGAAGGACCACACCCAGACACCACAAACTGACGAACACACCATCACAGACATCATCACAGACTTTTACACCAACCTGTACGCGACAAAAAGCACAGACGATGACTTGATCAACGGACTTCTCCAACACATCATACCAGTACCTGACAAGGAGGAGGAGGGAGACCTGACACTGGAGGAGCTCACCCGGGCGATGCGGTCCCTAAGTACGGGTAAGACACCGGGTCCCGATGGGCTCCCTGCTGAGTTTTACATAACATTCTGGGAACATCTCAAAGTCTGCCTGGGGGCGGTCTACAATAGCATGTACAGGGAGGGTAAACTAGCACCCTCCATGACAGAGAGTGCAGTTACCCTCCTGTACAAGGGAAAAGGTGATGCCACTGAGCTCAGGAACTGGCGCCCCATCAGTCTCCTGGGCTCAGACTATAAGATCTTGGCAAAAACCCTTATGTACCGGTTACAGAGGTCACTCCCGCAGGCCGTTGGATCCGACCAGACTTGCGGTGCTCCGGGGAGGTCGGCTCTGGATAACCTCTCAGCTGTAAGGGACATTTTTGCTCACTCTGTCGAACGGTCTCAGCCCTTTTGTCTTTTCAACCTTGACCAGGAGAAGGCCTTCGACAGGGTGAGCCATCCTTACATGCTGAGAGTGATGGCCAGAATGAACCTCGCTCTCAGTCTCCGAAACTGGGTTTCAATTATCTACCGCAACAACACCAGCAAAATCCTAATTAATGGCACCCCCTCTGCACCCATACCCATGCACTCTGGTGTAAGGCAGGGCTGCCCACTGTCAGCCCTGCTATACACCATTGCCATAGAACCCCTACTGGTCAGCATACGTCACAACCCCCGCATCACTGGCTACCCTTTACCCGGAGCACACGGCATGACAGTCAAAACCCAGGCATACATGGATGACATTACCATCATCACGACAGACACAAAGTCCATCCCACACATCACGCACGCAATCAACACTTTCTGCACAGCAACTGGGGCAATAGTGAACGGGACTAAGAGCGAGGTTTATGTAACACCGGACTGGCCAGCCGACCAGGTCCTGCCATACCCTGTTAAAGAAACCGTAAACATTCTGGGTGTATGTTTTGGCAGGACCAACCCCGGACGCCGGAGCTGGAAGGACGCCCTTGCCAAGGTCAAAAAGAAAATCGCTGGCTGGCAGGGGCGATCCCTCACGATGACTGGAAAGGTCCTAGTCATTAAAGCCATCGTTTACCCGATCCTGGCATACATAGGTAAGGTTTTTCCGCCAAACACACACACAGCAAGACATATCAACAAGACCATCTACAACTTCATCTGGGGCAGTGACCAGGAGCGGGTAAACAGGCTGACTATGTGGAAAAAAGAGAACAAAGGGGGTAAGGGGATCCCAAATATTCCACTCTACATAGCGGTGCAGGGCCTCAGTTACATCATCTCCAACATACGCAGACAGCACAATAAAGCCGGTTTTTTCCATACATTCTACTTCTCAACAATAATCAGACCATTGGGGCTCTGCACCCTTGACCATCGGACCCCTTACTCCTGGGACCCCCCTCTGCACTACAAAGCACTAAAATCCATTATCACCTCGCAACAGCTACACACCCACAAAAGTCAGGACTGGTCATTCAAAACACTTAGAAAATTCATCACGGACAGGGACACAGTTACACCGATACCAACATTAACTACCGAACAATGCACCACAGCCTGGACAAACATAGCTTCACCTGCACTTATGAACAGACACACGGACATAGCGTGGATGGCGGCCATACGCTGCCTCCCCACCCGGCATTTTATGCACAAAAGGGGAATAGCCAGAACCGACCAGTGCCCGCACGGCTGTAGAGAGATAGAAACCGAAGACCACATCCTCTGGCGGTGCAGGGTGGCAAAAAACATCTGGCTCATGACCTCTGCTCTCCTCACCAGGTTGACCGGCACGGCTGCGACGACCCTCCGGGGCATCCTCTTCGGACCACCAGGGGGACTCCAATCACCCCAGGAGAGGAACGCCTGGAGGGTCGTCAACGCCACAAAGCAAACCATTTGGGACACAAGGAACATAAAGGTTTTTCATAAACAGGACACTCTCCCCATCATCACTGCCAGAATCATCCGGAAAACCATCATCGATTACATCACCCTGGACACCCACCGACTTGGGCAAGACATCACCAACCGACAATGGAACATCAGCACCCCGAACGACATCATCATCACCCCCCCCGTCACCAACCTGCCCAACCCCACCACGGTGCCCCCAACCACAAATCCCAACACCAGCAGCCGAGCAGGGATCATGAGCCGCCACCTTGCACTCGACCCCTCCTACAGCCGTGCGAAGTACTGGACATTCCATCAACGATAGCCGATCTGCTACTCCACATGGACAGAAACACATACATACACATGTCAAACAGAATAACCATCACTTGTCACTTCAAACCGCCACTGTATTTACATTTCACCTTGCTTTGCCCTCCCTTATGTTCAGTGTACGTTCAAATGTTTTCTTTTTGTTTTTTAGCTTATTTATTTATTATTTCAAAATAACCAAATGACTTGATGTACTTGTAAATATTTGATGTGATGAAAACATGATGTGAAAAGTAAAACTCAATAAAAGAGATCTAAGGGATCGCCCAGCCACCCTGCGGAGAAAGCTCATTTCGGTCGCCTGTATCCGGGATCTTGTCCTTTCGGTCATGACCCAAAGCTCATGACCATAGGTGAGAGTAGGAACGTAGATTGACCGGTAAATCGAGAGCTTCGCCTTGCGGCTCAGCTCTTTCTTCACCACGACAGACCGATACATCGACCGCATTACTGCAGAAGCTGCACCGATCCGTCTGTCAATCTCCCGTTCCATCCTTCCCTCACTCGTGAACAGGACCCCTAGATACTTAAACTCCTCCACTTGAGGCAGGCACTCTCCACCAACCTGAAGTGGGCAAGCCACCCTTTTCCGACTGAGGACCATGGCCTCGGATTTGGAGGTACTGATTTTCATCCCCACCGCTTCACACTCGGCTGCAAACCGTCCAAGTGCATGCTGAAGGTCCTGGCTTGAAGGGGCCAACACGACAACATCATCCGCAAAGAGCAGAGACGAAATCGTGTGGTCCCCAAACCTGACACCCTCCGGCCCCTGGCTGCGCCTAGAAATTCTGTCCATAAAAATTACGAACAGAACCGGTGACAAAGGGCAGCCCTGCCGGAGTCCAACATGCACAGGGAACAAGTCTGACTTACTGCCGGCAATGCGGACCAAGCTCCTGCTTCGGTCGTACAGGGACCTGACAGCCCTTAGCAAAGGACCCAGGACCCCATATTCCCAAAGCACTCTCCACAGGATGCCGCGAGGGACACAGTCGAATGCCTTCTCCAAATCCACAAAACACATGTGGACTGGTTGGGCAAACTCCCATGAACCCTCCATCACCCTGTAGAGGGTATAGAGCTGGTCCAGTGTTCCACGGCCTGGACGAAAACCACACTGTTCCTCCTGAATCCGAGGTTCTACTATCGGCCGTATTCTCCTCTCCAGAACCCTGGCATAGACTTTCCCGGGGAGGCTGAGAAGTGTGATCCCCCTATAGTTGGAACACACCCTCCGGTCCCCCTTCTTATAAAGAGGGACCACCACCCCGGTCTGCCATCCCAGAGGCACTGTCCCCGACTGCCACGCGATGTTGCACAGGCGTGTCAGCCAAGACAGCCCCACAACATCCAGAGACTTAAGGTACTCAGGGCGGATCTCATCCACCCCCGGTGCCTTGCCACCGAGGAGTTTCTTAACCACCTCGGTGACTTCAGCCCGGGTGATGGACGAGTCCACCTCTGAGCCTTCATCCTCTGCTTCCTCAATGGAAGACGTGACGGCGGGATTGAGGAGATCCTCGAAGTACTCCTTCCACCGCCCGACGACATCCCCAGTTGAGGTCAACAGCTGCCAACCTCTACTGTAAACAGCGTTGGTAGGGCACTGTTTCCCTCTCCTGAGGCGCCGGATGGTTTGCCAGAATCTCTTCGAGGCCAGCCGATAGTCCTTCTCCATGGCCTCACCGAACTCCTCCCAGGCCCGAGTTTTTGCCTCCACAACCACCCGGGCTGCAGTCCGCTTGGCCTGTCGGTACCCGTCAGCTGCCTCTGGAGTCCCACAAGCCAACCAGGCCTGATAGGACTCCTTCTTCAGCTTGACAGCATCCCTTACTTCCGGTGTCCACCACCGGGTTCGGGGATTGCCGCCTCGACAGGCACCGGAGACCTTACGGCCACAGCTCAGAGCGGCCGCTTCAACAATGGCGGTGGAGAACATGGTCCACTCGGACTCAATATCTCCAACCTCCCTCGGGATCCAGTCAAAGCTCTGCCGGAGGTGGGAGTTAAAGATCTCTCTGACAGGAGACTCGGCCAGACGTTCCCAGCAGACCCTTACAGTACGCTTGGGCCTGCCGAGTCTGTCCAGCTTCCTCCCCCGCCATCGGATCCAACTCACAACCAGGTGGTGATCAGTTGACAGCTCCGCCCCTCTCTTCACCCGAGTGTCCAAGACATATGGCCGCAGGTCAGATGAAACGACAACAAAGTCGATCATCGACCTGCGGCCTAGGGTGTCCTGGTGCCACGTGCACTGATGGACACCCTTATGCTTGAACATGGTGTTCGTTATGGACAAACTGTGACTAGCACAGAAGTCCAATAACTGAACACCGCTCGGGTTCAGATCAGGGGGGCCGTTCCTCCCAATCACGCCCCTCCAGGTATCACTGTCGTTGCCCACGTGGGCGTTGAAGTCCCCCAGTAGAACGATAGAGTCCCCAGTCGGAGCACTTTCCAGCACCCCTCCCAGAGACTCCAAGAAGGTCGGGTACTCTGCACTGCCGTTCGGCCCGTAGGCACAAACAACAGTGAGAGACCTATCCCCGACCCGTAGGCGCAGGGAAACGACCCTCTCGTTCACCGGGGTAAACTCCAACACATGGCGGCAGAGCTGGGGAGCTATAAGCAAACCCACACCAGCCCGCCGCCTCTCACCATGGGCAACTCCAGAGTGGTGAAGAGTCCATCCTCTCTCAAGGAGTGTGGTTCCAGAGCCCAAGCCGTGCGTAGAGGTGATCCCGACTACCTCTAGTCGGAACCTCTCAACCTCACGCACCATCTCAGGCTCCTTCCCCGCCAGCGAGGTGACATTCCACGTCCCTAGAGCTAGTTTCAGTGTCCGGGGATCGGGTTGTCTAGGCCCCTGCCTTCGACTGCCGCCCGATCCTCTCTGCACCGGCCCCTTATGGTCCCTCCTTTGGGTGGTGAGCCCACGGGAGGGCGGCCCCATGTCGCTCGTTCGGGCTTGGCCCGGCCGGGCCCCATGGGGAAAGGCCCGGCCACCAGGCGCTCGCGAACGAGCCCCAACCCCGGGCCTGGCTCCAGGGTGGGGCCCCGGCTGCGCCATGCCGGGCGACGTCACAGGACACACAATTTTCTTCTTCATTAAGGGGTTTTTGAACCGCTCTTAGTCTGACCCATCGCCTAGGACCTGTTTGACTTGGGAGACCCTACCAGGGGCATATAGCCCCAGACAACATAGCTCCTAGGGTCACTCGGGTACTCAAACCCCTCCACCACGTTAAGGTGGCAGTTCAAGGAGAGGTCCTATAGAAGTCTTAAGCGGAAATGAGGTACTTCTTTAAATTCTGAAGATTCTTGCAAGTCGTCCTGGCCAGGTATTGGGTTAAAAAAATTGCTTGACCATTTCTGACAGCATCTGCCCAAATGGTAAATCTCTTGTTTGTGTAATAAGTTTCTAGCTGAAATAACTAAGTATGACATTTGAGTTGTTAAATGTACGCCACTGAATGGTGGGCTTTTAATAAAACTGATGTTTTGAACTTTTACAAAAAAAACTCTTCACATCTACAGCAATGCATTGTGGGTATGTGTACCGACTGCCTCAGTGATGATTAGTCGCAGACACGTATCCTTTCCCATTCAGACTTGCCAAAAGACAAGTGTTAAAAGACATTTACGGGTTCAGGGGCTTCAAAATCCATGCGGTTCACTTTCCACATTCATGACCTGTACCCAATTGAAGTCTTGAGCTCAACAGAGGCACTTCTTTAAATTCTGAAGATTCTCTTTTTTTCGACACACATAAAAGTCTCTGACGAGACTATCAAAAATTGCCAGGGCCGACTATATTGCAAGTCGTCCCGGCGGGGTATTGGGTTAAGTTTTCAACCAGCAATAATCACGCCTCGGCTAGACCTCATAGGCTATGATATCGCCACTGCGAAGGGATACCCGAGGAATGAAAGAAAAAATTGCTTGACCCTCTCTGACAGCATCTGCCCAAACGGGTAACACTTTCCCCTTCAGACTTGCCAAAAGACGAGTGTTAAAAGACATGTTGAGGTTCAGGGGCTTCAAAATCCATGCGGATCACTTTCCACATTCATGACCTGTACCCTATTGAAGTCTTGAGCTCAACAGAGGCACTTCTTTAAATTCTGAAGATTCTCTTTTTTTCGACACACATAAAAGTCTCTGACGAGACTATCAAAAATTGCCAGGGCCGACTGTATTGCAAGTCGTCCCGGCGGGGTATTGGGTTAAGTTTTCAACCAGCAATAATCACGCCTCGGCTAGACCTCATAGGCTATGATATCGCCACTGCGAAGGGATACCCGAGGAATGAAAGAAAAAATTGCTTGACCCTCTCTGACAGCATCTGCCCAAACGGGTAACACTTTCCCCTTCAGACTTGCCAAAAGACGAGTGTTAAAAGACATGTTGAGGTTCAGGGGCTTCAAAATCCATGCGGATCACTTTCCACATTCATGACCTGTACCCTATTGAAGTCTTGAGCTCAACAGAGGCACTTCTTTAAATTCTGAAGATTCTCTTTTTTTCGACACACATAAAAGTCTCTGACGAGACTATCAAAAATTGCCAGGGCCGACTGTATTGCAAGTCGTCCCGGCGGGGTATTGGGTTAAGTTTTCAACCAGCAATAATCACGCCTCGGCTAGACCTCATAGGCTATGATATCGCCACTGCGAAGGGATACCCGAGGAATGAAAGAAAAAATTGCTTGACCCTCTCTGACAGCATCTGCCCAAACGGGTAACACTTTCCCCTTCAGACTTGCCAAAAGACAAGTGTTAAAAGACATTTACAGGTTCAGGGGCTTCAAAATCCATGCGGTTCACTTTCCACATTCATGACCTGTACCCAATTGAAGTCTTGAGCTCAACAGAGGCACTTCTTTAAATTCTGAAGATTCTCTTTTTTTCGACACACATAAAAGTCTCTGACGAGACTATCAAAAATTGCCAGGGCCGACTGTATTGCAAGTCGTCCCGGCGGGGTATTGGGTTAAGTTTTCAACCAGCAATAATCACGCCTCGGCTAGACCTCATAGGCTATGATATCGCCACTGCGAAGGGATACCCGAGGAATGAAAGAAAAAATTGCTTGACCCTCTCTGACAGCATCTGCCCAAACGGGTAACACTTTCCCCTTCAGACTTGCCAAAAGACGAGTGTTAAAAGACATGTTGAGGTTCAGGGGCTTCAAAATCCATGCGGATCACTTTCCACATTCATGACCTGTACCCTATTGAAGTCTTGAGCTCAACAGAGGCACTTCTTTAAATTCTGAAGATTCTCTTTTTTTCGACACACATAAAAGTCTCTGACGAGACTATCAAAAATTGCCAGGGCCGACTGTATTGCAAGTCGTCCCGGCGGGGTATTGGGTTAAGTTTTCAACCAGCAATAATCACGCCTCGGCTAGACCTCATAGGCTATGATATCGCCACTGCGAAGGGATACCCGAGGAATGAAAGAAAAAATTGCTTGACCCTCTCTGACAGCATCTGCCCAAACGGGTAACACTTTCCCATTCAGACTTGCCAAAAGACGAGTGTTAAAAGACATGTTGAGGTTCAGGGGCTTCAAAATCCATGCGGATCACTTTCCACATTCATGACCTGTACCCTATTGAAGTCTTGAGGTCAACAGAAGCACTTCTTTAAATTCTGAAGATTCTCTTTTTTTCGACACACATAAAAGTCTCTGACGAGACTATCAAAAATTGCCAGGGCCGACTGTATTGCAAGTCGTCCCGGCGGGGTATTGGGTTAAGTTTTCAACCAGCAATAATCACGCCTCGGCTAGACCTCATAGGCTATGATATCGCCACTGCGAAGGGATACTCAAGCAATGAAAGAAAAAATTGCTTGACCATTTCTGACAGCATCTGCCCAAACGGTAAATCTCTTGTTTGTGTAATAACAAGTTTCTAGCTGAAATAACTAAGTATGACATTTGAGTTGTTAAATGTACGCCACTGAATGGTGGGCTTTTAATAAAACTGATGTTTTGAACTTTTACAAAAAAAACTCTTAACATCTACAGCAATGCATTGTGGGTATGTGTACCGACTGCCTCAGTGAAGATTAGTCGCAGACACGTATCCTTTCCCATTCAGACTTGCCAAAAGACAAGAGTTAAAAGACATTTACAGGTTCAGGGGCTTCAAAATCCATGCGGTTCACTTTCCACATTCATGACCTGTACCCAATTGAAGTCTTGAGCTCAACAGAGGCACTTCTTTAAATTCTGAAGATTCTCTTTTTTTCGACACACATAAAAGTCTCTGACGAGACTATCAAAAATTGCCAGGGCCGACTGTATTGCAAGTCGTCCCGGCGGGGTATTGGGTTAAGTTTTCAACCAGCAATAATCATGCCTCGGCTAGACCTCATAGACTATGATATTGCCACTGCGAAGGGATACTCAAGCAATGAAAGAAAAAATTGCTTGACCATTTCTGACAGCATCTGCCCAAACGGTAAATCTCTTGTTTGTGTAATAACAAGTTTCTAGCTGAAATAACTAAGTATGACATTTGAGTTGTTAAATGTACGCCACTGAATGGTGGGCTTTTAATAAAACTGATGTTTTGAACTTTTACAAAAAAAACTCTTAACATCTACAGCAATGCATTGTGGGCATGTGTACCGACTGCCTCAGTGAAGATTAGTCGCAGACACGTATCCTTTCCCATTCAGACTTGCCAAAAGACAAGTGTTAAAAGACATTTACAGGTTCAGGGGCTTCAAAATCCATGCGGTTCACTTTCCACATTCATGACCTGTACCCTATTGAAGTCTTGAGCTCAACAGAGGCACTTCTTTAAATTCTGAAGATTCTCTTTTTTTCGACACACATAAAAGTCTCTGACGAGACTATCAAAAATTGCCAGGGCCGACTGTATTGCAAGTCGTCCCGGCGGGGTATTGGGTTAAGTTTTCAACCAGCAATAATCACGCCTCGGCTAGACCTCATAGGCTATGATATCGCCACTGCGAAGGGATACCCGAGGAATGAAAGAAAAAATTGCTTGACCCTCTCTGACAGCATCTGCCTAAACGGGTAACACTTTCCCATTCAGACTTGCCAAAAGACGAGTGTTAAAAGACATGTTGAGGTTCAGGGGCTTCAAAATCCATGCGGATCACTTTCCACATTCATGACCTGTACCCTATTGAAGTCTTGAGCTCAACAGAGGCACTTCTTTAAATTCTGAAGATTCTCTTTTTTTCGACACACATAAAAGTCTCTGACGAGACTATCAAAAATTGCCAGGGCCGACTGTATTGCAAGTCGTCCCGGCGGGGTATTGGGTTAAGTTTTCAACCAGCAATAATCACGCCTCGGCTAGACCTCATAGGCTATGATATCGCCACTGCAAAGGGATACCCGAGGAATGAAAGAAAAAATTGCTTGACCCTCTCTGACAGCATCTGCCTAAACGGGTAACACTTTCCCATTCAGACTTGCCAAAAGACGAGTGTTAAAAGACATGTTGAGGTTCAGGGGCTTCAAAATCCATGCGGATCACTTTCCACATTCATGACCTGTACCCTATTGAAGTCTTGAGCTCAACAGAGGCACTTCTTTAAATTCTGAAGATTCTCTTTTTTTCGACACACATAAAAGTCTCTGACGAGACTATCAAAAATTGCCAGGGCCGACTGTATTGCAAGTCGTCCCGGCGGGGTATTGGGTTAAGTTTTCAACCAGCAATAATCACGCCTCGGCTAGACCTCATAGGCTATGATATCGCCACTGCAAAGGGATACCCGAGGAATGAAAGAAAAAATTGCTTGACCCTCTCTGACAGCATCTGCCTAAACGGGTAACACTTTCCCATTCAGACTTGCCAAAAGACGAGTGTTAAAAGACATGTTGAGGTTCAGGGGCTTCAAAATCCATGCGGATCACTTTCCACATTCATGACCTGTACCCTATTGAAGTCTTGAGCTCAACAGAGGCACTTCTTTAAATTCTGAAGATTCTCTTTTTTTCGACACACATAAAAGTCTCTGACGAGACTATCAAAAATTGCCAGGGCCGACTGTATTGCAAGTCGTCCCGGCGGGGTATTGGGTTAAGTTTTCAACCAGCAATAATCACGCCTCGGCTAGACCTCATAGGCTATGATATCGCCACTGCAAAGGGATACCCGAGGAATGAAAGAAAAAATTGCTTGACCCTCTCTGACAGCATCTGCCTAAACGGGTAACACTTTCCCATTCAGACTTGCCAAAAGACGAGTGTTAAAAGACATGTTGAGGTTCAGGGGCTTCAAAATCCATGCGGATCACTTTCCACATTCATGACCTGTACCCTATTGAAGTCTTGAGCTCAACAGAGGCACTTCTTTAAATTCTGAAGATTCTCTTTTTTTCGACACACATAAAAGTCTCTGACGAGACTATCAAAAATTGCCAGGGCCGACTGTATTGCAAGTCGTCCCGGCGGGGTATTGGGTTAAGTTTTCAACCAGCAATAATCACGCCTCGGCTAGACCTCATAGGCTATGATATCGCCACTGCAAAGGGATACCCGAGGAATGAAAGAAAAAATTGCTTGACCCTCTCTGACAGCATCTGCCTAAACGGGTAACACTTTCCCATTCAGACTTGCCAAAAGACGAGTGTTAAAAGACATGTTGAGGTTCAGGGGCTTCAAAATCCATGCGGATCACTTTCCACATTCATGACCTGTACCCTATTGAAGTCTTGAGCTCAACAGAGGCACTTCTTTAAATTCTGAAGATTCTCTTTTTTTCGACACACATAAAAGTCTCTGACGAGACTATCAAAAATTGCCAGGGCCGACTGTATTGCAAGTCGTCCCGGCGGGGTATTGGGTTAAGTTTTCAACCAGCAATAATCACGCCTCGGCTAGACCTCATAGGCTATGATATCGCCACTGCGAAGGGATACCCGAGGAATGAAAGAAAAAATTGCTTGACCCTCTCTGACAGCATCTGCCTAAACGGGTAACACTTTCCCATTCAGACTTGCCAAAAGACGAGTGTTAAAAGACATGTTGAGGTTCAGGGGCTTCAAAATCCATGCGGTTAACTTTCCACATTCATGACCTGTACCCTATTGAAGTCTTGAGCTCAACAGAGGCACTTCTTTAAATTCTGAAGATTCTCTTTTTTTCGACACACATAAAAGTCTCTGACGAGACTATCAAAAATTGCCAGGGCCGACTGTATTGCAAGTCGTCCCGGCGGGGTATTGGGTTAAGTTTTCAACCAGCAATAATCACGCCTCGGCTAGACCTCATAGGCTATGATATCGCCACTGCGAAGGGATACTCAAGCAATGAAAGAAAAAATTGCTTGACCATTTCTGACAGCATCTGCCCAAACGGTAAATCTCTTGTTTGTGTAATAACAAGTTTCTAGCTGAAATAACTAAGTATGACATTTGAGTTGTTAAATGTACGCCACTGAATGGTGGGCTTTTAATAAAACTGATGTTTTGAACTTTTACAAAAAAAACTCTTAACATCTACAGCAATGCATTGTGGGCATGTGTACCGACTGCCTCAGTGAAGATTAGTCGCAGACACGTATCCTTTCCCATTCAGACTTGCCAAAAGACAAGTGTTAAAAGACATTTACAGGTTCAGGGGCTTCAAAATCCATGCGGTTCACTTTCCACATTCATGACCTGTACCCAATTGAAGTCTTGAGCTCAACAGAGGCACTTCTTTAAATTCTGAAGATTCTCTTTTTTTCGACACACATAAAAGTCTCTGACGAGACTATCAAAAATTGCCAGGGCCGACTGTATTGCAAGTCGTCCCGGCGGGGTATTGGGTTAAGTTTTCAACCAGCAATAATCACGCCTCGGCTAGACCTCATAGGCTATGATATCGCCACTGCGAAGGGATACTCAAGCAATGAAAGAAAAAATTGCTTGACCATTTCTGACAGCATCTGCCCAAACGGTAAATCTCTTGTTTGTGTAATAACAAGTTTCTAGCTGAAATAACTAAGTATGACATTTGAGTTGTTAAATGTACGCCACTGAATGGTGGGCTTTTAATAAAACTGATGTTTTGAACTTTTACAAAAAAAACTCTTAACATCTACAGCAATGCATTGTGGGCATGTGTACCGACTGCCTCAGTGAAGATTAGTCGCAGACACGTATCCTTTCCCATTCAGACTTGCCAAAAGACAAGTGTTAAAAGACATTTACAGGTTCAGGGGCTTCAAAATCCATGCGGTTCACTTTCCACATTCATGACCTGTACCCAATTGAAGTCTTGAGCTCAACAGAGGCACTTCTTTAAATTCTGAAGATTCTCTTTTTTTCGACACACATAAAAGTCTCTGACGAGACTATCAAAAATTGCCAGGGCCGACTGTATTGCAAGTCGTCCCGGCGGGGTATTGGGTTAAGTTTTCAACCAGCAATAATCACGCCTCGGCAAGACCTCATAGGCTATGATATCGCCACTGCGAAGGGATACCCGAGGAATGAAAGAAAAAATTGCTTGACCCTCTCTGACAGCATCTGCCCAAACGGGTAACACTTTCCCCTTCAGACTTGCCAAAAGACGAGTGTTAAAAGACATGTTGAGGTTCAGGGGCTTCAAAATCCATGCGGATCACTTTCCACATTCATGACCTGTACCCTATTGAAGTCTTGAGCTCAACAGAGGCACTTCTTTAAATTCTGAAGATTCTCTTTTTTTCGACACACATAAAAGTCTCTGACGAGACTATCAAAAATTGCCAGGGCCGACTGTATTGCAAGTCGTCCCGGCGGGGTATTGGGTTAAGTTTTCAACCAGCAATAATCACGCCTCGGCTAGACCTCATAGGCTATGATATCACCACTGCGAAGGGATACCCGAGGAATGAAAGAAAAAATTGCTTGACCCTCTCTGACAGCATCTGCCCAAACGGGTAACACTTTCCCATTCAGACTTGCCAAAAGACGAGTGTTAAAAGACATGTTGAGGTTCAGGGGCTTCAAAATCCATGCGGATCACTTTCCACATTCATGACCTGTACCCTATTGAAGTCTTGAGCTCAACAGAGGCACTTCTTTAAATTCTGAAGATTCTCTTTTTTTCGACACACATAAAAGTCTCTGACGAGACTATCAAAAATTGCCAGGGCCGACTGTATTGCAAGTCGTCCCGGCGGGGTATTGGGTTAAGTTTTCAACCAGCAATAATCACGCCTCGGCTAGACCTCATAGGCTATGATATCGCCACTGCGAAGGGATACCCGAGGAATGAAAGAAAAAATTGCTTGACCCTCTCTGACAGCATCTGCCCAAACGGGTAACACTTTCCCATTCAGACTTGCCAAAAGACGAGTGTTAAAAGACATGTTGAGGTTCAGGGGCTTCAAAATCCATGCGGATCACTTTCCACATTCATGACCTGTACCCTATTGAAGTCTTGAGCTCAACAGAGGCACTTCTTTAAATTCTGAAGATTCTCTTTTTTTCGACACACATAAAAGTCTCTGACGAGACTATCAAAAATTGCCAGGGCCGACTGTATTGCAAGTCGTCCCGGCGGGGTATTGGGTTAAGTTTTCAACCAGCAATAATCACGCCTCGGCTAGACCTCATAGGCTATGATATCGCCACTGCGAAGGGATACCCGAGGACTGAAAGAAAAAATTGCTTGACCCTCTCTGACAGCATCTGCCCAAACGGTAAATCTCTTGTTTGTGTAATAACAAGTTTCTAGCTGAAATAACTAAGTATGACATTTGAGTTGTTAAATGTACGCCACTGAATGGTGGGCTTTTAATAAAACTGATGTTTTGAACTTTTACAAAAAAAACTCTTAACATCTACAGCAATGCATTGTGGGCATGTGTACCGACTGCCTCAGTGAAGATTACTCGCAGACACGTATCCTTTCCCATTCAGACTTGCCAAAAGACAAGTGTTAAAAGACATTTACAGGTTCAGGGGCTTCAAAATCCATGCGGTTCACTTTCCACATTCATGACCTGTACCCAATTGAAGTCTTGAGCTCAACAGAGGCACTTCTTTAAATTCTGAAGATTCTCTTTTTTTCAACACACATAAAAGTCTCTGACGAGACTATCAAAAATTGCCAGGGCCGACTGTATTGCAAGTCGTCCCGGCGGGGTATTGGGTTAAGTTTTCAACCAGCAATAATCACGCCTCGGCTAGACCTCATAGGCTATGATATCGCCACTGCGAAGGGATACCCGAGGAATGAAAGAAAAAATTGCTTGACCCTCTCTGACAGCATCTGCCCAAACGGGTAACACTTTCCCATTCAGACTTGCCAAAAGACGAGTGTTAAAAGACATGTTGAGGTTCAGGGGCTTCAAAATCCATGCGGATCACTTTCCACATTCATGACCTGTACCCTATTGAAGTCTTGAGCTCAACAGAGGCACTTCTTTAAATTCTGAAGATTCTCTTTTTTTCGACACACATAAAAGTCTCTGACGAGACTATCAAAAATTGCCAGGGCCGACTGTATTGCAAGTCGTCCCGGCGGGGTATTGGGTTAAGTTTTCAACCAGCAATAATCACGCCTCGGCTAGACCTCATAGGCTATGATATCGCCACTGCGAAGGGATACCCGAGGAATGAAAGAAAAAATTGCTTGACCCTCTCTGACAGCATCTGCCCAAACGGGTAACACTTTCCCATTCAGACTTGCCAAAAGACGAGTGTTAAAAGACATGTTGAGGTTCAGGGGCTTCAAAATCCATGCGGATCACTTTCCACATTCATGACCTGTACCCTATTGAAGTCTTGAGCTCAACAGAGGCACTTCTTTAAATTCTGAAGATTCTCTTTTTTTCGACACACATAAAAGTCTCTGACGAGACTATCAAAAATTGCCAGGGCCGACTGTATTGCAAGTCGTCCCGGCGGGGTATTGGGTTAAGTTTTCAACCAGCAATAATCACGCCTCGGCTAGACCTCATAGGCTATGATATCGCCACTGCGAAGAGATACCCGAGGAATGAAAGAAAAAATTGCTTGACCCTCTCTGACAGCATCTGCCTAAACGGGTAACACTTTCCCATTCAGACTTGCCAAAAGACGAGTGTTAAAAGACATGTTGAGGTTCAGGGGCTTCAAAATCCATGCGGATCACTTTCCACATTCATGACCTGTACCCTATTGAAGTCTTGAGCTCAACAGAGGCACTTCTTTAAATTCTGAAGATTCTCTTTTTTTCGACACACATAAAAGTCTCTGACGAGACTATCAAAAATTGCCAGGGCCGACTGTATTGCAAGTCGTCCCGGCGGGGTATTGGGTTAAGTTTTCAACCAGCAATAATCACGCCTCGGCTAGACCTCATAGGCTATGATATCGCCACTGCGAAGGGATACCCGAGGAATGAAAGAAAAAATTGCTTGACCCTCTCTGACAGCATCTGCCCAAACGGGTAACACTTTCCCATTCAGACTTGCCAAAAGACGAGTGTTAAAAGACATGTTGAGGTTCAGGGGCTTCAAAATCCATGCGGATCACTTTCCACATTCATGACCTGTACCCTATTGAAGTCTTGAGCTCAACAGAGGCACTTCTTTAAATTCTGAAGATTCTCTTTTTTTCGAACACACATAAAAGTCTCTGACGAGACTATCAAAAATTGCCAGGGCCGACTGTATTGCAAGTCGTCCCGGCGGGGTATTGGGTTAAGTTTTCAACCAGCAATAATCACGCCTCGGCTAGACCTCATAGGCTATGATATCGCCACTGCGAAGGGATACCCGAGGAATGAAAGAAAAAATTGCTTGACCCTCTCTGACAGCATCTGCCCAAACGGGTAACACTTTCCCATTCAGACTTGCCAAAAGACGAGTGTTAAAAGACATGTTGAGGTTCAGGGGCTTCAAAATCCATGCGGATCACTTTCCACATTCATGACCTGTACCCTATTGAAGTCTTGAGCTCAACAGAGGCACTTCTTTAAATTCTGAAGATTCTCTTTTTTTCGACACACATAAAAGTCTCTGACGAGACTATCAAAAATTGCCAGGGCCGACTGTATTGCAAGTCGTCCCGGCGGGGTATTGGGTTAAGTTTTCAACCAGCAATAATCACGCCTCGGCTAGACCTCATAGGCTATGATATCGCCACTGCGAAGGGATACCCGAGGAATGAAAGAAAAAATTGCTTGACCCTCTCTGACAGCATCTGCCCAAACGGGTAACACTTTCCCATTCAGACTTGCCAAAAGACGAGTGTTAAAAGACATGTTGAGGTTCAGGGGCTTCAAAATCCATGCGGATCACTTTCCACATTCATGACCTGTACCCTATTGAAGTCTTGAGCTCAACAGAGGCACTTCTTTAAATTCTGAAGATTCTCTTTTTTTCGACACACATAAAAGTCTCTGACGAGACTATCAAAAATTGCCAGGGCCGACTGTATTGCAAGTCGTCCCGGCGGGGTATTGGGTTAAGTTTTCAACCAGCAATAATCACGCCTCGGCTAGACCTCATAGGCTATGATATCGCCACTGCGAAGGGATACCCGAGGAATGAAAGAAAAAATTGCTTGACCCTCTCTGACAGCATCTGCCCAAACGGGTAACACTTTCCCATTCAGACTTGCCAAAAGACGAGTGTTAAAAGACATGTTGAGGTTCAGGGGCTTCAAAATCCATGCGGATCACTTTCCACATTCATGACCTGTACCCTATTGAAGTCTTGAGCTCAACAGAGGCACTTCTTTAAATTCTGAAGATTCTCTTTTTTTCGACACACATAAAAGTCTCTGACGAGACTATCAAAAATTGCCAGGGCCGACTGTATTGCAAGTCGTCCCGGCGGGGTATTGGGTTAAGTTTTCAACCAGCAATAATCACGCCTCGGCTAGACCTCATAGGCTATGATATCGCCACTGCGAAGGGATACCCGAGGAATGAAAGAAAAAATTGCTTGACCCTCTCTGACAGCATCTGCCCAAACGGGTAACACTTTCCCATTCAGACTTGCCAAAAGACGAGTGTTAAAAGACATGTTGAGGTTCAGGGGCTTCAAAATCCATGCGGATCACTTTCCACATTCATGACCTGTACCCTATTGAAGTCTTGAGCTCAACAGAGGCACTTCTTTAAATTCTGAAGATTCTCTTTTTTCGACACACATAAAAGTCTCTGACGAGACTATCAAAAATTGCCAGGGCCGACTGTATTGCAAGTCGTCCCGGCGGGGTATTGGGTTAAGTTTTCAACCAGCAATAATCACGCCTCGGCTAGACCTCATAGGCTATGATATCGCCACTGCGAAGGGATACCCGAGGAATGAAAGAAAAAATTGCTTGACCCTCTCTGACAGCATCTGCCCAAACGGGTAACACTTTCCCATTCAGACTTGCCAAAAGACGAGTGTTAAAAGACATGTTGAGGTTCAGGGGCTTCAAAATCCATGCGGATCACTTTCCACATTCATGACCTGTACCCTATTGAAGTCTTGAGCTCAACAGAGGCACTTCTTTAAATTCTGAAGATTCTCTTTTTTTCGACACACATAAAAGTCTCTGACGAGACTATCAAAAATTGCCAGGGCCGACTGTATTGCAAGTCGTCCCGGCGGGGTATTGGGTTAAGTTTTCAACCAGCAATAATCACGCCTCGGCTAGACCTCATAGGCTATGATATCGCCACTGCGAAGGGATACTCAAGCAATGAAAGAAAAAATTGCTTGACCATTTCTGACAGCATCTGCCCAAACGGTAAATCTCTTGTTTGTGTAATAACAAGTTTCTAGCTGAAATAACTAAGTATGACATTTGAGTTGTTAAATGTACGCCACTGAATGGTGGGCTTTTAATAAAACTGATGTTTTGAACTTTTACAAAAAAAACTCTTAACATCTACAGCAATGCATTGTGGGCATGTGTACCGACTGCCTCAGTGAAGATTAGTCGCAGACACGTATCCTTTCCCATTCAGACTTGCCAAAAGACAAGTGTTAAAAGACATTTACAGGTTCAGGGGCTTCAAAATCCATGCGGTTCACTTTCCACATTCATGACCTGTACCCAATTGAAGTCTTGAGCTCAACAGAGGCACTTCTTTAAATTCTGAAGATTCTCTTTTTTTCGACACACATAAAAGTCTCTGACGAGACTATCAAAAATTGCCAGGGCCGACTGTATTGCAAGTCGTCCCGGCGGGGTATTGGGTTAAGTTTTCAACCAGCAATAATCACGCCTCGGCTAGACCTCATAGGCTATGATATCGCCACTGCGAAGGGATACCCGAGGAATGAAAGAAAAAATTGCTTGACCCTCTCTGACAGCATCTGCCCAAACGGGTAACACTTTCCCATTCAGACTTGCCAAAAGACGAGTGTTAAAAGACATGTTGAGGTTCAGGGGCTTCAAAATCCATGCGGATCACTTTCCACATTCATGACCTGTACCCTATTGAAGTCTTGAGCTCAACAGAGGCACTTCTTTAAATTCTGAAGATTCTCTTTTTTTCGACACACATAAAAGTCTCTGACGAGACTATCAAAAATTGCCAGGGCCGACTGTATTGCAAGTCGTCCCGGCGGGGTATTGGGTTAAGTTTTCAACCAGCAATAATCACGCCTCGGCTAGACCTCATAGGCTATGATATCGCCACTGCGAAGGGATACCCGAGGAATGAAAGAAAAAATTGCTTGACCCTCTCTGACAGCATCTGCCCAAACGGGTAACACTTTCCCATTCAGACTTGCCAAAAGACGAGTGTTAAAAGACATGTTGAGGTTCAGGGGCTTCAAAATCCATGCGGATCACTTTCCACATTCATGACCTGTACCCTATTGAAGTCTTGAGCTCAACAGAGGCACTTCTTTAAATTCTGAAGATTCTCTTTTTTCGACACACATAAAAGTCTCTGACGAGACTATCAAAAATTGCCAGGGCCGACTGTATTGCAAGTCGTCCCGGCGGGGTATTGGGTTAAGTTTTCAACCAGCAATAATCACGCCTCGGCTAGACCTCATAGGCTATGATATCGCCACTGCGAAGGGAATACCCGAGGAATGAAAAGAAAAAATTGCTTGACCCTCTCTGACAGCATCTGCCCAAACGGGTAACACTTTCCCCTTCAGACTTGCCAAAAGACGAGTGTTAAAAGACATGTTGAGGTTCAGGGGCTTCAAAATCCATGCGGATCACTTTCCACATTCATGACCTGTACCCTATTGAAGTCTTGAGCTCAACAGAGGCACTTCTTTAAATTCTGAAGATTCTCTTTTTTTCGACACACATAAAAGTCTCTGACGAGACTATCAAAAATTGCCAGGGCCGACTGTATTGCAAGTCGTCCCGGCGGGGTATTGGGTTAAGTTTTCAACCAGCAATAATCACGCCTCGGCTAGACCTCATAGGCTATGATATCGCCACTGCGAAGGGATACTCAAGCAATGAAAGAAAAAATTGCTTGACCATTTCTGACCGCATCTGCCCAAACGGTAAATCTCTTGTTTGTGTAATAACAAGTTTCTAGCTGAAATAACTAAGTATGACATTTGAGTTGTTAAATGTACGCCACTGAATGGTGGGCTTTTAATAAAACTGATGTTTTGAACTTTTACAAAAAAAAACTCTTAACATCTACAGCAATGCATTGTGGGCATGTGTACCGACTGCCTCAGTGAAGTTTAGTCGCAGACACGTATCCTTTCCCATTCAGACTTGCCAAAAGACAAGTGTTAAAAGACATTTACAGGTTCAGGGGCTTCAAAATCCATGCGGTTCACTTTCCACATTCATGACCTGTACCCTATTGAAGTCTTGAGCTCAACAGAGGCACTTCTTTAAATTCTGAAGATTCTCTTTTTTTCGACACACATAAAAGTCTCTGACGAGACTATCAAAAATTGCCAGGGCCGACTGTATTGCAAGTCGTCCCGGCGGGGTATTGGGTTAAGTTTTCAACCAGCAATAATCACGCCTCGGCTAGACCTCATAGGCTATGATATCGCCACTGCGAAGGGATACCCGAGGAATGAAAGAAAAAATTGCTTGACCCTCTCTGACAGCATCTGCCCAAACGGGTAACACTTTCCCATTCAGACTTGCCAAAAGACGAGTGTTAAAAGACATGTTGAGGTTCAGGGGCTTCAAAATCCATGCGGATCACTTTCCACATTCATGACCTGTACCCTATTGAAGTCTTGAGCTCAACAGAGGCACTTCTTTAAATTCTGAAGATTCTCTTTTTTTCGACACACATAAAAGTCTCTGACGAGACTATCAAAAATTGCCAGGGCCGACTGTATTGCAAGTCGTCCCGGCGGGGTATTGGGTTAAGTTTTCAACCAGCAATAATCACGCCTCGGCTAGACCTCATAGGCTATGATATCGCCACTGCGAAGGGATACCCGAGGAATGAAAGAAAAAATTGCTTGACCCTCTCTGACAGCATCTGCCCAAACGGGTAACACTTTCCCATTCAGACTTGCCAAAAGACGAGTGTTAAAAGACATGTTGAGGTTCAGGGGCTTCAAAATCCATGCGGATCACTTTCCACATTCATGACCTGTACCCTATTGAAGTCTTGAGCTCAACAGAGGCACTTCTTTAAATTCTGAAGATTCTCTTTTTTTCGACACACATAAAAGTCTCTGACGAGACTATCAAAAATTGCCAGGGCCGACTGTATTGCAAGTCGTCCCGGCGGGGTATTGGGTTAAGTTTTCAACCAGCAATAATCACGCCTCGGCTAGACCTCATAGGCTATGATATCGCCACTGCGAAGGGATACTCAAGCAATGAAAGAAAAAATTGCTTGACCATTTCTGACAGCATCTGCCCAAACGGTAAATCTCTTGTTTGTGTAATAACAAGTTTCTAGCTGAAATAACTAAGTATGACATTTGAGTTGTTAAATGTACGCCACTGAATGGTGGGCTTTTAATAAAACTGATGTTTTGAACTTTTACAAAAAAAAACTCTTAACATCTACAGCAATGCATTGTGGGCATGTGTACCGACTGCCTCAGTGAAGATTAGTCGCAGACACGTATCCTTTCCCATTCAGACTTGCCAAAAGACAAGTGTTAAAAGACATTTACAGGTTCAGGGGCTTCAAAATCCATGCGGTTCACTTTCCACATTCATGACCTGTACCCAATTGAAGTCTTGAGCTCAACAGAGGCACTTCTTTAAATTCTGAAGATTCTCTTTTTTTCGACACACATAAAAGTCTCTGACGAGACTATCAAAAATTGCCAGGGCCGACTGTATTGCAAGTCGTCCCGGCGGGGTATTGGGTTAAGTTTTCAACCAGCAATAATCACGCCTCGGCTAGACCTCATAGGCTATGATATCGCCACTGCGAAGGGATACCCGAGGAATGAAAGAAAAAATTGCTTGACCCTCTCTGACAGCATCTGCCCAAACGGGTAACACTTTCCCCTTCAGACTTGCCAAAAGACGAGTGTTAAAAGACATGTTGAGGTTCAGGGGCTTCAAAATCCATGCGGATCACTTTCCACATTCATGACCTGTACCCTATTGAAGTCTTGAGCTCAACAGAGTCACTTCTTTAAATTCTGAAGATTCTCTTTTTTTCGACACACATAAAAGTCTCTGACGAGACTATCAAAAATTGCCAGGGCCGACTGTATTGCAAGTCGTCCCGGCGGGGTATTGGGTTAAGTTTTCAACCAGCAATAATCACGCCTCGGCTAGACCTCATAGGCTATGATATCGCCACTGCGAAGGGATACCCGAGGAATGAAAGAAAAAATTGCTTGACCCTCTCTGACAGCATCTGCCCAAACGGGTAACACTTTCCCCTTCAGACTTGCCAAAAGACGAGTGTTAAAAGACATGTTGAGGTTCAGGGGCTTCAAAATCCATGCGGATCACTTTCCACATTCATGACCTGTACCCTATTGAAGTCTTGAGCTCAACAGAGGCACTTCTTTAAATTCTGAAGATTCTCTTTTTTTCGACACACATAAAAGTCTCTGACGAGACTATCAAAAATTGCCAGGGCCGACTGTATTGCAAGTCGTCCCGGCGGGGTATTGGGTTAAGTTTTCAACCAGCAATAATCACGCCTCGGCTAGACCTCATAGGCTATGATATCGCCACTGCGAAGGGATACTCAAGCAATGAAAGAAAAAATTGCTTGACCATTTCTGACCGCATCTGCCCAAACGGTAAATCTCTTGTTTGTGTAATAACAAGTTTCTAGCTGAAATAACTAAGTATGACATTTGAGTTGTTAAATGTACGCCACTGAATGGTGGGCTTTTAATAAAACTGATGTTTTGAACTTTTACAAAAAAAAACTCTTAACATCTACAGCAATGCATTGTGGGCATGTGTACCGACTGCCTCAGTGAAGTTTAGTCGCAGACACGTATCCTTTCCCATTCAGACTTGCCAAAAGACAAGTGTTAAAAGACATTTACAGGTTCAGGGGCTTCAAAATCCATGCGGTTCACTTTCCACATTCATGACCTGTACCCAATTGAAGTCTTGAGCTCAACAGAGGCACTTCTTTAAATTCTGAAGATTCTCTTTTTTTCGACACACATAAAAGTCTCTGACGAGACTATCAAAAATTGCCAGGGCAGACTGTATTGCAAGTCGTCCCGGCGGGGTATTGGGTTAAGTTTTCAACCAGCAATAATCACGCCTCGGCTAGACCTCATAGGCTATGATATCGCCACTGCGAAGGGATACTCAAGCAATGAAAGAAAAAATTGCTTGACCATTTCTGACAGCATCTGCCCAAACGGTAAATCTCTTGTTTGTGTAATAACAAGTTTCTAGCTGAAATAACTAAGTATGACATTTGAGTTGTTAAATGTACGCCACTGAATGGTGGGCTTTTAATAAAACTGATGTTTTGAACTTTTACAAAAAAAACTCTTAACATCTACAGCAATGCATTGTGGGTATGTGTACCGACTGCCTCAGTGAAGATTAGTCGCAGACACGTATCCTTTCCCATTCAGACTTGCCAAAAGACAAGAGTTAAAAGACATTTACAGGTTCAGGGGCTTCAAAATCCATGCGGTTCACTTTCCACATTCATGACCTGTACCCAATTGAAGTCTTGAGCTCAACAGAGGCACTTCTTTAAATTCTGAAGATTCTCTTTTTTTCGACACACATAAAAGTCTCTGACGAGACTATCAAAAATTGCCAGGGCCGACTGTATTGCAAGTCGTCCCGGCGGGGTATTGGGTTAAGTTTTCAACCAGCAATAATCACGCCTCGGCTAGACCTCATAGGCTATGATATCGCCACTACGAAGGGATACCCGAGGACTGAAAGAAAAAATTGCTTGACCCTCTCTGACAGCATCTGCCCAAACGGGTAACACTTTCCCATTCAGACTTGCCAAAAGACGAGTGTTAAAAGACATGTTGAGGTTCAGGGGCTTCAAAATCCATGCGGATCACTTTCCACATTCATGACCTGTACCCTATTGAAGTCTTGAGCTCAACAGAGGCACTTCTTTAAATTCTGAAGATTCTCTTTTTTTCGACACACATAAAAGTCTCTGACGAGACTATCAAAAATTGCCAGGGCCGACTGTATTGCAAGTCGTCCCGGCGGGGTATTGGGTTAAGTTTTCAACCAGCAATAATCACGCCTCGGCTAGACCTCATAGGCTATGATATCGCCACTGCGAAGGGATACCCGAGGAATGAAAGAAAAAATTGCTTGACCCTCTCTGACAGCATCTGCCCAAACGGGTAACACTTTCCCATTCAGACTTGCCAAAAGACGAGTGTTAAAAGACATGTTGAGGTTCAGGGGCTTCAAAATCCATGCGGATCACTTTCCACATTCATGACCTGTACCCTATTGAAGTCTTGAGCTCAACAGAGGCACTTCTTTAAATTCTGAAGATTCTCTTTTTTTCGACACACATAAAAGTCTCTGACGAGACTATCAAAAATTGCCAGGGCCGACTGTATTGCAAGTCGTCCCGGCGGGGTATTGGGTTAAGTTTTCAACCAGCAATAATCACGCCTCGGCTAGACCTCATAGGCTATGATATCGCCACTGCGAAGAGATACCCGAGGAATGAAAGAAAAAATTGCTTGACCCTCTCTGACAGCATCTGCCTAAACGGGTAACACTTTCCCATTCAGACTTGCCAAAAGACGAGTGTTAAAAGACATGTTGAGGTTCAGGGGCTTCAAAATCCATGCGGATCACTTTCCACATTCATGACCTGTACCCTATTGAAGTCTTGAGCTCAACAGAGGCACTTCTTTAAATTCTGAAGATTCTCTTTTTTTCGACACACATAAAAGTCTCTGACGAGACTATCAAAAATTGCCAGGGCCGACTGTATTGCAAGTCGTCCCGGCGGGGTATTGGGTTAAGTTTTCAACCAGCAATAATCACGCCTCGGCTAGACCTCATAGGCTATGATATCGCCACTGCGAAGGGATACCCGAGGAATGAAAGAAAAAATTGCTTGACCCTCTCTGACAGCATCTGCCCAAACGGGTAACACTTTCCCATTCAGACTTGCCAAAAGACGAGTGTTAAAAGACATGTTGAGGTTCAGGGGCTTCAAAATCCATGCGGATCACTTTCCACATTCATGACCTGTACCCTATTGAAGTCTTGAGCTCAACAGAGGCACTTCTTTAAATTCTGAAGATTCTCTTTTTTTCGACACACACAAAAGTCTCTGACGAGACTATCAAAAATTGCCAGGGCCGACTGTATTGCAAGTCGTCCCGGCGGGGTATTGGGTTAAGTTTTCAACCAGCAATAATCACGCCTCGGCTAGACCTCATAGGCTATGATATCGCCACTGCGAAGGGATACCCGAGGAATGAAAGAAAAAATTGCTTGACCCTCTCTGACAGCATCTGCCCAAACGGGTAACACTTTCCCATTCAGACTTGCCAAAAGACGAGTGTTAAAAGACATGTTGAGGTTCAGGGGCTTCAAAATCCATGCGGATCACTTTCCACATTCATGACCTGTACCCTATTGAAGTCTTGAGCTCAACAGAGGCACTTCTTTAAATTCTGAAGATTCTCTTTTTTTCGACACACATAAAAGTCTCTGACGAGACTATCAAAAATTGCCAGGGCCGACTGTATTGCAAGTCGTCCCGGCGGGGTATTGGGTTAAGTTTTCAACCAGCAATAATCACGCCTCGGCTAGACCTCATAGGCTATGATATCGCCACTGCGAAGGGATGCCCGAGGACTGAAAGAAAAAATTGCTTGACCCTTTCTGACAGCATCTGCCCAAACGGTAAATCTCTTGTTTGTGTAATAACAAGTTTCTAGCTGAAATAACTAAGTATGACATTTGAGTTGTTAAATGTACGCCACTGAATGGTGGGCTTTTAATAAAACTGATGTTTTGAACTTTTACAAAAAAAACTCTTAACATCTACAGCAATGCATTGTGGGTATGTGTACCGACTGCCTCAGTGAAGATTAGTCGCAGACACGTATCCTTTCCCATTCAGACTTGCCAAAAGACAAGTGTTAAAAGACATTTACAGGTTCAGGGGCTTCAAAATCCATGCGGTTCACTTTCCACATTCATGACCTGTACCCAATTGAAGTCTTGAGCTCAACAGAGGCACTTCTTTAAATTCTGAAGATTCTCTTTTTTTCGACACACATAAAAGTCTCTGACGAGACTATCAAAAATTGCCAGGGCCGACTGTATTGCAAGTCGTCCCGGCGGGGTATTGGGTTAAGTTTTCAACCAGCAATAATCACGCCTCGGCTAGACCTCATAGGCTATGATATCGCCACTGCGAAGGGATACCCGAGGAATGAAAGAAAAAATTGCTTGACCCTCTCTGACAGCATCTGCCCAAACGGGTAACACTTTCCCATTCAGACTTGCCAAAAGACGAGTGTTAAAAGACATGTTGAGGTTCAGGGGCTTCAAAATCCATGCGGATCACTTTCCACATTCATGACCTGTACCCTATTGAAGTCTTGAGCTCAACAGAGGCACTTCTTTAAATTCTGAAGATTCTATTTTTTTCGACACACACAAAAGTCTCTGACGAGACTATCAAAAATTGCCAGGGCCGACTGTATTGCAAGTCGTCCCGGCGGGGTATTGGGTTAAGTTTTCAACCAGCAATAATCACGCCTCGGCTAGACCTCATAGGCTATGATATCGCCACTGCGAAGGGATACCCGAGGAATGAAAGAAAAAATTGCTTGACCCTCTCTGACAGCATCTGCCCAAACGGGTAACACTTTCCCATTCAGACTTGCCAAAAGACGAGTGTTAAAAGACATGTTGAGGTTCAGGGGCTTCAAAATCCATGCGGTTCACTTTCCACATTCATGACCTGTACCCTATTGAAGTCTTGAGCTCAACAGAGGCACTTCTTTAAATTCTGAAGATTCTCTTTTTTTCGACACACATAAAAGTCTCTGACGAGACTATCAAAAATTGCCAGGGCCGACTGTATTGCAAGTCGTCCCGGCGGGGTATTGGGTTAAGTTTTCAACCAGCAATAATCACGCCTCGGCTAGACCTCATAGACTATGATATCGCCACTGCGAAGAGATACTCAAGCAATGAAAGAAAAAATTGCTTGACCATTTCTGACAGCATCTGCCCAAACGGTAAATCTCTTGTTTGTGTAATAACAAGTTTCTAGCTGAAATAACTAAGTATGACATTTGAGTTGTTAAATGTACGCCACTGAATGGTGGGCTTTTAATAAAACTGATGTTTTGAACTTTTACAAAAAAAACTCTTAACATCTACAGCAATGCATTGTGGGTATGTGTACCGACTGCCTCAGTGAAGATTAGTCGCAGACACGTATCCTTTCCCATTCAGACTTGCCAAAAGACAAGTGTTAAAAGACATTTACAGGTTCAGGGGCTTCAAAATCCATGCGGTTCACTTTCCACATTCATGACCTGTACCCAATTGAAGTCTTGAGCTCAACAGAGGCACTTCTTTAAATTCTGAAGATTCTCTTTTTTTCGACACACATAAAAGTCTCTGACGAGACTATCAAAAATTGCCAGGGCCGACTGTATTGCAAGTCGTCCCGGCGGGGTATTGGGTTAAGTTTTCAACCAGCAATAATCACGCCTCGGCTAGACCTCATAGGCTATGATATCGCCACTGCGAAGGGATACCCGAGGACTGAAAGAAAAAATTGCTTGACCCTCTCTGACAGCATCTGCCCAAACGGGTAACACTTTCCCATTCAGACTTGCCAAAAGACGAGTGTTAAAAGACATGTTGAGGTTCAGGGGCTTCAAAATCCATGCGGATCACTTTCCACATTCATGACCTGTACCCAATTGAAGTCTTGAGCTCAACAGAGGCACTTCTTTAAATTCTGAACATTCTCTTTTTTTCGACACACATAAAAGTCTCTGACGAGACTATCAAAAATTGCCAGGGCCGACTGTATTGCAAGTCGTCCCGGCGGGGTATTGGGTTAAGTTTTCAACCAGCAATAATCACGCCTCGGCTAGACCTCATAGACTATGATATCGCCACTGCGAAGGGATACTCAAGCAATGAAAGAAAAAATTGCTTGACCATTTCTGACAGCATCTGCCCAAACGGTAAATCTCTTGTTTGTGTAATAACAAGTTTCTAGCTGAAATAACTAAGTATGACATTTGAGTTGATAAATGTACGCCACTGAATGGTGGGCTTTTAATAAAACTGATGTTTTGAACTTTTACAAAAAAAACTCTTAACATCTACAGCAATGCATTGTGGGTATGTGTACCGACTGCCTCAGTGAAGATTAGTCGCAGACACGTATCCTTTCCCATTCAGACTTGCCAAAAGACAAGTGTTAAAAGACATTTACAGGTTCAGGGGCTTCAAAATCCATGCGGTTCACTTTCCACATTCATGACCTGTACCCAATTGAAGTCTTGAGCTCAACAGAGGCACTTCTTTAAATTCTGAAGATTCTCTTTTTTTCGACACACATAAAAGTCTCTGACGAGACTATCAAAAATTGCCAGGGCCGACTGTATTGCAAGTCGTCCCGGCGGGGTATTGGGTTAAGTTTTCAACCAGCAATAATCACGCCTCGGCTAGACCTCATAGGCTATGATATCGCCACTGCGAAGGGATACCCGAGGACTGAAAGAAAAAATTGCTTGACCCTCTCTGACAGCATCTGCCCAAACGGGTAACACTTTCCCATTCAGACTTGCCAAAAGACGAGTGTTAAAAGACATGTTGAGGTTCAGGGGCTTCAAAATCCATGCGGATCACTTTCCACATTCATGACCTGTACCCTAATTGAAGTCTTGAGCTCAACAGAGGCACTTCTTTAAATTCTGAACATTCTCTTTTTTTCGACACACATAAAAGTCTCTGACGAGACTATCAAAAATTGCCAGGGCCGACTGTATTGCAAGTCGTCCCGGCGGGGTATTGGGTTAAGTTTTCAACCAGCAATAATCACGCCTCGGCTAGACCTCATAGGCTATGATATCGCCACTGCGAAGGGATACTCAAGCAATGAAAGAAAAAATTGCTTGACCATTTCTGACAGCATCTGCCCAAACGGTAAATCTCTTGTTTGTGTAATAACAAGTTTCTAGCTGAAATAACTAAGTATGACATTTGAGTTGTTAAATGTACGCCACTGAATGGTGGGCTTTTAATAAAACTGATGTTTTGAACTTTTACAAAAAAAACTCTTAACATCTACAGCAATGCATTGTGGGTATGTGTACCGACTGCCTCAGTGAAGATTAGTCGCAGACACGTATCCTTTCCCATTCAGACTTGCCAAAAGACAAGTGTTAAAAGACATTTACAGGTTCAGGGGCTTCAAAATCCATGCGGTTCACTTTCCACATTCATGACCTGTACCCAATTGAAGTCTTGAGCTCAACAGAGGCACTTCTTTAAATTCTGAAGATTCTCTTTTTTTCGACACACATAAAAGTCTCTGACGAGACTATCAAAAATTGCCAGGGCAGACTGTATTGCAAGTCGTCCCGGCGGGGTATTGGGTTAAGTTTTCAACCAGCAATAATCACGCCTCGGCTAGACCTCATAGGCTATGATATCGCCACTGCGAAGGGATACTCAAGCAATGAAAGAAAAAATTGCTTGACCATTTCTGACAGCATCTGCCCAAACGGTAAATCTCTTGTTTGTGTAATAACAAGTTTCTAGCTGAAATAACTAAGTATGACATTTGAGTTGTTAAATGTACGCCACTGAATGGTGGGCTTTTAATAAAACTGATGTTTTGAACTTTTACAAAAAAAACTCTTAACATCTACAGCAATGCATTGTGGGTATGTGTACCGACTGCCTCAGTGAAGATTAGTCGCAGACACGTATCCTTTCCCATTCAGACTTGCCAAAAGACAAGTGTTAAAAGACATTTACAGGTTCAGGGGCTTCAAAATCCATGCGGTTCACTTTCCACATTCATGACCTGTACCCAATTGAAGTCTTGAGCTCAACAGAGGCACTTCTTTAAATTCTGAAGATTCTCTTTTTTTCGACACACATAAAAGTCTCTGACGAGACTATCAAAAATTGCCAGGGCCGACTGTATTGCAAGTCGTCCCGGCGGGGTATTGGGTTAAGTTTTCAACCAGCAATAATCACGCCTCGGCTAGACCTCATAGGCTATGATATCGCCACTACGAAGGGATACCCGAGGACTGAAAGAAAAAATTGCTTGACCCTCTCTGACAGCATCTGCCCAAACGGGTAACACTTTCCCATTCAGACTTGCCAAAAGACTAGTGTTAAAAGACATGTTGAGGTTCAGGGGCTTCAAAATCCATGCAGATCACTTTCCACATTCATGACCTGTACCCAATTGAAGTCTTGAGCTCAACAGAGGCACTTCTTTAAATTCTGAAGATTCTCTTTTTTTCGACACACATAAAAGTCTCTGACGAGACTATCAAAAATTGCCAGGGCCGACTGTATTGCAAGTCGTCCCGGCGGGGTATTGGGTTAAGTTTTCAACCATCAATAATCACGCCTCGGCTAGACCTCATAGGCTATGATATCGCCACTGCGAAGGGATACTCAAGCAATGAAAGAAAAAATTGCTTGACCATTTCTGACCGCATCTGCCCAAACGGTAAATCTCTTGTTTGTGTAATAACAAGTTTCTAGCTGAAATAACTAAGTATGACATTTGAGTTGTTAAATGTACGCCACTGAATGGTGGGCTTTTAATAAAACTGATGTTTTGAACTTTTACAAAAAAAACTCTTAACATCTACAGCAATGCATTGTGGGCATGTGTACCGACTGCCTCAGTGAAGTTTAGTCGCAGACACGTATCCTTTCCCATTCAGACTTGCCAAAAGACAAGTGTTAAAAGACATTTACAGGTTCAGGGGCTTCAAAATCCATGCGGTTCACTTTCCACATTCATGACCTGTACCCAATTGAAGTCTTGAGCTCAACAGAGGCACTTCTTTAAATTCTGAAGATTCTCTTTTTTTCGACACACATAAAAGTCTCTGACGAGACTATCAAAAATTGCCAGGGCCGACTGTATTGCAAGTCGTCCCGGCGGGGTATTGGGTTAAGTTTTCAACCAGCAATAATCACGCCTCGGCTAGACCTCATAGGCTATGATATCGCCACTGCGAAGGGATACTCAAGCAATGAAAGAAAAAATTGCTTGACCATTTCTGACAGCATCTGCCCAAACGGTAAATCTCTTGTTTGTGTAATAACAAGTTTCTAGCTGAAATAACTAAGTATGACATTTGAGTTGTTAAATGTACGCCACTGAATGGTGGGCTTTTAATAAAACTGATGTTTTGAACTTTTACAAAAAAAACTCTTAACATCTACAGCAATGCATTGTGGGTATGTGTACCGACTGCCTCAGTGAAGATTAGTCGCAGACACGTATCCTTTCCCATTCAGACTTGCCAAAAGACAAGTGTTAAAAGACATTTACAGGTTCAGGGGCTTCAAAATCCATGCGGTTCACTTTCCACATTCATGACCTGTACCCAATTGAAGTCTTGAGCTCAACAGAGGCACTTCTTTAAATTCTGAAGATTCTCTTTTTTTCGACACACATAAAAGTCTCTGACGAGACTATCAAAAATTGCCAGGGCCGACTGTATTGCAAGTCGTCCCGGCGGGGTATTGGGTTAAGTTTTCAACCAGCAATAATCACGCCTCGGCTAGACCTCATAGGCTATGATATCGCCACTGCGAAGGGATACTCAAGCAATGAAAGAAAAAATTGCTTGACCATTTCTGACAGCATCTGCCCAAACGGTAAATCTCTTGTTTGTGTAATAACAAGTTTCTAGCTGAAATAACTAAGTATGACATTTGAGTTGTTAAATGTACGCCACTGAATGGTGGGCTTTTAATAAAACTGATGTTTTGAACTTTTACAAAAAAAACTCTTAACATCTACAGCAATGCATTGTGGGCATGTGTACCGACTGCCTCAGTGAAGATTAGTCGCAGACACGTATCCTTTCCCATTCAGACTTGCCAAAAGACAAGTGTTAAAAGACATTTACAGGTTCAGGGGCTTCAAAATCCATGCGGTTCACTTTCCACATTCATGACCTGTACCCAATTGAAGTCTTGAGCTCAACAGAGGCACTTCTTTAAATTCTGAAGATTCTCTTTTTTTCGACACACATAAAAGTCTCTGACGAGACTATCAAAAATTGCCAGGGCCGACTGTATTGCAAGTCGTCCCGGCGGGGTATTGGGTTAAGTTTTCAACCAGCAATAATCACGCCTCGGCTAGACCTCATAGGCTATGATATCACCACTGCGAAGGGATACCCGAGGAATGAAAGAAAAAATTGCTTGACCCTCTCTGACAGCATCTGCCCAAACGGGTAACACTTTCCCATTCAGACTTGCCAAAAGACGAGTGTTAAAAGACATGTTGAGGTTCAGGGGCTTCAAAATCCATGCGGATCACTTTCCACATTCATGACCTGTACCCTATTGAAGTCTTGAGCTCAACAGAGGCACTTCTTTAAATTCTGAAGATTCTATTTTTTTCGACACACATAAAAGTCTCTGACGAGACTATCAAAAATTGCCAGGGCCGACTGTATTGCAAGTCGTCCCGGCGGGGTATTGGGTTAAGTTTTCAACCAGCAATAATCACGCCTCGGCTAGACCTCATAGGCTATGATATCGCCACTGCGAAGGGATACCCGAGGAATGAAAGAAAAAATTGCTTGACCCTCTCTGACAGCATCTGCCCAAACGGGTAACACTTTCCCATTCAGACTTGCCAAAAGACGAGTGTTAAAAGACATGTTGAGGTTCAGGGGCTTCAAAATCCATGCGGATCACTTTCCACATTCATGACCTGTACCCTATTGAAGTCTTGAGCTCAACAGAGGCACTTCTTTAAATTCTGAAGATTCTCTTTTTTTCGACACACATAAAAGTCTCTGACGAGACTATCAAAAATTGCCAGGGCCGACTGTATTGCAAGTCGTCCCGGCGGGGTATTGGGTTAAGTTTTCAACCAGCAATAATCACGCCTCGGCTAGACCTCATAGGCTATGATATCGCCACTGCGAAGGGATGCCCGAGGACTGAAAGAAAAAATTGCTTGACCCTTTCTGACAGCATCTGCCCAAACGGTAAATCTCTTGTTTGTGTAATAACAAGTTTCTAGCTGAAATAACTAAGTATGACATTTGAGTTGTTAAATGTACGCCACTGAATGGTGGGCTTTTAATAAAACTGATGTTTTGAACTTTTACAAAAAAAACTCTTAACATCTACAGCAATGCATTGTGGGTATGTGTACCGACTGCCTCAGTGAAGATTAGTCGCAGACACGTATCCTTTCCCATTCAGACTTGCCAAAAGACAAGTGTTAAAAGACATTTACAGGTTCAGGGGCTTCAAAATCCATGCGGTTCACTTTCCACATTCATGACCTGTACCCAATTGAAGTCTTGAGCTCAACAGAGGCACTTCTTTAAATTCTGAAGATTCTCTTTTTTTCGACACACATAAAAGTCTCTGACGAGACTATCAAAAATTGCCAGGGCCGACTGTATTGCAAGTCGTCCCGGCGGGGTATTGGGTTAAGTTTTCAACCAGCAATAATCACGCCTCGGCTAGACCTCATAGGCTATGATATCGCCACTGCGAAGGGATACCCGAGGAATGAAAGAAAAAATTGCTTGACCCTCTCTGACAGCATCTGCCCAAACGGGTAACACTTTCCCCTTCAGACTTGCCAAAAGACGAGTGTTAAAAGACATGTTGAGGTTCAGGGGCTTCAAAATCCATGCGGATCACTTTCCACATTCATGACCTGTACCCTATTGAAGTCTTGAGGTCAACAGAAGCACTTCTTTAAATTCTGAAGATTCTCTTTTTTTCGACACACATAAAAGTCTCTGACGAGACTATCAAAAATTGCCAGGGCCGACTGTATTGCAAGTCGTCCCGGCGGGGTATTGGGTTAAGTTTTCAACCAGCAATAATCACGCCTCGGCTAGACCTCATAGGCTATGATATCGCCACTGCGAAGGGATACTCAAGCAATGAAAGAAAAAATTGCTTGACCATTTCTGACCGCATCTGCCCAAACGGTAAATCTCTTGTTTGTGTAATAACAAGTTTCTAGCTGAAATAACTAAGTATGACATTTGAGTTGTTAAATGTACGCCACTGAATGGTGGGCTTTTAATAAAACTGATGTTTTGAACTTTTACAAAAAAAACTCTTAACATCTACAGCAATGCATTGTGGGCATGTGTACCGACTGCCTCAGTGAAGATTAGTCGCAGACACGTATCCTTTCCCATTCAGACTTGCCAAAAGACAAGTGTTAAAAGACATTTACAGGTTCAGGGGCTTCAAAATCCATGCGGTTCACTTTCCACATTCATGACCTGTACCCAATTGAAGTCTTGAGCTCAACAGAGGCACTTCTTTAAATTCTGAAGATTCTCTTTTTTTCGACACACATAAAAGTCTCTGACGAGACTATCAAAAATTGCCAGGGCAGACTGTATTGCAAGTCGTCCCGGCGGGGTATTGGGTTAAGTTTTCAACCAGCAATAATCACGCCTCGGCTAGACCTCATAGGCTATGATATCGCCACTGCGAAGGGATACTCAAGCAATGAAAGAAAAAATTGCTTGACCATTTCTGACCGCATCTGCCCAAACGGTAAATCTCTTGTTTGTGTAATAACAAGTTTCTAGCTGAAATAACTAAGTATGACATTTGAGTTGTTAAATGTACGCCACTGAATGGTGGGCTTTTAATAAAACTGATGTTTTGAACTTTTACAAAAAAAACTCTTAACATCTACAGCAATGCATTGTGGGCATGTGTACCGACTGCCTCAGTGAAGATTAGTCGCAGACACGTATCCTTTCCCATTCAGACTTGCCAAAAGACAAGTGTTAAAAGACATTTACAGGTTCAGGGGCTTCAAAATCCATGCGGTTCACTTTCCACATTCATGACCTGTACCCAATTGAAGTCTTGAGCTCAACAGAGGCACTTCTTTAAATTCTGAAGATTCTCTTTTTTTCGACACACATAAAAGTCTCTGACGAGACTATCAAAAATTGCCAGGGCAGACTGTATTGCAAGTCGTCCCGGCGGGGTATTGGGTTAAGTTTTCAACCAGCAATAATCACGCCTCGGCTAGACCTCATAGGCTATGATATCGCCACTGCGAAGGGATACTCAAGCAATGAAAGAAAAAATTGCTTGACCATTTCTGACAGCATCTGCCCAAACGGTAAATCTCTTGTTTGTGTAATAACAAGTTTCTAGCTGAAATAACTAAGTATGACATTTGAGTTGTTAAATGTACGCCACTGAATGGTGGGCTTTTAATAAAACTGATGTTTTGAACTTTTACAAAAAAAACTCTTAACATCTACAGCAATGCATTGTGGGTATGTGTACCGACTGCCTCAGTGAAGATTAGTCGCAGACACGTATCCTTTCCCATTCAGACTTGCCAAAAGACAAGTGTTAAAAGACATTTACAGGTTCAGGGGCTTCAAAATCCATGCGGTTCACTTTCCACATTCATGACCTGTACCCAATTGAAGTCTTGAGCTCAACAGAGGCACTTCTTTAAATTCTGAAGATTCTCTTTTTTTCGACACACATAAAAGTCTCTGACGAGACTATCAAAAATTGCCAGGGCCGACTGTATTGCAAGTCGTCCCGGCGGGGTATTGGGTTAAGTTTTCAACCAGCAATAATCACGCCTCGGCTAGACCTCATAGGCTATGATATCGCCACTACGAAGGGATACCCGAGGACTGAAAGAAAAAATTGCTTGACCCTCTCTGACAGCATCTGCCCAAACGGGTAACACTTTCCCATTCAGACTTGCCAAAAGACGAGTGTTAAAAGACATGTTGAGGTTCAGGGGCTTCAAAATCCATGCAGATCACTTTCCACATTCATGACCTGTACCCAATTGAAGTCTTGAGCTCAACAGAGGCACTTCTTTAAATTCTGAAGATTCTCTTTTTTTCGACACACATAAAAGTCTCTGACGAGACTATCAAAAATTGCCAGGGCCGACTGTATTGCAAGTCGTCCCGGCGGGGTATTGGGTTAAGTTTTCAACCATCAATAATCACGCCTCGGCTAGACCTCATAGGCTATGATATCGCCACTGCGAAGGGATACTCAAGCAATGAAAGAAAAAATTGCTTGACCATTTCTGACCGCATCTGCCCAAACGGTAAATCTCTTGTTTGTGTAATAACAAGTTTCTAGCTGAAATAACTAAGTATGACATTTGAGTTGTTAAATGTACGCCACTGAATGGTGGGCTTTTAATAAAACTGATGTTTTGAACTTTTACAAAAAAAACTCTTAACATCTACAGCAATGCATTGTGGGCATGTGTACCGACTGCCTCAGTGAAGTTTAGTCGCAGACACGTATCCTTTCCCATTCAGACTTGCCAAAAGACAAGTGTTAAAAGACATTTACAGGTTCAGGGGCTTCAAAATCCATGCGGTTCACTTTCCACATTCATGACCTGTACCCAATTGAAGTCTTGAGCTCAACAGAGGCACTTCTTTAAATTCTGAAGATTCTCTTTTTTTCGACACACATAAAAGTCTCTGACGAGACTATCAAAAATTGCCAGGGCCGACTGTATTGCAAGTCGTCCCGGCGGGGTATTGGGTTAAGTTTTCAACCATCAATAATCACGCCTCGGCTAGACCTCATAGGCTATGATATCGCCACTGCGAAGGGATACTCAAGCAATGAAAGAAAAAATTGCTTGACCATTTCTGACAGCATCTGCCCAAACGGTAAATCTCTTGTTTGTGTAATAACAAGTTTCTAGCTGAAATAACTAAGTATGACATTTGAGTTGTTAAATGTACGCCACTGAATGGTGGGCTTTTAATAAAACTGATGTTTTGAACTTTTACAAAAAAAACTCTTAACATCTACAGCAATGCATTGTGGGCATGTGTACCGACTGCCTCAGTGAAGATTAGTCGCAGACACGTATCCTTTCCCATTCAGACTTGCCAAAAGACAAGTGTTAAAAGACATTTACAGGTTCAGGGGCTTCAAAATCCATGCGGTTCACTTTCCACATTCATGACCTGTACCCAATTGAAGTCTTGAGCTCAACAGAGGCACTTCTTTAAATTCTGAAGATTCTCTTTTTTTCGACACACATAAAAGTCTCTGACGAGACTATCAAAAATTGCCAGGGCCGACTGTATTGCAAGTCGTCCCGGCGGGGTATTGGGTTAAGTTTTCAACCAGCAATAATCACGCCTCGGCTAGACCTCATAGGCTATGATATCGCCACTGCGAAGGGATACCCGAGGAATGAAAGAAAAAATTGCTTGACCCTCTCTGACAGCATCTGCCCAAACGGGTAACACTTTCCCCTTCAGACTTGCCAAAAGACGAGTGTTAAAAGACATGTTGAGGTTCAGGGGCTTCAAAATCCATGCGGATCACTTTCCACATTCATGACCTGTACCCTATTGAAGTCTTGAGCTCAACAGAGGCACTTCTTTAAATTCTGAAGATTCTCTTTTTTTCGACACACATAAAAGTCTCTGACGAGACTATCAAAAATTGCCAGGGCCGACTGTATTGCAAGTCGTCCCGGCGGGGTATTGGGTTAAGTTTTCAACCAGCAATAATCACGCCTCGGCTAGACCTCATAGGCTATGATATCGCCACTGCGAAGGGATACTCAAGCAATGAAAGAAAAAATTGCTTGACCATTTCTGACAGCATCTGCCCAAACGGTAAATCTCTTGTTTGTGTAATAAGTTTCTAGCTGAAATAACTAAGTATGACATTTGAGTTGTTAAATGTACGCCACTGAATGGTGGGCTTTTAATAAAACTGATGTTTTGAACTTTTACAAAAAAAACTCTTAACATCTACAGCAATGCATTGTGGGTATGTGTACCGACTGCCTCAGTGAAGATTAGTCGCAGACACGTATCCTTTCCCATTCAGACTTGCCAAAAGACAAGTGTTAAAAGACATTTACAGGTTCAGGGGCTTCAAAATCCATGCGGTTCACTTTCCACATTCATGACCTGTACCCAATTGAAGTCTTGAGCTCAACAGAGGCACTTCTTTAAATTCTGAAGATTCTCTTTTTTTCGACACACATAAAAGTCTCTGACGAGACTATCAAAAATTGCCAGGGCCGACTGTATTGCAAGTCGTCCCGGCGGGGTATTGGGTTAAGTTTTCAACCAGCAATAATCACGCCTCGGCTAGACCTCATAGGCTATGATATCGCCACTGCGAAGGGATACTCAAGCAATGAAAGAAAAAATTGCTTGACCATTTCTGACAGCATCTGCCCAAACGGTAAATCTCTTGTTTGTGTAATAACAAGTTTCTAGCTGAAATAACTAAGTATGACATTTGAGTTGTTAAATGTACGCCACTGAATGGTGGGCTTTTAATAAAACTGATGTTTTGAACTTTTACAAAAAAAACTCTTAACATCTACAGCAATGCATTGTGGGCATGTGTACCGACTGCCTCAGTGAAGATTAGTCGCAGACACGTATCCTTTCCCATTCAGACTTGCCAAAAGACAAGTGTTAAAAGACATTTACAGGTTCAGGGGCTTCAAAATCCATGCGGTTCACTTTCCACATTCATGACCTGTACCCAATTGAAGTCTTGAGCTCAACAGAGGCACTTCTTTAAATTCTGAAGATTCTCTTTTTTTCGACACACATAAAAGTCTCTGACGAGACTATCAAAAATTGCCAGGGCCGACTGTATTGCAAGTCGTCCCGGCGGGGTATTGGGTTAAGTTTTCAACCAGCAATAATCACGCCTCGGCTAGACCTCATAGGCTATGATATCGCCACTGCGAAGGGATACCCGAGGAATGAAAGAAAAAATTGCTTGACCCTCTCTGACAGCATCTGCCCAAACGGGTAACACTTTCCCCTTCAGACTTGCCAAAAGACGAGTGTTAAAAGACATGTTGAGGTTCAGGGGCTTCAAAATCCATGCGGATCACTTTCCACATTCATGACCTGTACCCTATTGAAGTCTTGAGCTCAACAGAGGCACTTCTTTAAATTCTGAAGATTCTCTTTTTTTCGACACACATAAAAGTCTCTGACGAGACTATCAAAAATTGCCAGGGCCGACTGTATTGCAAGTCGTCCCGGCGGGGTATTGGGTTAAGTTTTCAACCAGCAATAATCACGCCTCGGCTAGACCTCATAGGCTATGATATCGCCACTGCGAAGGGATACTCAAGCAATGAAAGAAAAAATTGCTTGACCATTTCTGAAAGCATCTGCCCAAACGGTAAATCTCTTGTTTGTGTAATAACAAGTTTCTAGCTGAAATAACTAAGTATGACATTTGAGTTGTTAAATGTACGCCACTGAATGGTGGGCTTTTAATAAAACTGATGTTTTGAACTTTTACAAAAAAAACTCTTAACATCTACAGCAATGCATTGTGGGCATGTGTACCGACTGCCTCAGTGAAGATTAGTCGCAGACACGTATCCTTTCCCATTCAGACTTGCCAAAAGACAAGTGTTAAAAGACATTTACAGGTTCAGGGGCTTCAAAATCCATGCGGTTCACTTTCCACATTCATGACCTGTACCCAATTGAAGTCTTGAGCTCAACAGAGGCACTTCTTTAAATTCTGAAGATTCTCTTTTTTTCGACACACATAAAAGTCTCTGACGAGACTATCGAAAATTGCCAGGGCCGACTGTATTGCAAGTCGTCCCGGCGGGGTATTGGGTTAAGTTTTCAACCATCAATAATCACGCCTCGGCTAGACCTCATAGGCTATGATATCGCCACTGCGAAGGGATACTCAAGCAATGAAAGAAAAAATTGCTTGACCATTTCTGACCGCATCTGCCCAAACGGTAAATCTCTTGTTTGTGTAATAACAAGTTTCTAGCTGAAATAACTAAGTATGACATTTGAGTTGTTAAATGTACGCCACTGAATGGTGGGCTTTTAATAAAACTGATGTTTTGAACTTTTACAAAAAAAACTCTTAACATCTACAGCAATGCATTGTGGGCATGTGTACCGACTGCCTCAGTGAAGTTTAGTCGCAGACACGTATCCTTTCCCATTCAGACTTGCCAAAAGACAAGTGTTAAAAGACATTTACAGGTTCAGGGGCTTCAAAATCCATGCGGTTCACTTTCCACATTCATGACCTGTACCCTATTGAAGTCTTGAGCTCAACAGAGGCACTTCTTTAAATTCTGAAGATTCTCTTTTTTTCGACACACATAAAAGTCTCTGACGAGACTATCAAAAATTGCCAGGGCCGACTGTATTGCAAGTCGTCCCGGCGGGGTATTGGGTTAAGTTTTCAACCAGCAATAATCACGCCTCGGCTAGACGTCATAGGCTATGATATCGCCACTGCGAAGGGATACTCAAGCAATGAAAGAAAAAATTGCTTGACCATTTCTGACAGCATCTGCCCAAACGGTAAATCTCTTGTTTGTGTAATAACAAGTTTCTAGCTGAAATAACTAAGTATGACATTTGAGTTGTTAAATGTACGCCACTGAATGGTGGGCTTTTAATAAAACTGATGTTTTGAACTTTTACAAAAAAAACTCTTAACATCTACAGCAATGCATTGTGGGTATGTGTACCGACTGCCTCAGTGAAGATTAGTCGCAGACACGTATCCTTTCCCATTCAGACTTGCCAAAAGACAAGTGTTAAAAGACATTTACAGGTTCAGGGGCTTCAAAATCCATGCGGTTCACTTTCCACATTCATGACCTGTACCCAATTGAAGTCTTGAGCTCAACAGAGGCACTTCTTTAAATTCTGAAGATTCTCTTTTTTTCGACACACATAAAAGTCTCTGACGAGACTATCAAAAATTGCCAGGGCCGACTGTATTGCAAGTCGTCCCGGCGGGGTATTGGGTTAAGTTTTCAACCAGCAATAATCACGCCTCGGCTAGACCTCATAGGCTATGATATCGCCACTGCGAAGGGATACCCGAGGAATGAAAGAAAAAATTGCTTGACCCTCTCTGACAGCATCTGCCCAAACGGGTAACACTTTCCCCTTCAGACTTGCCAAAAGACGAGTGTTAAAAGACATGTTGAGGTTCAGGGGCTTCAAAATCCATGCGGATCACTTTCCACATTCATGACCTGTACCCTATTGAAGTCTTGAGGTCAACAGAAGCACTTCTTTAAATTCTGAAGATTCTCTTTTTTTCGACACACATAAAAGTCTCTGACGAGACTATCAAAAATTGCCAGGGCCGACTGTATTGCAAGTCGTCCCGGCGGGGTATTGGGTTAAGTTTTCAACCAGCAATAATCACGCCTCGGCTAGACCTCATAGGCTATGATATCGCCACTGCGAAGGGATACTCAAGCAATGAAAGAAAAAATTGCTTGACCATTTCTGACAGCATCTGCCCAAACGGTAAATCTCTTGTTTGTGTAATAACAAGTTTCTAGCTGAAATAACTAAGTATGACATTTGAGTTGTTAAATGTACGCCACTGAATGGTGGGCTTTTAATAAAACTGATGTTTTGAACTTTTACAAAAAAAACTCTTAACATCTACAGCAATGCATTGTGGGTATGTGTACCGACTGCCTCAGTGAAGATTAGTCGCAGACACGTATCCTTTCCCATTCAGACTTGCCAAAAGACAAGTGTTAAAAGACATTTACAGGTTCAGGGGCTTCAAAATCCATGCGGTTCACTTTCCACATTCATGACCTGTACCCAATTGAAGTCTTGAGCTCAACAGAGGCACTTCTTTAAATTCTGAAGATTCTCTTTTTTTCGACACACATAAAAGTCTCTGACGAGACTATCAAAAATTGCCAGGGCCGACTGTATTGCAAGTCGTCCCGGCGGGGTATTGGGTTAAGTTTTCAACCAGCAATAATCACACCTCGGCTAGACCTCATAGGCTATGATATCGCCACTGCGAAGGGATACTCAAGCAATGAAAGAAAAAATTGCTTGACCATTTCTGACAGCATCTGCCCAAACGGTAAATCTCTTGTTTGTGTAATAACAAGTTTCTAGCTGAAATAACTAAGTATGACATTTGAGTTGTTAAATGTACGCCACTGAATGGTGGGCTTTTAATAAAACTGATGTTTTGAACTTTTACAAAAAAAACTCTTAACATCTACAACAATGCATTGTGGGTATGTGTACCGACTGCCTCAGTGAAGATTAGTCGCAGACACGTATCCTTTCCCATTCAGACTTGCCAAAAGACAAGTGTTAAAAGACATTTACAGGTTCAGGGGCTTCAAAATCCATGCGGTTCACTTTCCACATTCATGACCTGTACCCTATTGAAGTCTTGAGCTCAACAGAGGCACTTCTTTAAATTCTGAAGATTCTCTTTTTTTCGACACACATAAAAGTCTCTGACGAGACTATCAAAAATTGCCAGGGCCGACTGTATTGCAAGTCGTCCCGGCGGGGTATTGGGTTAAGTTTTCAACCAGCAATAATCACGCCTCGGCTAGACCTCATAGGCTATGATATCGCCACTGCGAAGGGATACTCAAGCAATGAAAGAAAAAATTGCTTGACCATTTCTGACAGCATCTGCCCAAACGGTAAATCTCTTGTTTGTGTAATAACAAGTTTCTAGCTGAAATAACTAAGTATGACATTTGAGTTGTTAAATGTACGCCACTGAATGGTGGGCTTTTAATAAAACTGATGTTTTGAACTTTTACAAAAAAAACTCTTATCATCTACAGCAATGCATTGTGGGCATGTGTACCGACTGCCTCAGTGAAGATTAGTCGCAGACACGTATCCTTTCCCATTCAGACTTGCCAAAAGACAAGTGTTAAAAGACATTTACAGGTTCAGGGGCTTCAAAATCCATGCGGTTCACTTTCCACATTCATGACCTGTACCCAATTGAAGTCTTGAGCTCAACAGAGGCACTTCTTTAAATTCTGAAGATTCTCTTTTTTTCGACACAAATAAAAAACTCTGACGAGACTATCGAAAATTGCCAGGGCCGACTGTATTGCAAGTCGTCCCGGCGGGGTATTGGGTTAAGTTTTCAACCAGCAATAATCACGCCTCGGCTAGACCTCATAGGCTATGATATCGCCACTGCGAAGGGATACTCAAGCAATGAAAGAAAAAATTGCTTGACCATTTCTGACAGCATCTGCCCAAACGGTAAATCTCTTGTTTGTGTAATAACAAGTTTCTAGCTGAAATAACTAAGTATGACATTTGAGTTGTTAAATGTACGCCACTGAATGGTGGGCTTTTAATAAAACTGATGTTTTGAACTTTTACAAAAAAAACTCTTAACATCTACAGCAATGCATTGTGGGCATGTGTACCGACTGCCTCAGTGAAGATTAGTCGCAGACACGTATCCTTTCCCATTCAGACTTGCCAAAAGACAAGTGTTAAAAGACATTTACAGGTTCAGGGGCTTCAAAATCCATGCGGTTCACTTTCCACATTCATGACCTGTACCCAATTGAAGTCTTGAGCTCAACAGAGGCACTTCTTTAAATTCTGAAGATTCTCTTTTTTTCGACACACATAAAAGTCTCTGACGAGACTATCGAAAATTGCCAGGGCCGACTGTATTGCAAGTCGTCCCGGCGGGGTATTGGGTTAAGTTTTCAACCAAGCAATAATCACGCCTCGGCTAGACCTCATAGGCTATGATATCGCCACTGCGAAGGGATACCCGAGGAATGAAAGAAAAAATTGCTTGACCCTCTCTGACAGCATCTGCCCAAACGGGTAACACTTTCCCCTTCAGACTTGCCAAAAGACGAGTGTTAAAAGACATGTTGAGGTTCAGGGGCTTCAAAATCCATGCGGATCACTTTCCACATTCATGACCTGTACCCTATTGAAGTCTTGAGCTCAACAGAGGCACTTCTTTAAATTCTGAAGATTCTCTTTTTTTCGACACACATAAAAGTCTCTGACGAGACTATCAAAAATTGCCAGGGCCGACTGTATTGCAAGTCGTCCCGGCGGGGTATTGGGTTAAGTTTTCAACCAGCAATAATCACGCCTCGGCTAGACCTCATAGGCTATGATATCGCCACTGCGAAGGGATACTCAAGCAATGAAAGAAAAAATTGCTTGACCATTTCTGACAGCATCTGCCCAAACGGTAAATCTCTTGTTTGTGTAATAACAAGTTTCTAGCTGAAATAACTAAGTATGACATTTGAGTTGTTAAATGTACGCCACTGAATGGTGGGCTTTTAATAAAACTGATGTTTTGAACTTTTACAAAAAAAACTCTTAACATCTACAGCAATGCATTGTGGGCATGTGTACCGACTGCCTCAGTGAAGTTTAGTCGCAGACACGTATCCTTTCCCATTCAGACTTGCCAAAAGACAAGTGTTAAAAGACATTTACAGGTTCAGGGGCTTCAAAATCCATGCGGTTCACTTTCCACATTCATGACCTGTACCCAATTGAAGTCTTGAGCTCAACAGAGGCACTTCTTTAAATTCTGAAGATTCTCTTTTTTTCGACACACATAAAAGTCTCTGACGAGACTATCGAAAATTGCCAGGGCCGACTGTATTGCAAGTCGTCCCGGCGGGGTATTGGGTTAAGTTTTCAACCAGCAATAATCACGCCTCGGCTAGACCTCATAGGCTATGATATCGCCACTGCGAAGGGATACCCGAGGAATGAAAGAAAAAATTGCTTGACCCTCTCTGACAGCATCTGCCCAAACGGGTAACACTTTCCCCTTCAGACTTGCCAAAAGACGAGTGTTAAAAGACATGTTGAGGTTCAGGGGCTTCAAAATCCATGCGGATCACTTTCCACATTCATGACCTGTACCCAATTGAAGTCTTGAGCTCAACAGAGGCACTTCTTTAAATTCTGAAGATTCTCTTTTTTTCGACACACATAAAAGTCTCTGACGAGACTATCAAAAATTGCCAGGGCCGACTGTATTGCAAGTCGTCCCGGCGGGGTATTGGGTTAAGTTTTCAACCAGCAATAATCACGCCTCGGCTAGACCTCATAGGCTATGATATCGCCACTGCGAAGGGATACTCAAGCAATGAAAGAAAAAATTGCTTGACCATTTCTGACAGCATCTGCCCAAACGGTAAATCTCTTGTTTGTGTAATAACAAGTTTCTAGCTGAAATAACTAAGTATGACATTTGAGTTGTTAAATGTACGCCACTGAATGGTGGGCTTTTAATAAAACTGATGTTTTGAACTTTTACAAAAAAAACTCTTAACATCTACAACAATGCATTGTGGGTATGTGTACCGACTGCCTCAGTGAAGATTAGTCGCAGACACGTATCCTTTCCCATTCAGACTTGCCAAAAGACAAGTGTTAAAAGACATTTACAGGTTCAGGGGCTTCAAAATCCATGCGGTTCACTTTCCACATTCATGACCTGTACCCAATTGAAGTCTTGAGCTCAACAGAGGCACTTCTTTAAATTCTGAAGATTCTCTTTTTTTCGACACACATAAAAGTCTCTGACGAGACTATCAAAAATTGCCAGGGCCGACTGTATTGCAAGTCGTCCCGGCGGGGTATTGGGTTAAGTTTTCAACCAGCAATAATCACGCCTCGGCTAGACCTCATAGGCTATGATATCGCCACTGCGAAGGGATACCCGAGGAATGAAAGAAAAAATTGCTTGACCCTCTCTGACAGCATCTGCCCAAACGGGTAACACTTTCCCCTTCAGACTTGCCAAAAGACGAGTGTTAAAAGACATGTTGAGGTTCAGGGGCTTCAAAATCCATGCGGATCACTTTCCACATTCATGACCTGTACCCTATTGAAGTCTTGAGCTCAACAGAGGCACTTCTTTAAATTCTGAAGATTCTCTTTTTTTCGACACACATAAAAGTCTCTGACGAGACTATCAAAAATTGCCAGGGCCGACTGTATTGCAAGTCGTCCCGGCGGGGTATTGGGTTAAGTTTTCAACCAGCCAATAGACAAGTGGCTTCAAAATCCACTTTCCTGTGGAAAATAAATGAAGCTTCTAAGTTCTACGGTTCCAGTGTTATGCATATCAATGTTTTTAATTGTTTTGCCCGCACTCCAATTGGGTTCAGGGTCTTCATGGGCTTCTTGTAGTTTCATGCTATTAGGCGTATGATCTTCACTGATTTCATTTGGGGTTCAAAATCAGTTAGTGAAACATTTCATTATCATCTTTGACATTGAGCACATTTAGTGTTGTGCGTTCACCATCCTCCATTGTTCAACCATCTGTTTAATCGGCCCCTGGATGCATCTTGTTGTCCATCTGTGTAAATGACTGGTGTTTTCATGACCATTGATGCTGCATGTGCCTTCATGTTCTTTGTCTCACTCAGGCCACTTGTGATCCTTCACTTCTTGTGAAGTCGTGTGATGTGATGAGTTTTAATAAGGTTCAATTTACTATAAATTTATATATTCATCTCTCCTCTTGATAATCTGATTTGGATTATAATCAAAACATTTTATCCTGACATTATTTTGTTATTACTTGTTACTTAATATTCTGTAAAATCTCTCCATGTGTTTGTGTGTTCAAACTGTAGCTTCGATCTGATGTGGGACACAAGGTTATGCGTAAACCTCGATTTTTCCTCCTATTTTTTACTCTGGGCTTGGTTTGAAAAGTGTAATAACTTGTCTTTAGCTGATTTATTCAATACAAAGCAGGTAATTAAACTGGCAGTGGTTCGTCTTTAAGGACAACTGTGTCATTATAGACCTACTCTACAGCTTCAGAGTAACCCACTGACATTTTCCTTTTTTGTTTTCTTGTCCTGTCTAATCGCTTCTCCATTCTCCCTGTGTTTGTTTGTATTTTGTGTGTGTTTCTCACGGAAGTGCAGATAAAATGCTGGCATGTCTCTCCCCCTCCATCCCAGCTGTTTCCTCCTGCCTTTTCCCCCATCCCACTGTGTGTCTCAGTAGGGGGCCGACACAGACGCACACACATACAACAATACCGCTAATTTCCTACCCAGCATGCTCTGCTTCCACTGTTCCACTGCTTCACACCCCACGCTTGTTTATGATTGGATGGTTAGGGAAATGCCATCCATTCCAATGACATCATCCATAGAGATGTTGAAACACATGGTATGTGTCCTAAATTATATCCTTTTCCTTGTTAAATTGGGTTCATGATGTAAATAGGGCATAGTGTGCCGTTTGGGATGCATTCCTGGAAATATTATCCTTGTTTAATGCTATGGCCTGGTGAATAACCAAACACGGGTTTCTTTTTTAACAGTTGGTCCAAAGTGATACTCTTTGCTATGTATTGCACTGTTTTTGTTATCTGCTAGTGCAGGGCTTTCCTAATTTAGGGAGCCTGCACCAAAAACACACTTCCTGAGCTTCCCGGGGGAACTATGGGCCCTGATATATTTGAGAGGTACATTTTATTTCTATTAAATGTAAAACAAGGGTCCCTCAGTGTGAAAGGTGGAGATCCCCAGTGCTAGAGTACAGTAAACATATTTTAACATCCAATGTACTCATATTGTATCGGTTCATAACTATTCCAACCTGGATGGGTTGACATCGAGTCAATTTACTAGCTAGCTTGATGGCTAACTTCTGCCAAATCTGGGCTGCTTCAACCAGACCTTCAGCATGTTAAGTTGCTACCCAACATTTGCCTAATAAGATACTAAATACAAGTGAACAACTCCCTTTTAAGAGCACTACTTTTGACCAGGACACATATGTGACAGCCTGCCAAACAAAATTGTCTGAGGCGCTATACGATGGGCAGCTGGTGGTTTTATCAGATGTGTGTGGCCACTGAACACTGATCTTACTGGAGGTCAAATTAACCAGTGGAGGTTATGTACCATGAGGGTGAAACCTTAGCTGACCTTTATGAATTTAATGTAATGAAGTCATGAGATGAACTGGTTATAGGTATATGTATTTCTGTTTCTGTCTTAAAAGAATTACATTTCACCACATAGGGTTTGCCTGAACTACCGCTGCGTCTACACATTCCAGTAGAACATGAGGTGGAAGCTGTCAACAATAAGGACACGCACAACCATATACTGTTAGTCCTTTCTGGACCCACAGCATTATTCTGACTCAAATTCCTATTTTCCCAAACCCAGAAAACACAACCATAACCATAAACCTAACCCCTAACCGAACGGCCCCAAAAACCTAACCTTGATCTTAAGCCTAACTCTAAACACCTCAACCTGATAACCCACCCTAAAAACCTAACTATACCCTAATAACCTCGCTTTATCTCTCCTCTTAACACTCACTCGCACATCTACACAAACTCAGAATATGTATGGCTTTTCTTTCCCATTGCGTGGACGTTCCAGAAAAGTACATTCAACCACTCAAATATAGCCGCTTTCAGGCAGGTCAGTGCACTCACTGCTTCACACTTCTGGGGTGCCTGTTGTTTAATTTTAAATGACTTGCGCTGATAACAAATGTATTTCTCTTTGTTTTCTCCAACCCATACAACAGGCAATGCCGGCTGAACATCGTCCCTTCATTTTCTTCATAATGAGCCAACCTCGATTTCTCTTATCTCCCTCGCATTTCTTTGCTATTGTCGTTCTGCTGTCGTCGTTTTCTTTACTACTGGAGCCTTTCTTCTCAGCTGGTTTGCTGAAACTGGCTATGTGCCACCACATTGTAGATAGCTAGCTAAACGCTAAACAGTACGTACAGTGCGTGACACTGACAGGGTGCGAGGTCAGCAACACTTGTTGCGCGCGAAGGCATCTTATTGCTGTTATCAGCTAATCATTTTGAATGAAAACTTGTGTGCTTCTCAAATCAGAGATGCACATTATACATATTTTTGCAATCATTTTGGATTAATAACTTGTGTGGCGGAAATTGTCCATATCTACCTGCATTTGGCGTGTGGCGGGAGTAAATTTTTGGCCCTGCTAGCAATCGCATACATTTTAAAAACGTAACTTTGACCCTAACTTTGAACCACTAAACCACATTTACCTTAAACCTTACCCCAAGGCTATAAATAGTATTTGGGACTGGCAAACAGCTCTCACAAGGTCAGAATTGTCCGTGTTTTATTACAGTAAAACATTAGCATTCACTCACACACACATACACACACACACAGCCGGGAAGAGAGGAGAACCGGTCCAATCCTGGCCTGTCCTTCTCTTCCCGCATCACAATCTGTCTGGTCACACACCACACCACATAAGAGAATAGCGGCACATCTTGTGTGTGTGTATTTATTTATATTCAGAAAATGCTGCTATTTCTCTCTTCTTTCTTTCATGCTGTTCAATATCATTCCATCCATCCATCCATTCCTCTTTCGCCCCAAAATACTCAACCTGTGTCTCTTGGAAAGCCTCTCTGTTTTCTTTGGATGGACGTCTCATCCCAGCTCTCCGTGATCCACAGAGAGCAGAGGACTGAGAAGAGGGGAAGGCATTTAAGAAACAGTGTATTTGACGTTAGAATGGAAAGTTGTGTTTCGGGCCAGAATACTTAGTGATTCTACAGACAACAACAGGATATCCTGCTCGCTTAATGCCAGTGTGTATGTCTACATCCATGATGTAATAGGTAGTTATGTATCAGCAAACAGGGTTTATCGTCTATCTGGCCTACTTTCCATGTTTACTGTCACCATCATTCTCCACACGGTCAGATAGCAATCTCTTTTCCTGGTAAGATCACAGCACAATAAACAGTTATCATATAGGCCACTTCTTCAACGCACAGATGGGAGTGCGCTTGTATTGTTTGCGCTGTTACAAAACGCCTGAATGTTACGTGTTCATGTTCCACTCGTCTACGTTGCTGTGAACCAATGTGTCGATAATTTTACTGTTTCACGTTCAAGTTGTTATTGTTCATGTCAGTTGGCCCTGGCTTTAATACAGAGAGGACGCCAGTGGGGAGTTTCTATGGTGTGTGCCTGTGGGCATGCACGTTTGTATCCGTGTGCGTGCGCACGTTTCTGACTTAACTATATAACCAAAAAAAGTGTCCCCCAAACTGGTTAAATCAGCAAAAGTTGACTACTGGGGATTTGTTCCTGTCCCTATTTTGAAATGTACACTGGTTTTAAGTGATGCACATATGGTTCATTTAAAGGATTTAAATGTGTATGAGTACCGACCCCCTCTCCTCTACACCTCCCCTCTACACCTCCCCTCTACACCTCTCCTCTACACCTCCCCTCTACACCTCCCCTCTACACCTCTCCTCTACACCTCCCCTCTACACCTCCCCTCTACACTTCTTGTCTACACCTCTCCTCTACACCACTCCAGTACACCTCTCCTCTACACTTTTCATCTACACCTCCCCTCTACACCTCTCCTCTACACCTCTCCTCTACACCTCCCCTCTACACCTCTCCTCTACACCTCCCCTCTACACCTCTCCTCTACACCTCTCCTCTACACCTCTCCTCTACTCCCTCTCCTCTACACCTCTCCTCTCCTCTACTCCCTCTCCACGCCTTTCCTCTACCCGTCTCCTCTACCCCCACTCCTCCCCACCCTGTCTCCTCTACCCCTCTCCTCTGTGGGATAGTCAGGGTGACATGAAGGATATTGCCCTCCTGGAGGTGTGTGTGTGTGTGTGTGTGTGTGTGTGTGTGTGTGTGTGTGTGTGTGTGTGTGTGTGTGTGTGTGTGTGTGTGTGTGTGTGTGTGTGTGTGTGTGTGTGTGTGTGTGTGTGTGTGTGTGTGTGTGTGTGTGTGTGTGTGTGACCTGATCCATCTTCCCCCAAACATGTGCCCTCTAATGGTTTCACCAGATGTGTTGCCCCAGGCTAGCCGATTTCTGTCATGAGGGGTTGGGTGAGTGTGTATGTGTTGTGTCATGTGTAAGTCTGCATGTGAATTTTGGAGAGTTTGAATCCTTCTTAACTACCTTTGTGTTTATCTGTGTTTTTGTGCATTTATGTTTGTGTGTTTGTATGTTTGTGTATTTTTATGTTTGTGTATTTTTATATTTGGCTGTTGATCCTCTCTTATATTCTCAGGGTTGTTGGTTTCTCCTCATGTGGATGTTGGTTCTTTTGTGTGGGTGTTGGTTCTTTCCTCCTCATGTGGATGTTGGTTCTTTCCCCCTCCTCATATGGATGTTGATTCTCTCCTCTTCCTTATGTAAATGTTGGTTCTCTCTTCTCCTCATGTGGATGTTGGTTTTCTCCTCCTTCTCATGTGGATGTTGGTTCTCTCCTCTCCTCATGTGGATGTTGGTTCTCTCCTCTCCTCATGTGGATATTTGCTCTTTCCTCCTCCTCATGTGGATTTTGGTTTTCTCCCCTCCTCCTCATTTGGTGATTGGTTCTCTCCGCATACTAATGGGACTGTTGGCTCTTATCTTCAGTCTCTGGTCACATTCCAAATGGCAGCCTGTTCCCTACATATTGAACAAGTTGGCCCCAGGTCAGAAAGTAGTAACTGAAGGGTATAGGTTTCAGTTTGAGACACCACTCCCCCAGACAGTGATCAGCCGTTCCCAGCTAATCCCAGGTGCCAGGCACTAATGAAGAGACTGCCCTACTTCACAGTGTGCGTGCGTGCGTGCGCGCGTGTGTGTGTGTTTTGGTTTAGAGTGTATGCATGGACGTGTGTTTACTTCCATGTCCATGTTGGATTTGGAATGTTATTTTTTCTTGGTTTCCATGGATGATGATGGTTACTGGGCAGGGAACAGGGAATGTGAAGATGAGACTGCTGCCGTGGAAACCAGTTGCCAGGGAAACTGTCCATTCCATCCCCCCAAAGAATCCTGAAATCCATCAGACTGCTGAGTGTGCAGATGTTATGTGATGAAGGATAAGAGAGAGAAAGACTTTAAAATATACAGTTTGGGGAAAAAAATACCAAAGGGAAAGAAGATGTTTTGAAAGTAGTGAGACAAAGACGGGTAGACGAAGAAAGCACAGGGGTCGAAGGCGGGGGACAAGGGAGACATGGAGGGAGAGTGAGGTAGAGGGGAATCAAGGGGGAGGGGGAGGAGGGGAGAAGGAGTAAATGAGAGAGCGAGTGGGAGGAAGATATGATATATGAACTGAAACAGGCCCTGTACCAGCACACAGACCTAAAGACTGGTAGGCCAGTTATTTTCCACAAACAAAAATGTGTTTCATATCCATGTTTCTTCTCTTTGTCTCTCTATATCTACTGTCTACAGCCAAAAGCAACACACACGGTGAAAAGAGGCCCTGGGGTCACTTCACAATGTGGTTTTCTGATCCTTTTCCTCTCTCTGTCTGTAAACCCTGCAGGTAGGCCTGGAACTCTGTCTGACTGTGTTTCTGCCTGTCTGTGTTTGTGATTCTCTGTGTCTGAATGACTGATTGTTTGTCTGTCTCTGTCTGTGTGTGTGTGTGTGTGTCTGACTGTCTGTGTGTGTGTGTCTGACTGTCTGTGTGTGTGTGTGTGTGTGTGTGCGTGTAATTGTGTGTCTGCATGCCTTTCAGTCTCCTATTGTTCTGTGTCTCAACTTGACTCTTTGTTCTGTCTCTTTGAACTTAAATTAACTCTTTCTAATACTTTCCTCCACTCTCTCTCCCCTCCTCCACTCTCTCTCCTCCACTTTCTCCTCCACTCTCTCCCCTCCTCCACTCTCTCCCGTCCTCCACTCTCTCTCCCCTCCTCCACTTTCTCCTCCACTCTCTCCCCTCCTCCACTCTCTCCCGTCCTCCACTCTCTCTCCTCCTCCACTTCTTGTCCTTCCCCTTCTTTTCTCTTCTCTCCCTTTTAACCCCACCCACTTTCCTCCCCCCCTGCTCTCTGAAATTACAGAGTTGGCAGCGGCATTCAAAACAACAGCTGAGTTTGAGGTGAGGAACGAGGGCAGGCGTGGCGAAATAGGGTGGGAGAGAGCAAATGGGGAAGGGAGAGGAGGAGAGAAAGGGCAGGAAAAGAGAGAGAAAGTGAGAGGCAGAAAGCGAGAAGGAGGGTTTTCATACAATAGCCATAAAGTGAGTGGAATCGAGATCTGTGTTTGTGTTTGTTTGTTTGCGTGTAGTTGTTTGTGTTTGTTTGTGTGTGTGTAGTTGTGTGTTTATACTCCATAACTGTACATTTTGTGAGTTTGTGTGTCTGCGGGGCAGCAGTTTCTCTCTGTACGTTGCGGATAAAGAAAGACACCAAAGGGCCAAAACATTGTGGTGAAAAACCTCTGCCACAGCCATCCGCGTGTTTATCAGCATGTTTATCAGAGTGTGTGAGTGCTTGTGCGTGTTCGTCCCCTATAACTGTGTTCATTCCACATGTGTGTGTTTACACACCCCACAGTAGTTCCAGAGGCCCGGTCCTTAATGAGCCCCCATCCAGCAGGGCTTTTACTGGGACCCAGACTGGGGTCAGGGAGCTTTTTGGGACGTACACTCTGTGAGTGCGTCACCTCTAAAGTAATCTGGCCTATGGGACTGCTGTAACATGTTCTCCTGTCATCTGTGCACGTGTGCGTGCGTGCATGTTTTCATTGTGAGTAATTTGAGACAAGCTAGGTCATGGTTACAGAGCCTAGTCAGCACAATTCATGAAAGACTTGTGGGTCTCCAGGACAGCGTGTGCTTATGTGCATGTTTGTGTGTGTGTTAGCACGTACGTGTGTGTGTTTGTCTAAACCTTAAACACCACAGGTGAACAATACACACCATTGTTTTCCCTGGGCAGTTCAGGTGTATTGCCTGAATGGTCCCACTACTCAAGAACCAGAAGACATCTGAGACACAGGACATTATTTTTAACCTCTCCCTACACACACACACACACACACACACACACACACACACACACACACACACACACACACACACACACACACACACACACACACACACACACACACACACACACACACAAGTTTGTACAGCTACCCTCATGGGGACAAGAAAATAGAAATTGCATGCTCCCTTGCCCTAAACTTAACCCTAAACCTAACCCTAACCCTTAACCTAACCCTAACCTTAACCTGACCCTAATCTAACCCTAAACCTAACCCTAACCTTAACCTCAATAAAGTAACATTTATGCCTAAACTTTACCAAGATGTAATGCTTAACCTTAACCCTAAACTTAACCAACAACGCCTGGACCTTAAAGAAATCCCAATTCTAACTATAAAATCAATTGTAAGGTTGACCCTGAACCTAAACCCTGAGCCGGAAATTGACTTTTGCCTCACGGGGACCGGCTAAAGGTCCCAATGAGGTAAATTTTTTCTGGTTTTACTATACTCATTGGGACATTTGGTCCCCATTCGTTCAGTAAGACCACACACACACACACACACACACACACACACATACACTGTTAGTGGAGTATACCAAGCACAGATTCAGCTGAGGGTGTGTCTTTGCATTTTGGACAGCAATAAACACTTGGCTGTCAAACACAACCATCTCTTTATCAGGAAAGCAGGCAAATAGACAGACACCTCGCTAGTCCTGAACTCCTGGCTCGAGGACCTTACAGGTTAACCAAACATGTACTCTTTCTCTTTAAGCACGTCCTCGCTCTCTCTTCACTTGTGACAGGCATTTCAAATTCCAAGCCTTTTTGGTGACTATTTTTCCTGTCTCAATTTCTCTTTCTTTATTTTGTGTCTATCTTTGTTTTTAATTGTTAATATATTTTGTACATATAGTGCATATGACTATGTCTGTTTGCGACTGTATATCCCACTCTCACTCTCTCTTTGTCTATTTCTCTCTCTCTCTCTCTCTCTCTTTGTGTGTCTCTCTCTCTCTCTTTGTCTTTCTCTCTCTATCCTCTTCCCGGTTTTTGTTTCTCTATCTTGCCAAACACATCTTGTAAAGATGCAATTTTACCAGAGACAAAGGATGTAGGCTACAGAGTTATAATTAACGATGAGGTAAAACACAGAGCTGCTGGTCAGAACACAGAAATGTGAATCCCCTGGAACTGATGTAGTCAACACTAGACATGTAAACAGGATGCAGGCTGGGTCTGCTGGGGCATGTCACTCTCTAAGGTCACCATTTTTGTTATCTTAAAGGTGCACGTGTCAACCCGAGTCCCTGTCAAATAGCCTTAAAAGTGTTACCATAGAATCGCCTTCTGGATGGCCCACATGCAGCCCCCCACGTCTAATAAAAGGTACAGTATTTTACGGCAGGTTGGAGGGTGACTCTCTGCACTAGGAAATAGTGTGGTGGACTCTGTCATAACGGATATGGAACACGAGGAAATAAGTGGCTTCATGGTCATGTCACAACTGCTTTTGTCAGACGACTGCCAGATTAAAATGCATCTAAAAATATCAGGTAACCCAAGACTGAATGTAAAACTAGAGCCTAAACGCTACCCCCTACCACACACTTACAACTGGACAAGAGCAAGTCACGTTGATTGTCAAACCGCATTGGAGAGCATTGATGTTGAAAACGCAATGAACGTGGTGAATGGCACACTCATTAAGCTGGCCAGAAAATTCCACTATGAAGAAGAGATCACAAAAAACTAAAAAAACAACCAAAGGAGAAATGGTTGGATATTGAGTGTTCGACTGCTAGAAAACAGTTAAGACTTTCATCAAACCAAAAAGACAGCAACCTTGTAAACCAGGAAACTTTAATTTACCAGCAAGATCTAAACAAATATAAAACAGTATTAAAGGAGAAAAATCACTTTACATGACAAATCAGCCTAACAAAATAGAGGCGTCAGTCAATCAAAATATTTTTTCTGGAACATCTGGAAACAACATTTTGACAACCTGTAAAACAATCACAGAATTATTTTTTTTTACCCAAACCAGAAATCTTGTCATCAAGCAATTAAAAGAGTTTGAATTGACAATTAAAGGCAAACAGAACAAACTGGACAACCCTATTACATTATCCAAATTGAATAATAAACTGGAAGGCCTCAAAAGTGGTAAAGCCTGTGGGCCTGACAGTATTAGTGCAGACATTCTGAAATACAGCAGCCCTAAAACAAGGGAAGCCACTCTCATGCTGTTCAACTTGGTGATGGGTGGGCTACCTTCCTGAGATCTGGAACCAAGGCTTTATTAAACCTAATGTATACTTAAAAATTGTGACAGGAATGACCCAAATAACTATAGAGGAAAATCTGTTAGTAGTAACTTGGGAAAGGTTTTTGTGGCAAAAACAGGACAACATAAAAAAAAAAAACATGGGTGGTCAGAAAAGAGAGATTCTGTAAAAACTGTGATTCAAGAGAGGTTGAAAATGGACAGCACATTGTACTCCACTGCTCCAAATGTGAGTCAGTCAGAGATATTAATTTCTTGAAATGCAAAGAAGCAGTTTCTGTTTTTATGGCACTCTCTGCAGAGGTGAAAATGTGCATTCTCATGGGTGAAAATATTGAGACAATAGACATGGCAGCTGAATATGTAAATGTATAAAATTGTCCCAGTTATTTTAATGCATCTATTAAATTATTTTGATCGTGTCTGTATGTTTTCATTTTATTTATTTATTTGCTGTTTCTTTATATTGCTACCTTCACATATTTGCTTTGGCAAAAATGGCCACCATCCATTCATGCCAATAAAGCACCTATTGAACTGAATATTGCTTTTTTTTTTTTCTCTGGCACCTCTTTCCATGCTTTTCTACAACAGGCCCTTAAGGGCTAAATTGAGTAAAAAGCTTTCTTTGAAATCAACAAAGCTCGAGAAGACTTTGCTTGTTTTGTATTTTTTCCTCTGCTCCACCTGCTCCTTCTGTTCATAATGTGAACACTTGCGCTGGGTGTCTGTTCGCGGTGCCTCTCCCTATTACAGATGTCATACCAGTGGTGTTGAGTCTCAGATGCCAAAGCTTTCTGAACCGTGAAAGACATGGATTCGCCGAACCCTTCGCTGTATTGGTCTTGTTTCCCCTTGTAGCTCATCCACCAGTCTGTGCAGCGTTGATTTCAGCCACTGTCCGTGTCTCAAATGGCGCCCTCTTTCCGTTGAGCCCTGGGTCAAAAGGTCAGCCCTAGGCTTTAGGAGCAGTCTCCGTGACCTGTGAACTTGTGTTGTCATTGCCTTGTTTCTGACACACTGTTCCCTTCGCTAATCCGCTAAGGAAATGACGTGCTTGCGTGCGTGCGTGTGTGTGTGCGTTCATGCATGCATGTGTGCGCGTGCGTGTGTGTTAGTGAACACAACAGGACCCTTCCTCTGTACAGTCCTGTTGAAACAGGAAAATGCATACTCTCAGCACTGGCTTACCTCTTAAGGGAAACAATCTCGCACTCTCTCTGTGGTCATCTATCTTACTCTGTCTTATTCCTCTGCTTGTTTCCTCCTCTTTTCTTCAAGGTTTTTGGGTTCTAAAAGGTGTCCTGCAGGTGGAACCTTTTCACGTAAATAGAGTCCCTAGAGGAACCCATCAGACAAAGCATCTTAGTTGTGCAATGGTTCCTGCCAGAATCTTCATGGATGTATTTCCATTCAAATAAATATAAAATATTATTGAAATCACATGTCAATGTGTGTGTGTATGTGTGTGTGTGAGTTTATCTATGTGTGTGTGATAACGACTGGGAACTGAAAATCTCCACGAGTACAGCAAAATAAAGAAACATTTATCTTATCCTTTTCAGGAAATAGGTTATTCCAGTATAGGGTTAAGTTTTGGATTTGAGTTAATCTCAGGGTCACAGCCAGAGTAAGGGTAGATAGGTATTTGAATGGGATTACGTTATTGTGTACCCCCCAAAAAAATTGTGTGTGTGTGTAATGCAGATGGACAGGTCAATCTACTCCTTCTAATCCTGCAGGCTCCATGGACCAAAAACCAGACACATTCCATCTGGTTGTGTCCAGCTAACCGTCCTGGCTCTGAATGTAAATGCAATCCTCCTCCACTTCTCAGATTACTGACCATGTATGTTTGTGTTGTCTGTCTATACAACACATATACACACCTCTGTTAAAATGGCAGGTTCTTGTGATGTAAACAATGAGGCTAAGATAAATCACATCAGAACTTTTTCCCCATTTAATGTGACTTATAACGTCAACAATTCAATTGAAAAACAAACTGAAATCTTTGAGGGGAAAAAATTTAAAATAATAACCTCTTGTGGATTTGGATATGTGCTTTGGGTCGTTGTTGTGCTGAAAGGTGAACTTCCTCTTCATCTTCAGCTTTCTAACGGAAGCCTGAAGGTTTTGTGCCATAATTGCCTGGTGTTTGGAACTGTTCATAATTCCCTCAACCCTGACTAAGGCCCCGGTTCCAGCTGAAGAAAAACAGTCCCAAAGCATGATGCTGCCACCACAATGCTTCATTGTGGGTATGGTGTTCTTTGGGTGATGTGCAGTATTGTATTTGCACCAAATAATGGCCAAAAAGTTCAACCTTGGTTTCATCAGACCATAACACATTTTCCACATGCTTTTGGAGGATGATTGTTTTTGCAAACTTCAGCCTGGCTTGGAAGTTTTTCTTTGTAAGAAAAGGCTTCCGTCTTGCCACACTACCTCATAGCCCATTCATATGAAGAATACGAGAGATTGTCGCATGTGGCACACAGCCAGTACTTGCCAGAAATTCCTGCAGTTCCTTTAAAGTTGCTGTAGGCCTCTTGGAATCCTCCCTGACCAGTTTTCTTCTTGTCTTTTCATACATTTTGGAGGAACATCCAGTTATTGGTAATATCTCTGTTGTGCCATATTTTCTCCACTTGATGATGACTGTCTTCGCTGTGTTCCACGGTATATCTAATGCTTTGGAAATGTTGTACCCTCGCTTACTAATGCTTTTGTACCCTTCTCCTGACAGATATCTTTCAACAGTGAAATCCCTCTGATGCTTTCAAAGCTTTATGCGGACCATGCCTTTTGCTCTGAGATGCCACAAAGAAAATGTCAGGGAAACAGCTTTATTTGTGATTAATTAGAGTCACTTTAAAGGATGGCAGGTGTGTAATGAATTGTTTAATTCTGAACACAGCCACATCCCCAGTTATAAGAGGGTGTGCACAGTTATGCAACTAGGTTATTGTAAGGTATTTTTCCCCCTCGAAGATTTCAGTTTGTTTTTCAATTGAAATGTTCACATTATAGGTCACATTAAAAGTGGAAAAAGTTTTGACATGATTTATCTTTGTCTCGTTCTTTTACATCACAAAAACAAGGCATTTTAACATGGGTATGTAGACATTTCATACCCTCTGTATGTGTTTCTGTGTACATGCCTCTTCAGGGTTTGGGTTTGTGAGTGTGTTTGGGTGTGCATACCACACACGCACAAACACACACACACACACACTTCGGGGGTTATACAGTGAAAGCATTTATCTCCCACCTTCTCTCGCTCGCTCCCCCCCCCCCCCTCTCTCTCTGCCTCTGCACACATAACCTTGTTATCATCTGAAATGCCCAATTCTCTGTTTCCATGACGACAGCCTCCTCTAGTCTCCTCTCCAGGCAGTGACAGAGACACCAAGGTGTGTGTGTGTGTGTGTGTGTGTGGAAAGTAACCGTGTTCACCCAGAATTGTTTGCAGTAAGCTATTATTTACTACACACGTCTCTTACTGTCTACACTCCCTATTCTCTCTTCATCATTGGTCCCTGTCCTTGTCCCATTCTCTCGGTCTCTATTTATCTCGGGTGCTTTACATTGGCAACCCTCTCAAAACACCTGAAGGGCCTTCTTCTGTATTTGTATGCGCTCGTGGAAGGATGGGAGGGGGGGTGTCTTAAAACAATTCCAAGAGAGGAGTCAACTCTTCAGACAAACAATAAATAAATGTAGAGGGAACCTGAACTAATTGCATAAGCTCTTGAGGAACTCGTACACCTCCGTGATCCTCTTTGAAGCAACGTGACAGTGTAAAACAAGCAAACAAACTTTTGCCATTAGCAAAATAATTGTTTGAACCTTCCATTTTGGGCTGGATGAGTAATATGTTGTTTGTATGTGGAAGATCATTAAGTAGAATTTCTATCGTCCCTCAGTCAACCATGGAACTCTATGTCTGAAATTGTGTGGTTTTGATGACATGGGGCCCACACACTGATGAGTCAAAACTTTATGACCTCCTGTCAAATATACTGTTGGTCCTCCACGTGCCGCCAAAACAGTACCGACTTGCCGAGGCATGGTCTCTACAAGACCCCTGAAGGTGTCCTGTGGTATCTGGCACCAAGACGTTAACAGCAGATCCTTCAAGTCCTGTAAGTTGCGAGATGGAGCCTCCGTGGATCAGACTTGTTGGTCCAGCACATCCCACAGATGTTCAATCAGATTGGGATCTGGGGAATTTGGAGGACGGGGCAACAACCGGAACTCTTCATCATGTATTCCTCAAACCATTCCTGAACAATGTGTACAGTGTGACAGGGAGCATTATCCTGCTGGAAGAGGCCACTGCCATCAGGGAATACTGTTGCCATGAAGGAGGTTTTCCAAGCAGAACATAACCCAGAGCATCACACCCCTCCACTGGCTTGTCATCTTCCAGGCGTGCATCCTGGTGCCATCACTTCCCCAGGTAAACGGCGGACACGTACACAACCGTCCACGTGATGTAAAAGAAAACAGGACTCACCGGACCAGGCAACCCTCTTCCACTGCTCCAAGGTCCACCCCACAACTCAATGTGACTCGCTTAACCTGTGTGTGGTCATCATGTTTTGGCTCAGCAGTGTATAGTATAAGACAATACACCATTTTTGGCGACTAATTTTGTCTCGACAGCGCCAATTTAACAATCTGTGGCCAACAGCTGAAGACTACATCTTTAATGACATTAAAACGGAAGAAATTACCAGGAATTCCATTTAGAGTGGTGGGTGAAAAAACATTTTAAATTAGAAAGCCAGACCTCTACTAAGTAATTCCACCAGCGCAGGGTTTTTCCGGGAACCAGTTGCTTCTACAATAAAAAAATATATAAAAAATTAAGCCGTTGACTGCAAAGGTTACTTAGATATTCATAGTCTTTGAATCACAAATTCTAATAGTGTACATTCATATCTGGTTGATTGTGAAGAGGTGAGTAGCCAGCAATAGTAACATGTTTTGTACAACAAGCCATGGAAGCACAACACTTCATTACCTCCAGGGGCATTGATTAGTGTTAGTTTAGTGAACCTTGATATGTGCCATATTCATTTTACACCTGTACACACACACACACACACACACACACACAAAATGCATTCTGCTGTATACCATGGTTTGTTTTGGGTTACATTTCTTACCATCTGTTGACCCTTCGAGGCTACACTCCAAACATGAATGAGAATGTCAATTAACATGTTTCTCATGTGTCCCCACTGGAAAATCTGCATAAAATGTACACTGACTGGTGTGGGTGTGGGTGGGTGGGTGGGTGTGTGGGTGTGTGGGTGTGTGTGTGTGTGTGTGTGTGTGTGTGTGTGTGTGTGTGTGTGTGTGTGTGTGTGTGTGTGTGTGTGTGTGTGTGTGTGTGTGAAAGGGGTATGGAAAGAGAGAAAGAGGAAGAGTCAGTGAGAGAGAGTCACGGGGAGTCATAAAGGGTCACAGGGAGTCATAAAGTGTCACAGGGAGTCATAAAGAGTCATGGGCAGTTACGCTGACTCTGCCTTGTTATCTGCCTAGTATTTTTATATATTTTATTTTTTTCTATGTAAAGCACATTGAATGTATGAATTGTGTTATACAAATAAACTTGCTTGCTTGCCAGTTGATGAAGATCAGAAGAGGAAGAGCAAAAGAGGACGCATTCATTTCAATCAATCAAACCTGCACTGCTGTATTGCTGCTGTAGCTTTTCTATTTTTTACCCCACTATATTTTGTGAAATCTAATTCGAGTCCATCACCTTGCCTCGTTGCGGCAACTCCCAGTATTCTCTGGACAAAATCAAAAGAATCAAAGATTGAGAAATGCATCATCTTAAACCCTAGCCGCTCTGCCAGCATCCACAGGGACTGATCGCGCATGCATATGACCTACCACAAGGAGGTGGTGGAGTACAAAGAACCAAGGCTCCGACAACAACCTGGACTAAGCCAATTTGCCCCCTTGCCATGCAAGACACCCAGGTACTAATGGTTTGCCATCACCAAAGTCCTGGCCACAACAAAGCAGCTGTACTGTAAGGCAGTGACTCAGGCGACCCACAACAGCTGTTTGGTAAATGAACACAATGACTTGGGGAGACTGTATAAAAATGTAAATCTGTACTACTAGGGTTGGATACTGTATCAAAATGTAAAACTATACTGTTAGGGTTGGTGACTTAGCGGCCTACCTCCCTCACAGGTACGCTCTCACTTTTCAGAATCAGATGCATGTGGTCAAAGGAAAGCTAATGTAACTGAAGACACTGTGTAAACATGGCTGTGGCGGGTTTGAGTGAATCCCAGCCAAGGTGCAGCATAATCCACAGATCCTCCAAGTTGAAGCCAGCAGACATGTATGCGACTGGGTGATATGGTTCGTCCTATAGCCTCAAGATAAATGGTTTGGATCCCATGTAACAATGTGAATTTATAGCGTTTCGTGAGCTCCATCACTGGACTGCGTGTGTGTGTGTGTGTACGTGTGTGTGTTGGGGGCTGTTTGCGTCCATGCACACCTGAGAAGTTTACTGAAACACACCACCTGGGGGCGGTGATTAGGGATTGGTTTAATCCCAGGTCCAGGGATCTTGCGACCAATCGTATTTTCTGTACACGGTAGCCTCCCGTGCAGAGGGTCTGCCGGGAACATTCTGAACGGAATTGGAGCTTGAGGGATTACGGAAGCTTCCAGAAGTATCCATCCAAACCTCCCACGAAAAGTGTGAAATGGAGAGAGAGAAACCGGAGGGAAAGGGGCATGACATGGGGGGGGGGATAGAAGGTGTTCTGAAAAGGACTGAGAGCCAACACAGCTTGGAGGGTATTTCATTGGTTGCCCTCAACAAACGTTCAGGCCCACATGAGCTGTCTGTCTATGTTGCGTTTGATTGGTTTGTTGTCTGGATTCACCAACTCTTTTTCTGTAACACTCTCAATTAGTCTCTCTCCCTCACTCCCCTTAGCTTGCTCGTACTGTTAATGTTAATGACAACAAAATCACATTATCCCTCACCCCCCTCCTCCATCCTTCCTTATCTCCTCCCTCTCTCTCTCTCTCTCTCTCACTCTCTCGCTTATCCTATTATTGTTAATGACAACAAAATAATATTATTACTATCCATGCTAATCATTCAGGTAGAGAGATTAATAAAGCATACTATAAATGATTACCTGTTTCATTAATCTGTCTAGCAGCTATTTAATGCTGAAATAACAGCCCATTAGGATTATAAACAAGACATCAATTATCCAGGCTAACATCCAGACATAAAACAAAATATTAAAGTAAATATATATATATATATATATTTGTTTAAGAGGATCCAATTATGACAACATTTATGTGCCCAACTATTTTTATGCACTGTCTCAAAACGTAGACCAGAACACATCGGAGTGTGTGAGAATTGGATTTACAAATATGCTTGATAACAAATGACAACCAAACTGCTTCAGCTACTTAGCTCTCTGCCAGGTTTTTGTGTGTGTGTGTGTGTGCGGGTGGGCGGGCGGGCGGGCGGGCGGGCGTGCGTGTGTGTGTGTGTCTGTGTCTGTGTCTGTGTCTGTGTCTGTGCCTACCAGAAAATAAAGAAACCCTTAAGCTATTGGAGTGTGACTCCAAGAATAAATTATCACCTGAATATAAGAGTACACAGCGTGTGTGTGTGACCATTTGTGTGTCAATGTGTATTTTTTGCACACATATTGTGTGTTTCCAGAGTGGGCCAGCAGTGTGTCACGAATACTAGCCAGTTTGAATGGAACACAGAGGAAAGGTGTAGATACAGGACAACCAGGAAGCCAATCAGCCAATTGGAAGTCAGATCTCTCTCTCGGGGGGGGGGGGGTTGGGTGAGGTAGACCAGTTACCAGATTTATTGTATTTTTTTGGCTAGCAACACTCCCTCCAATCAAATCCCCCACAGCTCAGCACCAAAACAAGTTCATGTGCTGTTTGCCCTGTGCGTGTGTGTGTGTGGCATGGGCGTGTGAGGAGAGCGAGTGAAAAAAACTGCAGCATTCAAGGTTTTTGGCAGCAGCTCAGAGTGTGTGTGTGTTTGTGTGAGTGAGTGAGCGAGAGAGAGGACAAGAGAGCGTGTGTGTGTGAGTGTGTGTGTGTTAAGCACACACAAATGATTGAGGTTTAGCAATTCCAGTGTAACATCACAGCCCATCTTCACCTGAAGGAGCCAAAGATGTTTTCCCTTCAATTTAACATGGTCCACTATGTACAGTCTGTCTGTGTATTTTCTGTCTTTCTATCTGTCTGTCTGTCTCTCTGTCTGTCTGTATGCTGTCTGTCTCTCCAGATGTCTTCCTCTCTCTGTTTCTCTTTACTTTCTTTCTTTCAGTCAAATTCTTTTTGCATTTCTTTCCCCTTCTCGCTCTCTCTCAGTCTTTATCTCATGCTCTCTTTTTTGCTCTCCGGCTCTCTCAGTTTCTCTCAATCTTTCTGTCTGCCAGTCTCTCTCTCTCTCTCTCTCTCTCTCTGTGTCCCTCTCTCTCTCTCTCAGTCTCTCTCTGTTTTGTGTGTGCCTGTGTGTTAGGATAACTGACAGCTGTGACCTTTTTAGTATGCAGGTTTATATCCTTAGCTTGTGTCCCAGTACAGGCAAGGCTGTGTAAACTCCTCCAAGGTCAAACTCTATCCTGTTAGAGTTCAGACTCTCGCACACACTCTGTGTCAGCAACAGGCACACACACACACACACACACACACACTAAGTTAGCCATGGACATACACACCATCACTCTCTGTCAGTGTATAGTCAGTGCCTCTGGTCACTCACTCTTTCTTCTATCCTCTTCATCACATCGATATTTCTCTCTGTCTCTCATTCTATGTCTCTCTTTAACTTTCTTTTACTTAATTATCCCTTTCTCACTCTCTTCTTCTCTATCTCTCTCTTCTGTATCTCTCAAAATGGCATGATCTGTCCCTCCCTCTAGCCTCCCTCCATGCCTGCCTCTCTAAATGGCGTGATCTTGCTTTTGGTTCTGTTTAGATAATTATTGTTACATTGAAGAAATCTGTCTGCTTCGCTTATGTAAATAATGATGTTAAATTGATGTCTCTGCTCTGAGATAATGATGTTAAATAGATGTCTCGGCTCTGAGATAATAATGTTAAAGATATGTCTTTGCTCTGAGATAATGATGTTATATAGATGTCTCTGCTCTGAGATAATAATGTTAAAGAGATGTCTTTGCTCTGAGGTAATGATGTTACATAGATGTCTCTGCTCTGAGATAATAATGTTAAAGAGGTGTCTTTGCACTGAGATAATGATGTAAATAGATGTCTCTGCTCTTATATAATAATGTTAAAGAGATGTCTTTGCTCTGAGATAATGATGTTAAAGAGCTGTCTCTGCTCTGAGATAATGATGCTAAAGAGATGTCTCTACACAGTAAACCCTAACATATTTCTTACTCAAATGTTTCTACTAAATGTAACTCAAAGTTAGGTTAATGTTCCCAATGACTTAAAATGTTTAGGTTTTACTGACTTTTACTGAGTTTAAAATGAAAATGTTCCCAGCACGCTCTGCCTCAGGTTTTATCCTTTTTTTGGATGTACTTTGACTGATTAATTAATCTTAGCTACACAAACATCAAACACATACATTTGTCTAAAGTAATCCAATCACTTAGTCAAACACTTTGCACTACTGACATGATTTTAATAATTATATAAAAAATATTCCTGTCAAAACATGTGCTGGATTTCAATAGGAATTTTGCATTCCTTTGCAAGCCAGTGCCTTGTGGGGAGCTCTGCATAATTCTGGTGAAGTTCCCAGGTTTTCCAGAAATATCAGCGGAAGCAGTTATTTCATTTTTGGAAACCTGGGGATTTCCTGAAAGTGTCTTTGACCAGGGCTTTCTGGCAACTTGTCAAAATACAGCACAGTGGATTTTGATGTCATTTGAAATTAATAGTCCATGAGCTAAGTGGGCTGTAAGACTTCAAAATAGAATTTATGGAATAAATGAGGTATTCACAGTTGACTATTTTATAATAGTCAATAAAGTGAACTAATAAATGTGTTCAATAACCATGTGTCAGGCATTAACTAATACAGTCATGGGTGGTAACTCTAGAGTTCATTTAAAGGGCAATGCATATTATATTTTTATGTACAGTAAACTTGAAAATTTTAAATTAAAAATCTTAACTATTAAGTTCCAATAAATTTTAATTTTTAAGTAATTACTTACTTAACAAAATGGAGTTAGTTGATTTAAATATTTTAATGTAATCAGTTTCCACAAAATGTTTGAGTATTCTGAACTTATTAGGTTTCACAGTGTATTCTGAGATAATGATTTTTGGGTGGTCGAACCCTCTTCTTTCTCTCTTTCTTGTTGTTACCGTGGCCACCATCACGGTGTTTTTGATGGTGAAAATCAAAGCGTAATTAGTTGCCCTCTCCCACGTGTCGTTGTTTATTTTACCGACATTTTCTCTCTCACAATTTTGTGATCACGGTCAAGGCTCATGGCAGGTGTGGGACTGGGAAGATGAATCGCATCACTTCCTGCCCGACCAGGAAGTTTTCCCTGGTTCAGGCTTGCTGAGGACAATGCATTTCCCAGCCATAATCAACAACTGAGCTCACAACACAATTGCTAATTCAATTGTACAAGCAAAGGTTTACTTTTGCCCTGTCAAAAGTTGTGTCAAATTGCAGGACATTTTGCTTGAAAACTGTGATTTACGCTTTAAAGGAATAACTGTCAAAGGCGTTCCTTCTCATGGCCCAATATTGAGTTTTTTTGGCCACGCTTTGCCAAAGACAAAATAAAAACTCCTTTATACCATTTCTGCGGTACTTCGTCATGACAACGCAGAGGGATTTTTGGATTCTTGTCTGCCAATTAGAGGATTGAAACGGGGGTCCGAAGCATCATTCAGTTTTCAGTGCACTGCTGATTAGACACTATGGGCCTATTCTCATTTGGAAGCTCAATGACATCTGAAGCTTTGTCTGACCACGCGATGTTCCAAAACATGTTACAGAATAAAGCCTTTCAAAGTCCTCTGACGTCAAGGTGCTTTCAGACTCAGACCTCTACTGGACGCTATGTTTAACCGATTTAGGTATGCTGGTTTTCAGCGGTTGTGCTGGTAGTCTTTCAATTTGACTAGTAACAGCTTTCAGGTTTCAACATCATTGTTGTTTGCCTAATTTGTTTCATTAGGTGTATACTGGGATACTATCGCTTGTATCATCTGAAAAGAAGCCAACTGGAAAGGGAGGAGAGATGTGGGATGAAAACCTGCACTTTAACATACTCCAAATCTCAATGCTCACATTACACATCCAATGCCGTTTTGGTTCACGTCTTGTCAGATGAGACTTTTTGGTTCACGTCTTGGCAATTTCGAGAAATCGAGATTGGAATCCTTGAGGGCGGGAAGGAACACACCCTCCGAGCTTCTACCTCGATCGAGCTCACAGGCACCTAGGCTTCCACTAGGGGTTGATAGGGCCCAACAGGGCAAGACAACCATGTTCACTAACTAACCCCCCCCCCCCCCAACAATTAATCGTGGGGAACCGTACAGACCAATCGCACTGCCCTCCACGTGATCCCATAGACCAATCCACGGGCAGGTCTCTCAATGACTCAACCGGCAATTAGGCAGCGACTTCCCTGCGGCGCCCTTCAAGGACCCAGATGTGCTTTTTTCTCAGAGCTAACCAGGTGTTTGAGGTGTGTCATATTAAGGCTATATTTACTGCCCCTGTTAAAGAAAGTGCTGCACCAGTTTAGCTGATGTGTTAGTGTTTCCTTAACAACACATTTAAAGGGGATAAATCAGGCAGCCTGACAGTGTTGGTTCTTTAATGGTTAAGTGGCTATGCTCAATTGATCCATGTGGCCCTGTAAGCAATGTCAGTTCTGAAGCCTTCCTAGAAGTGCCAGTGACATAAAACACCCAGTGGTTAAATATTAATATGCTGTAAAACATTCCTCAGACTATATTCCTGGTCCAATCCCTGGTCAGAATGTATTGTTTTTCATTGGTCCGGTATAAAATCATTGTAAATATCTCAGTATAGTATTGACCCCATCCAGAGATGTTCAGTGGTGTATATGCCTTTACAATAATTTGAAAGCTCTAAATGTAGAGAGTAAAGAGCACCCACAATTTACCAAAACCTCAATTTTAATGTAAAAATGGAAATTAACGCTGATTATTGTGAGTGTTTATTTACAGTAATATACGGTGAATAAGATCGCAGTAAAATGTTTGGTATCCTAAAATAAATTTGAGAAAAATGGATTACAGCTGTGAGGTATGATTTGTCAGTGAGCTTGTCCATTCATAACTACTGTCTCTTTGGGTGTTGTCTTCTGGTAGGATGACCTCAGTTTCGGAAAATACTCTCCCATTTTCTCCCTTTCTAAATGTGAACCGTGGATTTCTTCAAAAGTCTATATTCAAACCATTGCACACAGACATGTGTCCAGGTGAAACATGTTGGAATGGGCCTTCACTGCCCCTCTGACACCTTCCACTCCTCAAAAGCATTTCTATCGTTTACAGTCCATTAGTCTTCAGTCTTCTCAGGCCTGCAACCTTCTGTCTTTGACATGGATTCCCTGTATAGTGCATTACTTCTCATCAGTGCACTATGTAGGTAATAGAGTGCCATTTGGGAGTCAATACTCACTGTATCAATGAATTACAGGACCTAATGGCAATACAGTATGAAAGCCTGCTGACATTCGTTAAGCAGGACTGATCTCCGGCTGAGGAACAACGTGGTCCCAAGCGCCTACCGAATTGACTAACTATCCTCTGCGTTAAACCATAACATCTGCTTTTTTCCGATACGGCATCCAGTCACCTGCACAATGCTCTGTTGTTGATCAGGGCCCCTGCTACAAAGGGTGTTCATTTGGATTCAGGTTATGTTTCTGCTCGCTGACATTTTCGATGTGTTCAATAGGCCATGGTTTTGTTACTGTCGTTGGAAACGTCTATTCGACTTATTATGTATTATTTCTCTGCCATTTTTAAGGGGTGATACGAATTGAGGTTTTTATTTTGGGATGGTTTCCTGAATACCCATAAATCATCATAATACACTACACGCTTGTGGTATATAGACGTCATGCATACAATTATCTAACTTTGATGTCAAATGTAATCCTAATGTCATTTATCACCACAGACTAATGTGACTAATAACAAAAAATGATTTGTGATAAGCAACAATAAACATGGACAGAAAAATAAACACCATTAGGAAATGAGTATAGTCAATAATATAGCACATCGGACATTTTAGGGGGCTGTTTAACAGCAGGGATGTTGCTTGTAACGACTTTACATTGAACAATAGTTTATTATCCAACATTCTATCATCAGAACACTGTTGGGGCAACGTTTGGGAATCTCCAATCAGAGGCCAGATATTGGTCATGTGATCAGCATCAGATTTTGAGTTGAAGGGACAGAAATTCCCTTTTTGGATTGAAATGCCTGTTCATGTTTTGATTTTTATATTTGACCTGCATGTCATGATCTTGTCCAGTAGGGAAAGACTTAGTATATTAGCTTGGGACGACACGTTACGATGCGCGGCTGGTGTATGGTGTTACACTGACACATTCTCAAAAGCCAAAATGAAAGGAAAGGAAACAGGAAGTCTTTACCACAAACAAACACAGAGCTATTTACAAGAGAACATAATTTAAAATTGTCTCACAGGTGAGACAATCAACCTCTTTGTTTTAGCAGGCTCCTGTAGTGACTTAATAAGACCACATTCTTGAGTGAAGAAGAGCATGTAGGTTTTTAGTACAATTCTGTTACACCAGTTTACCCTTGTAAGGTAAATTATTCGGTCTCTACATGACCGAACTATGAAACATCTTAATTTCTGCTTTACTCCAAAATAGCTTTCCCTATAACAGGGCACCGAAATCTATAGTATATACTGTGTCATCTCACGTTATGAAACAAAGCTCTGTGGCATATTGATATTCACAGGATGGATGCTATTTCCACCTGAAGCACAACATGGTGGCATTCGTTGGTGACATCATCCTGGATGCTTCCCAAATGGCACCCTGAACCATATGCAGTGCACTGCATTTAATTGGGGCCCATTAGGCTCTGGTCAAAAGTCGTGCCCTAGGGAATAGGGTGTCATTTGGGACAAGACCCCTGTGATCAGCAGTGCATTAATCCTGCCTTTGTGTGATGAGGTAATTGGGTCTCTCTCTCGCTAGCTCCCTGTCTGTGTCTTCTCTATAGCCCCCAGTACTAATAACGCTGCTCTGATTGCTTGACTTTCCCTGAGGGAGGGAGAGAGACAGAGAGAGAGAGAGAGATACGGTTGACAGTGAAAGAGAAAGACAGAGAATAGGAGCAGAGGGAGAAAGATGGGGGACAAGGAATAACAGAGATACGGAAGACAATGAAAGAGAGACACAGAACATTGAAAGAGGTCTTGTGCTGGTAGAGATGTGGGGTTTAGAGTGTGAATGAGAGTGAGAGAGAGAGAGAGAGAGGGGGAGGAGATTGAAACAGGCCTTGTGCTGATACAGCTGTTGGGTTTAGAGCATCCATGCACATTCAGGTGTCAATCTCAGCCAGGACTAATAAAGCCCAGAGGACAAAGCTTATTATTGGAACACTCAACTCTCTCCCTCTCCCTCTCTTTGGTTCTCTCTATCTGTCTCTCTCTTACAATCATCTCCCTCCACCTATCTGTCTCTCTCCCTGTCACTTTCTTGATGTTTCTCCATCTCTTTCCCTCGTCTTTGTCTCTCTATCTCTTATTTGTCTCTCACTCTCATCGCTCACTCTTTTACTCTCTGTCCACCTCAAAACTAAAAGTGATGCATCGTTCAGCCTTGTAGTGAATCTATCTTGTTTATATTGTCTCTGTATTTTTATTCTCACTTTTGTCTCTTTTAGATTGCTAATATTGCTTGGCGTTAATCCATCCATATTGGAAGAAAATATCTGAAGCAGTTTTGGTGAGATGGGAGCAGGAGGCCAAATCCTGGGCAGTCTTTGCTCCCTCTGTCCCTGGGCTGTCTTCCTCCTCTGTAGTGCAACAAAGCAAACTCCTCCTCAGGAGCCCTTAAATTCCTCCCTCAACGAGGTCCCAAAGCGAGGCACATGTGCAGGGGTGGAAATGGCACTGCTGCGTGTGCCGCGGAAGATTCCAGAATCTGACAACTTTCTTTGGGGGCGTTGGTGTAACGCTGATGAGGCAGAGGGCGTTCGTACCACATAGAGGAGGGTGCAAATACTCTAGTCAGCCTACATAGTAGAATAGCATTAAAATGACCTACAAGAGCCAATAGAGCTCAAAAACGAAAATAATGATTGTGTACCACAGTAACGATAACTACCTCATTGTTGATGTGGTTGTTATGTTCTGAGCTTGTTTCGCTGGAACTGGCTCACCCGTCTTCTTTGAGGATTTAACAGTAGGCGGCAGCAGCCAGATGAATTCTAAAGTGGACATTTTGTCTCCTCAGATAAATGTCTCTAAAGTCACTGGAAGACTCTTCCTAAAGCATCAGAGTAACAAACTGCTAGGAAACAAGGTGTTTTTCAGTGCCAAAAACTGGAGGGTTCCAGAAACAAAAAACCCAGAAAGAAGCAAGAACTGAAGATGGCTGCAGTACAGGCCTGGCAGAACATCACCAGGGATGAAACCCAGTATCCGTTGATCCCTAAATGTGAACGGTTTTCTTCCACAGAATGTTAGTCCGTCCAAATGCCTTCAGTACTATAAAACGGGGAGACTATGCACAAAACATTCTTTAACTTGTAAACGGTTTATTTGATATGGATGAAAATTAAAGCTGACAGTCTTCATTTTACCCCTGTAGTCATTGTATGATCTTAAATCCAAAGCGCTTGAATACAGGACCAAAAAACCTAAAGATGTGTCACTGTCCAAAGACTTAAAGTTCACCGTATTTAATGAAAATATCCAGAACAAGGATGCATCAGGTAAGCTTAGACCATAGTTCTCCATTATGGCTGATCCATCTTAAAGTCTAGATCTGCAGGTGAGATTGTCAATAGGTGTTTTTACTCTGGGATCCTTGGGTAGTCTGGGTTACCTAAGCGTGTTTTCTTTCTGGAAGGAGTGTGTGTGCGTTTGTGTACATCTTTCTACTTTTCAACTTGGGAAATAGAAACTGTCACCTTGGGAACCACTTGAAATGTTTTCCAGGGTTTCCATTAGAAATCCAAATTCTGTATAAATAACAGAAACACACACACACACAAACACACACACAAACACACACACTAACAAAGGGTACACATTGTTAGTCTGTGTGTAGTTGTGTGTGTGTGTCTGTGTATACATGTCCATGTGTGTAGCCTCGCTGGTCAGTAACTTTATGTCCAAGATGTATTTTCATGTCACATGTTGTTACCCTCCTCTGAGGGGTGGTCATCGATGTGACCCATGAGGGTCAAATCACCAGGGTTGCCAGTTTAGGATGTTGTTTCCTTGCAACTGACGAAACGTTGTTGTAGTTTCTGGTCAAGGTGTTCCACCCTGAACTGCGGCGTACAGCCCAAACACAAACGGCTCAGTACAGGTATAATGCTCTATCGTTATTGCGCAAGGCAAAATTCAAAACAAAGAATCGCCAACAGTCATCACACATCTATCCATCTGACAGTTCATTTAAACAGCTGCTTAGCAGAAAAGGGAGTTGACCTAAAACCAGATTATCTGAGCTCTAAGCAGCTAATCCACTCCTCTCAGGATTTTAGTTGTTGATATGATACACTGCACAGTACTCTGTTTGAGTGTGTGTGTGTGTGTGTGTGTGTGGTGGTTTGTGGGTTGCTCGTGTGTCTCTATCCCGATACAACTGATTGAAACTGTCAGGCCTGAAGAAGTCAGGCGGGGGCCGAGGGCCGGGGGCACAGGAGCCTGGGTGATGGGAGAGACGGGAGGGGAGAGGGGGGAGGGGAGAGGTAGGACCCCGCCTTGAGCAGCACTCCTGTTGTCCCCGGCCCCGGGGGCGACAGTACGTGTCTGTGCGGATCAGGCTGAGCTAACAGCCCCGCAAAGACACGGGAGGACGTCCAATTACGTCCCGTCGCTCGTGCTGCACATGTGGAAACGCAGCCGCCCTTCGCCGGACGTTCTGCGCGTCGTCGATCACATTAATGGAACTGCAAACGCATTGTTTCCGGGCATTTCGAACACGAGGCCTTTTTCCCTGCCTCGTCCATTTTGTTTTTCTTTTCTTTTTTTCGCCACCTCAGAGGAACAGAACCTGATGAGTCATCAGTCTGTCGAGGCAGAGGCACCAGAAGGCCTCCCAGACTGCCCTCCTCCTGTCGCCCTCCCAGAAAGAGGGAGAGAGTGGGAGAGAGAAGCGAATAGAGAGAGAGGGGTGGGGGTGAGCGAGGCAGTATGCGTGTGTGTCTATGTCCCGGCTGTCCCTACACACCCTGTGTTCTCTCACTCCAGGGTGACTCATATTCTGGCCCTGCTAGGCCCAGATCAGACCAGGACAGCGGGTAGTGTCCCTGACCCAGACATTTACCACCTTGTCTCCCTTTATCCCAGCTGTTCTGCACAGTGTGACCCCTCCAAGGATTGCCGGTTGAATCTATGCAGGTCAACGAATGAGTGATGGCAACGGGGGTACGTTGAGAGAGAGGGGGGGGGGTATTCATGGGAAGGACACTCCTAGAAAACAAAAAGGTTCTGTGAAGAATCATGTACAGTTCTACGGTTTGTCCCATCAGGGGAACCCTTTTCGTAGTTCGGTAGAATGCTCTGCCTCCAACAATTTTTGTCTGGTTCCCCCTGTAAATCAGAACTGTCTGTATAGTGTTATGCAAATAACTCTTTTATAATTTAAAGGTTCTTTAAAAAAAAACTCTAAAGTGTTCTTTTTGGAACCAGTTGATCTCAGTATGACTCCTTCTAGAACCCTGAAATAATTGAAATCAACCTAATTCACCTGATTATTGATGACAATACATGACACAAGTGCCTACTCTGAGGTCCTACTTGTACTTTGATGCCGGGGGAACACAGAGGGTTGGGAAGCCTAGTTGGTAAACCCCACTGAGCTTGATTTGTTCTTAGTCCAGGACTAGGCTTGTCCGAGAGTGGATATCTGTGTGTCTTACTAGTGTGGCTATCCATGTTTTTGTGCATAATTAAGAGGCACCATAAGGATGGTTTCTATACAACCACTCTGTGACAACTGCAAATTTAAAAATACTGTTATAAAATATTTGATAAAGTTTTCTTTAAAAAAATAGCTATTAGGATGAAAATCCTCTACAGAAAACTATTTGAACCACTGGCTCCAAAGTGGGTCTTTCGGATGAAAACGGTTCTTGGAAGAACCCGGTCAATACTATAAGTGTCTTGTAGACAGTCTAATGAACAGTTTTAGTTCGAGGTAATAAACGTCCAGTGAGTACTGCAATCAACATGACTTCACTCAGGAAGATATGTAAAGAAAACGAGAAAGACCCTGAAGATATATCACAGTATCAGCCACAATCAGATCAACTGACTGCTGGCACGTTAGCCCAAAGCACACACACACACACACAACCAACCACACTGCTAGTTGTGGTGCATAAACACACCCTCTATAGGTCCAGACTGCGATTACGTGCGCGTGTGTGTGTGTGTGTGTGTTTTTGCAACCTTAATTAAGTAGAGTCAGTTTGTTCTGCCAAAGCTAACAACAGTCAAACCAGTGAACCCTGCATGGTTTGGAGACCGGGAACAAAAACAGGGAGAAGGAAGCGCATCAGACATTTGAAACAAAACCTTGTGTGATGCTTACGTAGTGACACATGCACACACACACAAAACCCAGTGTGTTGATAGAGACAGTGTTGGAGCATGGTCTCTGTGGGCCGATAACATTACTTAAGTACTTAAATGGATACTTCAGGATTTTGGCAGTAAGACCCTTGATCTATGTCCCCAGGGCCAGATGAACTTGTGGATACCATTTGCATGTATCTGCATCCAGAATGAAGGAAACCAGTGCAAGCCAATGCTAAGTAGCGTTGGTGCAATTAATGGAAATCTACAAGAATGGCTAATATGGAAACGCTGTTATTAAAAAAGGGTCACTTGTAACTTGTTCAGCTACAAATACGATGAACCCCTTTCTTACACATAGGCTATATATATATATATATATACCCAGCTGCTTACTATTCCTAATGTGTGTGTATATATTTATATATATATATATATATACACACTCTGGCCCTGACTGATACTATTTTGAGCCACAAGTGTAAATTAAAGTTATGTTCATCCAGTCGGATAAAACAAAAGCTTTTGTTTACTCTTTATAAAGAGTACACGCATACTTCTGACTTGGAGAAAAACCAAGGCTACAAATTGTTCAACCTCTAGCCCTGGCTTTGGCCTTCAGATCACACAAGCCCTCAAAGAATTCGAAAAAAGATCAAACATTAATAAACCCCTATATCTGTTAGGCGAGATACCCACATCTGCAATGACAGCAGCCAGATGTGTGACCCAAAACCATGAAAAGGGCAGAGGGTGGAACACAATACACATTTTAGACAAACCCATACTCATTACTTTATTTGCCCGCATTCACATTTTGGTTGCACAATGTTACATCACTGTACAGAGCTGATAATGAAATGTTAAATGCCTTTATGATTTTTAGTATTTGTGTAATGTGTGTGTTTTAATTAAAACCATTTCAATTAAAGATGCAGAAAAAATTAATGTGTAAGTAGGATTGAAAGATTTTAAAGCGAGAATAAAGTGAGAAAAACAATAAGAAGATAAAGAGGGAGAAAGAGATGATGAGAAAGATGAGGGAGCATGTTTGTGTGTATTCAAGTCTTTTCATCACAGGGCAGTTAAAGTTGATAGAGTATAAAATCTGATTGTGTCTTTCATGTCTGAGCAGTTCCCCCTGGCCAATCTGTTCCCCTGTAAAAAAAAAAAAATAATAGAAAGAAAAGAAAGAAAAGAAATGGCCTTAGGGGTTTCCAATGAAAATATTCTCTAAACGTTTATATTAAAATAATTCTTAACATTTGGGTAGGTATTCTCAGCCACGCTTCTTCCCAATGGAGAACATCCAGGCATCTAAAATTCAGAGTGACAATGTTTAAGTAACACCACTGTGTTCTATCCCAGAGAAAACGTATTATGATTTGTGACTGACAGAGCACTAAATCTATGCTGAGAATAGTGCTCAAGCTTCATATTCCTGAAGGCTGTATTGATTGAGCAGACGTGGGGAAGAAATACGCCGAGGGACACAGAACAAATATTGCACATTTACTGTCTACAGCATGGAGAACCTGCTAAGCAAAACCTGATAGGCCAGCAGCAACAACACAATGTTGTGCGCAGCAACGCGAACGGCAGAACCCAGCGGATGAACATTCGTTTCGTCCGGTTAAAGTTGTGGTGATTAAGTGAAGCTAGGGCAGATGTGTAAGGCCAACTGGAAATGACTAACAGCTGGCGCCCGTGGAGGAGCTGCGTTCGAGGCAACTAGTTAAGGTGTTGCACGCGGGAGGCTGATTAGGAGTAGTAGCAGCTGGTACTTTCGGGTTGCTAGGAAGCTGCAGGTTTGTTGACTAGCAGCCGGCGCCCGTTGAGGTGCGGCGTTCGAGGCAACTAGTTAAGGTGTCGCGCTCACGGGAGACTCATTAGGAATATGTAGCAGCTGGTGCTTTTTTGGGTTGCTATGGAGCTGTGTTTTGTTAATCCTTAACTCTGTTTAATCTTGCATTCTGAAGGCCGATCTTTAAGATGAGAGCACTCATTTGGCAAATCTAAATGCCTACATTTTAAACGAAAGGGTTCTGCATATGAACGAGACATTTCGTGGTTGTACGGTGCCGAGAGAATGAGAGGCGAGTGAGAGGCATATAGAGAGATATACATATATATATATATACATATAACTGTTAAATCTATTTCCCGAGAGGTTTAATTTTACAGAGGTCCTTTTGGTCATTCAAAGTTGAACACCGCTTAACAGTTTCCTGTATGTTCATGCGACCGTGGATGTTTCGATCACCTCAGCCCCACAAACCCCCAAACCTGTCCAACGTTCGTCTCAGATAATGCGAGTCCCAAACAACACCCTATTCCCCAAGGGTTCCGGTCAAATAAGTGCCCTATATGGAGAATAGCCGTTCGGGACGCAATCTTTTAGTGACCTATTTAGTAGTGTTCTGTAAAAGTGGTTCTCAGAATGTCGTGATGTTTTGCGTAGCCTGTGGGCTTGAGAATTGCATTATTCCTGAAATGTAACAATTTTCCCTGCACGTGGCATTTTCGCCCACAAGGACCTGGTCAAAAGTAGTGCAATCATCTTATATAATTAGTTCATGCTGGTTTTATTCAATTACTGATAGGACCATGTTGTTGTAATTTAGTTTTTTTTTTACTGAAAGACTCATCCATTTAAAGGACTGGTTTCTCAGCACGAATGTTTTTTGGTGATTCAAGGACAGTTGAATCTGTGTCCAAATAACTGGACTACATGGTTGGGGTGTAATCACAACATGTTCACACCAGATCCACAGCTATATGGATGTTAGTCCACATCCCTGGGGTGTCTCGAGATCCCTCCCATACTGGCTACTAGGGACAGTGATGAGTACTGTAGAGTCAAGTTAATGCACAGCTTTCTAAGAGCCTGTGGATGGGGACAGCAGGAAGCCAAGCACTACGTCAACAAGGATAAACGGTTCAGCCCTGATGCTAGGTAGTCATTTATATTTTTTAAATGTCCACTCTGACCACATAGCTTGGTGCTCTCTAAACCACCACCTGGTTGTCTTATGGTTATGTTGAGTTAGGGAAGTCAAAGGGCTCGGTGATTAGTTGACAAGTTGATTCCGGTGTGCAAGATTTGGAATTCTATTAATGCATGAAAATGCCAGGGGTCCCTTGAATAGGAACCTAGGACTGCATCTTTATTAAAAATAATGAAATAATCTTTTTTCATCCCTGAAATGGCACCCCGAAACCCTGCTCTACGGAGCCCACAACACAGTCAATGGGGTTCAAGCACAGTGATAACGAAACCGATGTAATCCTGGCACGCTGTTGGGGACCTTTTATCTTTCTTTGTAAAGTTAGTAAGAATGAGGGAGAAAGAAGGCTTTAGTGAGAGAGTTACAAGTTCCCTAAGACAGTGGGGCGAAGAGGAAGAGGACCCTAGGAAGAGAGTGAGGGAGAGTGAGAGGTCAGCTTGTGTTTGTAATTACAGGAAGGCCGCTCGTCTGAACAGGTCTCGCAATCTCATGACTGCATATACAGAACATGCTCTGGTGTGATTTGCAGTGAAACTATTCACTTTTCTCTCTTTTTTTCCCCAAATCCCAAATCTGCACTCCATTTCTATATTGTCTGGTGTGTGTGTATGTGTGTGTGTGTGTGTGTGTGTGTCCATGTGTGTACTTACTATAGCCTGCAAGGCTGTCTTTTATAATTCAGCCTTTTCATGACAGCCTTTCAACTTTTCTCAGAAGATCTCCCTCGCGCTATTCGCTCATCTCACTCGTTTTCAACTCAACTTTTTTTCTTCTGTTTTAGCCCGGTTCCACCCGGTTCTACCATGTCTGCTTTGCTTTCACGCTGGGTAGCTTTCATCGTCTTATTCCCCCTTTTTCCACCTCTCATTCCTTCTCTCCTCCCCTCCTGCCTTCCCCATCTCCTCCTCCCTCCTCCCTCCTTCCACCCCATCTCCTCCTTCCACCCCCATCTCCTCCTTCCCTCTCTACCACTGCCTCTTCTCTTGAGTCTTGAGGGTTCCCATTAAGCCATGGGGCTTGACATGTAATTTGGGTGTGTCTCTCCCTTTCATGCCCTCTGTGCTCCCCCTCTCCTCCCCCTCTCCTGTCAGGGGAGCCGATAGGTAGGGAGAAGGAGAGCTTTTGATCACTCGTCTTAGCGGGGCAACCCTTATTGCCACGTGCTGCCCCTGGCTGGCAATGAGGCGAAAGAGAGGAAGGCATAAAATGAAAGTTAGACAGAAAGAAGAAAGAGAAAATGGAGAGAGAGAGAGGGCAGGTTACGTCAGAGGGGGGTCACATTTACGGCAGCGTTATGGGTCAGGATGCGGATGGCTTCAATGGAGGTACGGGGACAAGAATCGCACGGTGAACTGAGCCCGGATGTGCAAACATAAATATAAATATTGCAAGCAAACCGTCGTCCCTGAATATGTAGTAGTTATCAATACGGGGCAAGTATTGTTTTGGTATTGGAGCACATTCTGAATAATTTGTCTTTAAATAAAATGTTAAAATGTTAGACCAAAATATCTGTACCTATGGTGGGAGTGGGTGTGGAATGTTCTGGACTCAATGAAATCTGACCGGCAGTGCAGTATTTACTCAGCTCCTCTTTCTCACAGATTGCTCTTAGGTACTGTACACGCACCTGTCCACTTCACCAGGTGCTGTAGGTTTTGGGGTTATGACCCCCCCCCCCCCCCCCCCCCCACTGGGGAAACATTTCTGTAGCGGGTTTGATTGAATGCCAGCCTGAGGCCACGGATGCAGTTGTGTGTGACATTAATCCGCTCTTACATATCTGCTCTTTCTCCAGGTTTTAGGGATGTTTTCAGAATCATTTGCAGCTGGGCTATGGTGTGCCCCCCCCCCACGATACACACTGAGGTGAGGTAAGAAGAGGGTCCGTGTCCCAGCGTGTGTGTGTCTCTGCATGTGATTGCGTGTTATATAATGTCTCACTCACTGGGCCTGTGTGCCCCCGGTTGTGTCTTGTGCATGTTTGTAGGCATGTGTTTGTGTGTTACATGATGTCTCACTCCCTGGGCCTGTGTTTCCCCGGTTGTGTCTTGTGCATGTTTGTAGGCATGTGTTTGTGTGTTACATGATGTCTCACTCCCTGGGCCTGTGTGTCCCAGGTTGTGTCTTGTGCATGTTTGTAGGCATGTGTTTATGTGTTACATGATGTCTCACTCCCTGGGCCTGTGTGTCCCAGGTTGTGTCTTGTGCATGTTTGTAGGCATGTGTTTATGTGTTACATGATGTCTCACTCCCTGGGCCTGTGTGTCCCAGGTTGTGTCTTGTGCATGTTTGTAGGCATGTGTTTATGTGTTACATGATGTCTCACTCCCTGGGCCTGTGTGTCCCCGGTTGTGTCTTGTGCATGTTTGTAGGCATGTGTTTATGTGTTACATGATGTCTCACTCACTGGGCCTGTGTGTCCCAGGTTGTGTCTTGTGCATGTTTGTAGGCATGTGTTTGTGTGCTCACTTGTCTCCCCACATGTGACCAGACATATAATTCGCTGGTCTCTGGCACCCAAATGCTCTATTCCATGGCATATGAGACCAATTTCAGTCAGATTTATGACATCTCTGGTCAGCTTATAGCATTGAAATCCTTAGCTGCCAGGATGCAACTCAGAGAATGAATCAGAAATAATGTGTGTGTCTGTGTCTGTGTGTGTCCCTGTGTGTGTGTGTGAGTGTGTATATGTGTGTGTCTGTGTCTGTGTGTGTGTCTGTGTGTGTATGTGGGTGTCTGTGTGTGTGTGTGTGTCTGTGTGTGTATGTGTGTGTCCGTGCGTGTGTGTGTGTGTGCGTATCTCAGAGCTATTTCTGAATCCTGCTCACTTCTCAAGTATCTACAGTATTATATCTGTGCAAGGGGAGTAGCAAGGAGTAGCAAGGAGGAGTAAGACATTTTACGGAGGAGGGAGTAATGTGGATGAAAGAAGATTAAGGAGGAGTATTGAGTAAAGAGGGGGAAGGAGGTTTAAAGGGGAGTACAGAATTATAAGGAGAGGTAAAGAGAAGTGAAGAGGAGCAAAGAGAAGTGAAGAGGAGTAAGGAAGAGTAAAAAGGAGTAAGGAGAAACCTCTATGTTTGAAACAATGCAGTAGCAGCCAACTTCCCCACACACTTAAAATATCCCGTTTTAAATCCACATTCACAAAGTGCCGCGGGCGACTTTAAAATACCCCCGTTTCCAACACCACAGCTCCATAATAACACGTATTTAATCACTGCGTAGAGAGCTAACACATCATGCATTTATTCATCTGTTTCATCTCCACGGTGGTTCATTGAGAAGACAAGAAATATAGTAATCAGTAGTTTCAAGACGCGCTCAAAGAATAACAAACACAGTCATCAGTTAGACATATATGGTAGACGCAGTGGTGGTATTTAGGTGTAGCTTTGGACTCCTATGCAACTCTGTGGAACAGCCAGGGTTTCAATTCCACCCAGGGGAGTAGGATTCCTCCTTCCCCAGACAGAGAGCATTGATCCTGGGGTGAGCTGGCAGGGGAGGGTGTGGGGGGGGGGGTTGTGTATGTATGGACAGGAATCCTACTGGGATCGAAAATCATAGTCTTCACAGCGAAAGGGAAAGTCGTCCTGGGTGGGGGGGTGTTCCCAGGAGTGTGGACACACAAAAGGAGAATCTGCTTATACTGTACAAGATTCCTGCTGCTTGCTTCTTCTCCCGTTGGGGAAGACAAGTAATGTATTATAGGAACATGCACTTGACACCATTAGTCGGTTGATAGGACTCTATGGGATTTTGAAGAGACAATGACAGAGACTGTAAAATGAAGACGCAGAGAGAGAGGAGAGGCAGAGAGAGTAGGAAGGAGAGCGAGAGAGCGTGAGGGACAGAGAGACGGGGAGAAATAGAAGGAGTGTCAGGGACAGGGAGAAACAGACCGAGTGATAGACAAGAGACCAGAGATGGGGGGGGGGGGTGGGGGGTGGGACTGAAAGAGGAACAGAGAGAGACAGACATAGAAAGAGAGAGAAAGTCCTTTCAATGGAATTGAAAGAGAGAGAGAGAGCGAGACACACACAGATGGACAAAGAGAAAGAGAGAGAGAGGAATGGGTAGAGAGAGAGGGCTGCCATGCAGTGTATTGCATTCCTATTGCATCAGGCAGAGGTAACGAGATTTGGAGATGCCAGCCTCAGACAGGCTACTAATGGGTTTTGCTCTTTTTTTTCTCTCTCTCTCTCTGTTTTCTCTCTCTTTTTTCCGCTCTCTCTCTCCCCCTTCTTTCTCTGACAAAAAAAATGTCAATTCTGCTCAGCAACCCACTTTACCTCATTCAGACACTGTCAATGTTGTGTGCGTGTGTGTGTGTGTGTGTTTGACAGAGAGTGACAGAGGCTCAGTAAAGTCATTGCCAAGTGCAAATATTAAATTGGTCCTTTTCAAAGGAGTGATGGAAACCAACCTTGGAATGTATTTAGTGAACGGACACAACAGGAGAGGAACACAAGCAAGGTGAAATCGCACACTCTTCCTTTCATAAATTGTTCTCTACTTTTGATCAGGGCCTATATGGCCATGGTCACCAAGTAGGGAATAGGGTGTCATTTGGGATGCAATCCCAGTGTACACACACATACACACACACACACACACACACACAAGAACATTGCTTTGGGAACTAGTCGCATTCAGACATCCCCCTTCATTTATTCAATAGAGAGACAGACGCACATTTCACTGTAAAACCTTGACATCCACTATATGAAGTGCAGAAACTTTAAAGCCAACAAACAGACTAAAGCTGTTTCATGATGTAAAAAACAGGAAACACAAATCTTAATCTTCTTTTAATTTTTTATAAATGGCTAAACGGATATAGCAGGGAGATTACTGTTGTTGAAGCTGTCTTGTTGCTCTGGGTGTTTATGACGGAACGTGGCCTGTTGTTTTCTCCTGGTAATCTTCCGTTATGCCTTAAGCCCTGGTAACACACAGCTACTCTGGGTAGGCCTATAGGCAGAGGCATAGGGTCTCTGTGGAGCTCTACAGCATCCTGTTGGTTGTAGCCCTGATGCGCTGCTACCACTTGGTGCATATGGTAGGATAGAGAACGGTCTCGCTTGAGCAGCTGGACTCGTTGTCCTGTTACTGGGGCTGTCTGCCTTGGCCTGGTTTTCAGAGTGGGAACCTGCTATTATCGGCATAACCAACAGCAGTCTGGACATTTGTATTCCTTTAGTGTTGTCATTTGATCAAGACTTCAATGTTTAGCAATTGTTGGTGACATGGAAATGTTAGCTAGGAATATTGTTATTTTCAGCTTGTATAGGGCTTAATATAGGGTTCATAAATTTGGTCCATGATGGCAGGGAACTAGTTTCCTCTGACATCACTTGGTGTCTGGACAATTAGGATCTTGATGAAGTCTCAAGTGCCTTGTGATCAAGATCAGTGAATTTGCCATACCACACAATGATTTAGCTTGGCTAGATTCTCTCAATTGTGGCGCAGGACGCAAATAAATCCATTACAGTGTCCGTAAGAAATCTGACCAGTCTACCAAGATGGAAAAGGCACTTTTTTGCCTACTTTACAACTGTCTGGGGCATGTGTGGAAGAGGTGTGTTTAATTGGTAAGGTGTGTGGGTATGTGTGGAAGTTGTGTGTTTAATTGGGAAGGTGTGTGAGTATGTGTGGAAGAGTTGTGTTTAATTGGGAAGGTGTGTGAGTATGTGTGGAAGAGGTGTGTTTAATTGGTAAGGTGTGTGGGTATGTGTGGAAGAGGTGTGTTTAATTGGTAAGGTGTGTGGGTATGTGTGGAAGAGGTGTGTTTAATTGGTAAGGTGTGTGGGTATGTGTGGAAGAGGTGTGTTTAATTGGTAAGGTGTATGGGTATGTGTGGAAGAGGTGTGTTTAATTGGGAAGGTGTGTGAGTATGTGTGGAAGAGGTGTGTTTAATTGGGAAGGTGTGTGAGTATGTGTGGAAGAGGTGTGTTTAATTGGTAAGGTGTGTGGGTATGTGTGGAAGAGGTTTGTTTAATTGGTAAGGTGTGTGGGTATGTGTGGAAGAGGTGTGTTTAATTGGTAAGGTGTGTGGGTATGTGTGGAAGAGGTGTGTTTAATTGGTAAGGTGTATGGGTATGTGTGGAAGAGGTGTTTTTAATTGATAAAGTGTTTGGGTATGTGTGGAAGAGGTGTGTTTAATTGGGAAGGTGTGTGGGTATGTGTGGAAGAGGTGTGTTTAATTGGGAAGGTGTGTGGGTATGTGTGGAAGAGGTGTGTTTAATTGGGAAGGTGTGTGGGTATGTGTGGAAGAGGTGTGTTTAATTGGGAAGGTGTGTGGGTATGTGTGTGTTTGTTTTTGTTATAAGATATAGTTTCTTTAGCTTTACTGTATCAAAATGAAAGTGTTACTTTTTGTCACAGACCTCGTGCACTGAATGACCCTTTTCAGATTATGGAATTTTCTCAATGACCTTAAATGACATCATTCCTGAGCGTTCCAAAGCAAATGTTGACAGCATGTCATACCATTTTATAAGGACACAAAAACTACTTTGGCCAAAATACTATGAGCACAATTTTATATTATATTCAGCAGTTTCATAGAGTCTAAATCAAACACCTTCAACCATCTGGAGTAACAACACAAAACGGATCTTAGATCATTTCTATACGATGAATTTATACTTTTACCAGTAAACAGTGGCTTCAGTTGCTTTAGTGTTGCAACATCTTAAGTGTTTTTCAGAGGAGAGAAAAAAACGCTAATTTCACTATCATCCGCTCGCCTGGCTCTATAGCATTATGGAAATGGAGAAAAACAACATCAGACACAGAGAGATTATCAAAGTCTCTTCAAAGAGATATAAACAGAGCGGAATCATGCACGCACACACACCAACACACAGAGTGGAATCATAAGAGAGAGGAGTATTTATACAACTCCGGCACGAAATTACATGTCTGACATCATCAATGAACTCATCCAATTCATTCGTTGACATTAAATAGATGCGTGGATGCCTAAAAGCAATATTTATCATCTGGTGGGAGGGCGGGCTGAGTCTTCAGGGAACTTTGTTTAACAGATTTATTTTTTCCCCTTATTGTTCTTTTTTCAATTCTCCTTTGGACAGCTCTTCAACATATGTGGATGTGGTGCAGCTTTACATTTGACCGGGAAAAAATACAAAATCGGGGTTGACCACTCGTGTTGCCTTTGTTGTTTTGTTGATTCTGAGGTTCATGCCGCGGATCGATAATAAGGACTTCAGGTTGAACGCAAGTTTGAATCCCCTGCCCTGTCCTCAGGTCCTTAGAGTATTGCCCTGTACATTGCTCCAATCTCTTCTGAGCTCTTGTTTAATTCCCTCTATTCTCTCATTCTCTCTTCATTCACTCGTCTTCCGTACGAGAAGAAGAGAAAATCAATAATCAAAGCTCAGAGATTTAACGCCCGAAGTTAAAGCATTTCTCTCTTCTCTTAGAACAAGGATACTCCATGTTTGTACTGAAGGCATATTTCATCTAGTATCTATATGTCTGTATATCTATCTGTATGTATGTATATATATATATATATATATATATATATATATATATATATATATATATATTAACAGGAAGTGGACAAAACAATGGAAACCCCTAATAATATATTAATATCAATGACTTAATCAGGTGAAGGGCCATCCTTTCCCTTCAGAACAGCTGCAATCCTTCTTAGAATGCAGTCCTGCAAGCCCTGAACTATTGCTACCTAATGCCAAGACAGAACAATGAGACCAGCCAAGTTCAGTTTACTTTGAGTTGTAATCTAATTGTTTGTGATTCCAAGTTAAAATATTGTATTATTTGGTCGTTCTGTGGTGCAGTCCTCCCCACGAACAGTAGGTACAGTCATATTTTGTATGTTTGTTTTTGTTGAGGCAACACACTTCTGTTAGAAGGCTAATTGTCAGAAGACTTCTGTTATTTTATTTTTTCCGCCACCTGGAAAGGATATTGGCTTTGTAAATGTGCACTCTGTATATTGGATATAATCAAAAAGACAACCCTGGATTTATTTTAGAGAAAAATGACACCAAACATATGTAGCTCTTCTGTTTTTACTTGTTTATTCCACTCAAATCCCGCAGTTGAGAGGCTTTCATAAAACTGTACCATATATGTATATAACTGTACCAAATATGTATATTTCTATATATAAATATATAGTAATTTGCAAAAGTCCAACGTCACCTGATCGAATTGCTTATTATCTGGGAAGTGTTTGATTGCTTCATTGCTACTTAAAACAAATATGAATAAATAAATCAAACAAATCCTAAATATTAGTACAACACAAAGCAACTATCCTTTTATAAATATTAACATGCCTTAAAAAAATCACACATTTTGGGGCAGTATGGTTGATGTTTATATCGACCAGAGATGTCATGAATGTGCATGGAAGAGGATACAGGAGTGCTTCAGCCACACACACATTGAGGAGGACGGTTCTAGAGGAAACACATTCTTCAAAGATGGAGAACAGTTGGAGACTGTCAGAAGTTGGTTGAATTTTGGGGTCACCAAGAGGTGGATATGTGTTGTGGCCCTGGGAACCGTGTTAAGATGCATTGCATCATGGACTCTGTCAGGTACCAGGAGATTTTAGATCAAAATCTGTCTGTCTGCCTCTGCCAGGAGGCTAGAGGCTAAAACTGGGTCGTTGTTGGATTTTCCAGCAAAAAAGTTCTCCAAAGCATTCCTCCAGATTCACACAAGAATGTCTTATTCACCACAGAATCAAGTTTTGCAATGGCCATCTGACCTAAACCTCATTAGAAACCTGTGTGGTGAACTAAAAATGAGAGTCAACATGACATTTAACATGAGAGCAACTAATTATTGAGGAGGACAATGTAAATGTACATTAAACAACACAAAAAAGTCACAGTCACTCGTGAAAGCTACAAATTCCTTCCACAAGCTTCATTTTACTGCCTTAAAATGAGGACAATATATTTGAATACCATTTCCCCGTATATGATCTTCAAAATCCACACCACATTTTAAAATAACAGGAAAATTTGTAAATGTTCCAAATTACTAAGGTATTCAAAATGATGATGTATCATATCTCTTCCGTCCCTAACATGCTCACACATAAACGGTTTGAAACGGCTGTAGACATATTCGTACCAGGATGTTGCCACCACAATCCTTGCTGCCACCAACACAGTGCATAAATAACAAATTAAAGAGCGATTACCGCTAATGGCTGTCATTGATTTTTGGAGGTTGACGTAATAGCAGAGGATGATCTGTTTAACATTGAATAGCATTGTAGTTTAATAGGGAAATTACAGAGTGTAGGCTCTCTCTCTCACACACACACACACACACACACACACACACACAGACAGATACACATGCACACACACAGACTGGGTGAGTGATTCGATTAGCGTAGTGGTTTAGAGGGGAAATTAGTGGAGTAAACCCAGTTGAACCTAAAGTGATGATGCCTACTGTGGTGGCCACTGAGGCCTTGAATAAATGAATATATAGACATTACCTTATATACAGCGCAGTGTTATGACATGTTTTATGTTTTTATATTTCCGAAAGATGGAGAGGGGAGAGACAAAGAGACACAGGGAGAGATAAGGGCATGGTTAGGCAGAGAAAGTAAGGGCAATAGAAAGAAACATAGAAAGGTACAGAGAGCTTGAGGGAAAGAAAGATTGTATATAGGGATAGATAGATAGAGAGAGAGATAGATAGATAGAGAGAGAGAGATAATCAAAGATTACCTTGTCTCATCACACTACAGCAGGAGGCCCATTCTCCTTAGAGTGCATTGCTCCTGGCTAACCTTCAGGTGGAGCAAGCAGCGTGGATAGAAGCACAGGCTGCGGGGTGTGTCTCAGAGGAAGCATGTCCTGATCTTTGACTCTCCCGAGACAAGGTCTTAACTAGTGATACATTATGCATACGTATATATGCACACATAATGTATATAAAAAAAAATGTAAGGTTCAATTAATGTGTTTTCGAAATGCCCCTCCTTTTTTCAGGGCATCCCAAACAGTGCAAAATAATTGGTTGAATTACGGTGATATGGCTGCAATGGATGTAAGTACAGTAGTAGGCAGACATTTGGACACACCCATTCAAATGACTGGTACTGGTACGTTTCACTGGTTCTGAAAGTACAATCAATTTGTGTCCTTATTCTCTTTTTCCAGTATCTGGACGTACCTTTGACAACACTGAAGAGGGATTTTCATCAAACCAGTTGTTCTCGCCTCGAGGCGAACAAACTAACATGCAAGCCTATCTATCTTTCCCATGGACTTACTGCAGTCCCCTGGCCGCACACAAACACACGCTTTAAAACACACACACACAAACAAACACACACGCACATTAAAAACCACACACAGCCTGGGGGTGGCTACCGGCTTTTTGACAGTTCGTTCAGGCGTCTTGGCTGCTGAAGCCGTTGCTTAAACATAAACGCCCACCTACTAACACCAGATGTACTGTATTAATTTAAAGTATTTGGTTGTCATATCAACTCCCCATGGGGAGAGAAAAAAGTCCAGTACTGATGGTCCAATGTCGTTGTTCAGGACTGCAGGGAACAACACATGCTAGAATTCTCAATGTTGGTCCAACAAAATGCAGAAGGCCTAAACCCGGCACAAAACACTACATTAAGAAAACACTACAGCCGTAGTAAAACACAAAACCAAAACCCAACACAAAACACTACATTAATATAACAGCAACGGTAGTAAGACACAAAACCAAAACCCAACACAAAACACTACATTAATATAACAACAACCGTAGTAAGACACAAAACCAGAACCCAACACAAAACACTACATTAATATAACAGCAACCGTAGTAAGACACAAAACCCAACACAAAACACTACATTACTATAACAACAACCGTAGTAAAACACAAAACCAAAACCCAACACAAAACACTACATTAATATAACAGCAACCATAGTAAGACACAAAACCAGAACCCAACACAAAACACTACATTAATATAACAGCAACCATAGTAAGACACAAAACCAGAACCCAACACAAAACATTACATTAATATAACAGCAACCGTAGTAAGACACAAAACCAGAACTCAACACAAAACACTGCATTAATATAACAGCAACCGTGGTAAGACACAAAACCAGAACCCAACACAAAACACTACATTAATATAACAACAACCGTAGTAAGACACAAAACCAGAACTCAACACAAAACACTACATTATATAACAGCAACCGTAGTAAGACACAAAACCAGAACCCAACACAAAACACTACATTAATATTACAGCAACCGTAGTAAGACACAAAACCAGAACCCAACACAAAACACTACATTAATATAACAGCAACCGTAGTAAGACACAAAACCCAACACAAAACACTACATTAATATAACAACAACCGTAGTAAGACACAAAACCAAAACCCAACACAAAACACTACATTAATATAACAGCAACCGTAGTAAGACACAAAACCAGAACCCAACACAAAACACTACATTAATATAACAGCAACCGTAGTAAGACACAAAACCAGAACCCAACACAAAACACTACATTAATATAACAGCAACCATAGTAAGACACAAAACCAAACACAAAACATTACATGAAGAAAGTAGTATCCATAGCAAAGCACAATATCAATACCTAACACAAAACACAACATTTAGAAAACATCTGCCATAGTTAAACATAAGACCAAAGCTCAACACAAAACATTACATTAAATTCACAGGGGAAAAAACTAGCACAAAACACCACATGAACAAAAAGCAGTATGCATAGCAAAACATGACAAAATAAAACACAAAATCAAAGCACTGTGTTAAGAACACTGCATTTATTGTGTAACTCAAAACATAAAAATGAAACACCACATTAAGAGCTTTAGTGTATCGGTCAGTTTAAAAGATCAGGTTTAAAAACATGTAGCATTTGTGTTCAGTAGCCGTCAAATTGGTGATTTAAAATCAACAGTTGGAATAAAAGGATCTAATTTCAGGTCCTTTCAGGTCCTGCAACTGTTATATACATAAATCTCCCCTCATCCTCTGGCCTTGTTTCACAATTCACGCTTCACGTTTCACCACACTAACTGCTAATTGACAATGTCTCCATTAACATACAGTTACCCAGTAAATGTACATGTACATTGGTTTGACATAAGTAGGTCTCCTGAGTTTAATGGTATGGCATGAGTGTGTATGTTTAATAGTTATTATCCAGGTTAAATGGCACTCCTGACGGTCACAGAGAAAATGGTATGTAATTATTCACCCCTTTCCTCCCATCTGTCAGGCTTCGTTTGTTAAAAGTACGAAACAGTTTTGTTAACCAATATTGTATTAGATCTTTTACATATTTGTACTTTGATACGTGGTTGTTTATTTATTTCAGTTGATTGCTCTGATGGTAGGTCTCTCTTGACACATAACAACATAGATTCGAATAAAATGTGATGCAATGCACTGTGGGTATTTTTGTAGTAATGAGAAAGTGTTTAAGATATTACAAAATATACCCTTCTTAAGGGCCTTGTTATAAAATAAATTGGGCTGAGTATTTTAAGCGAGTGAAATAAAAATGACAAAACACTCAAACGTTGTTTAATACATTTGTATTTTGAATGCAGATAACAGAAACATTTTACCCCATAACCTTAAACTATGTTTCGGGAGTTTGTTTACGCCCTGTGTGTTGCACAAAATCAATTCAACAGTGAGTGTTGGCCTATATTCATCACAATTACTCATAATAGGAGATGATTGCATCATGTGTCCAGCCAGCAACTCTCTCACCCTAAGGCAGTCTTAACTGAAGCGACAGATTGTGGATGGATGGAGCTGTGTGTGTGTGTGTGTGTGTGTGTGTGTGTGTGAGAGAGATAAAACATTCCTGTTTCTGTGGTCCGCATGCTATCCTGCGTCTATATCAGCCTACATTACCCCTGTAATCCTGTCACAGAGCAGGAAAACTGGGACATCAATTTCCCTCATTCAAATAGACGTTCTTTAAATTAAACTGTTGTCATGAAAAATCTAAATAGGCTCTTGCTCTTTCATTCTTTTTCCATTCATTCTCTCATTCTCTTCCTTCCTTTCTCTTTTCTTTTCTGTTTCTCCCATCTGTCTGTTCATCTGTCCATCCACCCACCCCCCCCATTTGTCTCCCCCCTGCAGTGTTGACTGTCTGACTGGACAGTTATGGGTGCATAGGGGCCTATTTCAGCAGAGGGCATGTTACTGTTAGTTCCACCTCGATGGACACGGTTGTTGGCAAAACAATGGTGAAGGCCTATAGGGGCCTGGTCACGACTAGTGCATTTAACACTATGGGGGGTAAGATGCCATTTGGGCCGCAGCCTGACCTGAGAGAGAGGGAAGAAAGCAATAGAGAGAGAAAACGAGTGGCAAACGAGAAAAAAAAGGGGAAGGACGGAGATCATGTGGTAGAAATTCAGTCCAGCTCCTGGAAATGTCCTGTGTTAAGAAACAAAGGAGAATGTTATTAAGACACAGAGGAGAACAACTTTTTTATGGAGCACATTGGAGTTTCACTCAAATGTGTCTTGGAGGCAGATCTTCTCCGAATCTGGAAATGAATATGAACATGATTGACTGAATGACGAGGGCTGAACTTGCATTTGAAACGGGCTGAACAACCTAATTTGACATTTGTTCGTGCTTGTCCCTATCCTAACCTTTAACCCTAATCCGTACCCTAACAGGAAATGAAAGCAACACAGGAAAGTATGCTAGTTACACCGTGGTTTGTTACTGTGGGTCATCTTTGTTTTGTTGTAACATTACATCCACGTTATGTTGCTCCATCTGATGAGTACATTTTAGATTCAGGATTTAGATTCAACATTTTTGTCACTGGACGGAAATGCAGTTAGCATCTAACCAGAAGTGCAAATACATCACATTGATGGTAAAATAAAAACAGTAAGTATGTCCTCACTGCTTAATGCTTCACTGCAGTACGTCACTCTGGATGACAGCGTTGTCAAAAAGACTGACATGTGGCTGACACTGGAGACAGAGGGACAGGGAGAAATGTAGAGTGAGAGGACAGAAAGACAGTACGAAAAAAAGACAGAGCAAGAGACGAGACATAAACGCTTGGGTGCGGAGCCTTGTGGCCTAGCGGTAACGGGAGTTGGTCTCAAAGTGTCAGGCTAGTGAGATCGAGGGTAACCCAATTATAACAATATGGCTTACAGACTGGAGGGGGGTGCACAACACTGACAGAAAGAAAGACAGAGGGAGAAGGGGGCATGGTGAGAGACAGAGAGAGAGAGAGAGAGAGAGAGAGAGAGAGAGAGAGAGAGTGATGGAAAAGGGAAACAGTGGAAGGAAGAGAGCAACATACCATTGTTTGTGAGAGGGAGAGGATTTTGGGGGAGAGAAAGGAAAACAGGGGTACTCCTGAACCCACCAAATTGGTTGTAGTTGCATAGCAACAGGAGTGTATCTTCAAAGCTCTGGGTTTGGGCGGGGCTTGTTAAAATGCCCAGGTCACATTAGCCACTGGTGTGCAAGTATGGTTCCTATCCAAAGGTAGACGAGTGTGGCGACATCGTATTTCACTGTGAATCAACAACTCATCGCAGAGTACAAAACAGAGCCACGTGTTGATGGATTTTTATTTTTGTGTGATTTGGCAGTTATTGCCCCACCTGCGTGATCTTTTCATAAGACAAGACATGATGTGTACTAAAGACAGAGTTGACATTCCACAATGAACAAATTAGATCAATTTACCAGTGAAATGCATGATCAGCTATTGCACCTTCTTCACTAAAACCATATTCTAGAACGGTATTGTTTTTTACACACATTAAAAAGCCAGAGGTCAAACTGTAGCCAGAACACTTCAGGACCAGCACCAGAAACGGCGGGAACCAAACATCTCGAGTCACCATTTGTTACATATGAATCTTCTGGTTACATAAGAATCATTAGGTTACCGAGGAATCATCAGGCTACACATGAATCGTCAGGTTACGTACAAATCATCTGTTTGCAAATGAATCGTCGAGTTACATACGATTCATCATGTAACATACAATTCATCAGGTTATGAATCACACATTTGTTGCTCCTACATGTGAGATCAGAATTTTAACACCCAGAGTGTTAAAATGAACGGATTCATGGAAGCGTTGAGTGCACCCGTGCTCCTCTGTATGATTCTTCAAGCGTGTGTATTTGTCTTAACACTGCTGTGTGTGTGCTGTCCTATAGCCTCATGAAAACAAGTAGGGAACAGCTTACTCTGAGGAATGAAAGTACATACTGTACACTGAATAGAGTGTACAGTATGTACTCTAACAGGCCGTGTTTAAAGGTACACACATGCATGTCCACGTGCCCACAGATAAGATGGAATTCTTGATCAGTGAGTGACTTATGCTTGATATCGTAGTCCAGAATATCAAAGGCTGGCGTTACAACTAGGTCTAATATGTTATCTTGCAAAGTTATTTTCCTCTTGCACAGCTACCACAGCTGGTAAGCACATAGATATGACTTTTGCTTTAGGACACAGACTAGGATGAGTTACTGGTATTGAGTGTGTGTGTGTGTGTGTGTGTGTGTCTGTGTGTGTGTCTGTGGGTGTGTGTGTGGTTGTGTGTGTGGTGGTTTTGTGTGTGTGTGCGTGTGGTGGTGTGTGGTTCTGTGTGTGTGGATGCGTGTGTGTGTGGTTGTGTGTGTGTGCACGTGCGTGTGGTTGTGTGTGTGTGTGTGTGTCTGCACCCGTGTATAAGTGTTGCTTCGGGACACACTATAAGTGGCTGCTATTGATCTCGGGAGCAAATCTACAGTGTTTGACGTAGAGCTGTGAATAATAGATAGGAAACCTGGCCAGATAATGTGTCTTCAACTGGGGATGTGCAGTGGCTTCTGCCAACGCCGACAGATTTCTTGCAGCGGAGGTTTTTCAGTTCATGCATTTATAAAGAACGTGGTTGCCTTTCAAAACGTCTTCTGAGTTTTCGTACATATCACAGCTGAAATACTATACAGACACACTGGCATATATGTACACACACACACATACACCCACACACACACACTTGTCTCCAGTGTGTCTTTATCCAGTGTGTTTGTTTCCAGTGTGTCTGTCTCCAGTGTGTCTGTTTCTAGTGTGTTTGTCTTCAGTGTGTTTGTTTCCAGTGTGTCTGTTTCCAGTGTGTCTGTCTTCAGCAGTCTGTTTCCAGTGTGTCTGTTTCCAGTGTGTTTGTCTTTAACGGTCTGTCTTCAGTGTGTCTGTCTCCAGTGTGTCTGTTTCCAGTGTGTCTATCTTTAGCGGTCTGTTTCCAGTCTGTTTGTCTTCAGCAGTCTGTCTTCAGTGTGTTTGTTTCCAGTGTGTCTGTCTCCAGTGTGTTTGTTTCCAGTGTGTCTATCTTCAGCGGTCTGTTTCCAGTGTGTTTGTTTTCAGCGGTCTGTCTCCAGTGTGTCTTTATCCAGTGTGTCTGTCTTCAGTGTGTTTGTTTCCAGTGTGTCTGTCTCCAGTGTGTCTTTATCCAGTGTGTCTGTCTTCAGTGTGTTTGTTTCCAGTGTGTCTGTCTCCAGTGTGTCTTTATCCAGTGTGTTTGTCTTCAGCAGTCTGTCTTCAGTGTGTTTGTTTCCAGTGTGTCTGTCTCCAGTGTGTCTTTATCCAGTGTGTCTGTCTTCAGTGGGCCTGTTTTCCTTCATCAAAGGGATCAAATCTGCCAAACTGCTCTTTCAGTAAAAACTCTCTTCTCGATATTTGTCTGAATATATATCACAGGCCAAAATTACAAAATACTTTTATAGACAAAGTATGTAATAAAATAAATGTTTACGCATTTAATTACAGATATCTAGATTTTACATGTAAAAGTTGCTCTATACATGTAAAAATGAACCCTTGAAATTCTGAACTCCAACCTCTAAAAGATCACATCTCTTCCAGGAATGTTGAAAAGCATAATGCAATTAATACAAAATACAGCCCTCAAAAGTATTTTCACATGCATTGGACTGTAGTCCAGTTGCCAGTGAAATCCATGTTCAGAAACACTCTAATGTAATCTAGTTATTTTAAAACATGTAAAATAAATACTGCCCATCTCTCCTCGTGTTACACCCACACGTAAACACGCACAAACACAAAATTGTACAAACACAACATTGTACAAACACAACATTGTACAAACACAACATTGACAGTGATGAGCGATTGAAGGGGAATTAAATAAGCTTTTCTATAGCCTTTGGTATCAAGGCATACAATATATTTAGGTCATACAGCCTAGATTATCATCAGAGCTCACACAAACACACACACAACAACAACAAACAGAGAACTTCATATATAAAAAAGTTAATAAATTTTTGTATATGTTTCCTCTGAAAACTGATTTTGAGCATTTGGGTTCCCCCTTGAGCTGAAAGTAAATTACTGGATTGGTAGAAAGGGGCTTGTAATTCTTCAAGGACAGAAATACCAGAATTATGTGTTTATGATGTATAGGTCACTGTGACTCTTTCAGTATTATTCTGTGCAACCAGAAACAGCCTGAAATGTCCAGCCAACTCCAGCAGCTACATCGTTATTCACATATTTTGTTCGTCAATTTTTTCTCTACAATTTTGCGCTTCCTGATTAAGGTTGAGACGTGTTTTCCGAAGTATATGCAACACTGCTCTGGTTCTCATCGAGCTGCTTGCCCGAGCAGAAAGTCTAGATTGGAATCCTTATGTGCCAGATGAAGGGCATTCTCTATCCTTCTGAATTGGTGTTCTGTGTTTCAAGGGGTCACAGATTGACAGTGCAGGTTCCCAACCCTGTAACCCTTTTCACAAATATACACTTCACCAGGCTTCCCGCCACTCTGTTATGAATTAGTACTTGTATATCTTAATGATATTAAGGTCATGTATCAAGCATTCTGAGAGAAAAGAAAGGAAAGACCGATAGAAAAAATATGGAAAGAAAGAAAAGTTCAGCTATGATCAGTACAATGAAAGAGAATGGAAAGGGCAGGGAGAGAAAGACAGATAAAAGCGAGAACAGCTATATATCATAATTTCAACAGTCCCACTCCACAGAACGCTACTGCAGCAGCTTTATCAAAGAGTTGGTTAATCGTTTGAAGTGAATAACAGCTTTAGGCTTTTTCCTAAGACAAGAGGAAATCTCTCTCCGAGACATACACATACACACACAGCTACTGTAAATGAATGACAGCTTTCACCATTTCTCAAAAACAATTGATCTCTCCTCCCTCCCTGTTTCTCGCAACATCAAGGGATTTATTTTTTGTTTTTTATTACTCATAGGGAATCACACCCACATACATCAGGGAAGTTTCTTTTATCAACTCCCACATATTATGCATAAACCATAGGTTACTGTTGAACAGTTTACTCCTGTTTTGGTGTGGAAATGTGTTAAACTATGTAACATCAATAGATTCGTGGAAATAAGGGAATTCTTTATACATTCTAAATTCACTTTCTCCTCCTGCATAGCTGGAAAATGCTGCTCTGGAATTAAAGGGGTTTTCTTTGTGGTATTAGAGGAGAAGAAAGAGGAGAGGGGAGCATTTTTCAAGATAATTAAATTATTTTTTAGGGAGTGATAAATGTCTGTAACGGAAGTAAAAACTCAAAGAAGTTTGGGTAAGGTTAGATAATAATGTTAATAAGGTCCCACAGTTGCTGTCCTCTACACTCCCTGTCTTCTCCTGTCCTCTCCTGTCCTCTCCTATGTTGTCCTATCCTGTCCTCTCCTATGTTGTCCTCTCCTGTCCTCTCCTATGTTGTCCTCTCCTGTCCTCTCCTATGTTGTCCTATCCTGTCCTCTCCTGTCCTCACTACTCCTGTCTTTTCCTGTCCTCTCCATTCCTGTCTTCTCCTGTCCTTTCCTCTACCTGTCCTCTCCTCTCGCTGAACTAGTTCCACAGCTCTGTATTGATGGCAAATGACCTGTTTCTCTTCCTTTGTATTTCTGTCTTTGGAACATGAGTGTACCTACACACACAAACACACACACACACACATACACACACACGGTTATCTTCTGTTTATCTGTGTAATGGAGACACACACACACATGCACCCACACCCACACACACACACACACACACACACACATAGACACACACACATAGACACACACATACCCACACCAACACACATAGACATGGTTATCTGGTGTTTACTTGTGTAATGGAGTCACACACACACACACACAGGTCTGTCTATGTTATCTAGTCAACTCAGAGTTAATCCTCTCTGAACTGTCTCCGCTACCACTGCTCTGCCGTTTGCAAACAGACACACATACAGACATATATACACACACACACACACAAACATATACACACACACATACACAGACACATACACACACACACCGACATATACACACAGACATATATACACACACACAGAGACATATACACACACAGACATATATACACACACATACAGACATATATACACACACACACAAACATATACACACACACACACACACACACACACACACACAGACACATACACACACACACACAGACATATACACACAGACATATATACACACACACAGAGACATATACACACACAGACATATACATACACATACACACACACAGAGTTTGGCCCCACAGCAGAGAACATCACGCTCCAGTAATGCGAGGCAGTTGAAGTGGTCATGTAACATAACATTAATTCTGTGTCCCAAATTCTCACACCAGTGCATTGCTTTCAAACCAAGACCCATGGGCCACTGTCAAAAGAAGGGCACTATGAAGGGAATAGGGCACCATTTTAGACTTAGACTAAAGTATGTGTGACAACGAAATGAGAGGAGTAGAGGAACCTGGGACTGTCTGGGCCTGCTGGGAAACAAACAAACAAATAAACAGCGAGGGTGAAATGGGATATTATTGTTTACTGGCCTCAACACCTGATTATTTTTTCTGGACTGCGTAAGCGGAGCCTGCCAAGTAGCGAGAATGTCTCTTACTGAGTGACTGACTGGCTCAGTACACCTTGTTAAATAACGGACTGGTTCGAGAAGCGGACCTGCGAACTATAGGTCCTGAGTTTGTATTTCCTCGCAGGCGAAGCCACGTACACATTATGAGTTGTTACGTAAAGATGACTGTTTTGCTGGATGTACACATCCATGCAATTGTTGTGGGTCAGTATAGACAAACATATTTGCTGCCTACAACATACAGTAGTTACGTTAGCCTTACCTGAAACTGTATGCAATTATATTGCGACTGTTTCTGACATGGAAAAGTTCATCTTCAGTCACGTTAGCAATTGCTCAATTCTTATGATTATTCCTAGGAAGTTAGTAGATACTAGTAAGCCTATTACTGGATAATATGCTGTTAAAACGGCCAGTGGCAAAAGCAATACAGTCCATAGACACTATGGTGGAGATAAACTTAATAAGAAACGTTAGTCAGTTTTACACAATGCTCAAAGTAGTCTAGCGACTGCTGAAACGTGTAATGTCGTGGCGTAGTGGTTAAGGGCTGTGCCTCTCATGTGGACGATCCAAGTTCAAATCTATTGAGAGCAACGGCATTTATTTATTATTTCTGATGGATTCCACGATTCACTCGTCTTTTCACTTGATGAAAAAGTTAGTTATCGTCACCTTTATTGATGGTTATTGTAGTAATGTCGTTCACGATTGAAAGAAAAAAGTGTGTTGTTATGCCATGAAAGATAAAAATAAGTTCTTATGCTCAATTCTTATGACTATTAGTAGATAGTAAGTTAGTAGATACTGGTAAAGCTTGTTACTGGCTAATACGCTGTAAAAATGGCGGAGGTTAACTTAGTAAGAAACGTTAGTCAGTTTAACTGTATCAATGTCATTCACGAATGGCCAATTAACTATTAAAACACCCAGTAGCAAAAGAGGATTTGTTCAAGATAAACACAAGAGGCTACACTGACAGCCACCAAATGTGTTGTTCCGTGGTGTGGTGGTAATGACACTGCCTTTCAAGTGGGGGACCCAGGTTAGAATTTCAAAACACTTTTATTGCTGGCCGGCTGAACTAGACTTGCCTGGTTTCTTGTACTTTCTCTTTTTCATTTCTTGCCTTCTCTTTCTGTTGTTACTGTATAGACTGTAACTGTGTGCTATTCTACATTCTGTGCTAAAGCCAACTTACATCACAACCCAGAGCCCACACACACACACACACAGTAGATGCTAAAAGCTTTCCAGCCAAGGCCTCTGTCACACCATGTTATGTAAATAATAACGCCAGCTGCTAATCTTGACCTAACCCTAAAAACAGACCACTGTGAGAGGACTAATGGGCGTCTATTGAACATCCTACTACTTAAAATCTGATTTAGGTCGAGAGGTTCTTAATTGTTTCTGTGACAAACGGTCAAGCAAAAGGGAGCCTGTAGAGGAAGTGATCAGTTGATTGATTTGTTGTTTGAGTAATCGATTGATGACGGTGGTGCAGATGGTCCAGGGGTCAAAATAGGACTAGAACAGAACTGACAACAGAAAGACCCTCTAACTGAACAATTCTAGAACAGTACTGGCAACAGAAAGATCCTCTAACTGAACAGTTCTAGAACAGTACTGGCAACAGAAAGACCCTCTAACTGAACAGTTCTAGAACAGTACTGGCAACAGAAAGACCCTCTAACTGAACAGTTCTAGAACAGTACTGACAACAGAAAGACCCTCTAACTGAACAGTTCTAGAACAGTACTGGCAACAAAAAGACCCTCTAACTGAACAGTTCTAGAACAGTACTGACAACAGAAAGACCCTCTAACTGAACAGTTCTAGAACAGTACTGACAACAGAAAGACCCTCTAACTGAACAGTTCTAGAACAGTACTGGCAACAAAAAGACCCTCTAACTGAACAGTTCTAGAACAGTACTGGCAACAGAAAGACCCTCTAACTGAACAGTATTGACAAAAGAAAGATCCCAACTGTGGAGATTTCTTTAAAGACAACATGACAGAAAAAACATCTTTCTTATGAGCATTAACCATTTTAAAATCTAACAGAAAATATCCACCAAATAAAGACTAATACAGACAGGTGCTTGGGTTGCTCACAAATGACATACTACTTCCTATATAGTACACTCCTTCTGACCATGGGCTCTGGTTAACAGTGGGGCACTGTTATAGAGAATGGGTGTGACATGTCATCAAGCCCCCCGTTCAGGGATTTTGGGTCTGTGTGTGGAGTTATTGATTAGCCTGTTAACTCTGCATTAAGTTGACACTAGTTGGAAACAAAATATTTCAACAGAGGTGTAATGTTTAAGGTGACAGGAGCTGAGTTTGGATAGATCCCAAATGGCACCGCTTTCCCTTGGTCAAAGTAATGAACCATGTAGGGAGTAGGATTGCCATTCGGTCTGGAATAGGCCTTGGGGTCTCAGAGCAGCTACAGTTCTTAATGTCATCTGAGAAATACATGGGTTTTAAAAATATATATATTTCACAAACTTTACAAGAATTTGGGAAAGTGACCGAAGCTTCCAAGCTGATGTTGAAAATTCCCCTGATATGATGAAACACATACACCCTCAGACACAAACTCTGCCGGCTATTTTGGGAAAGGGAAAGTCTGCATTGGCAGGAGTTTGCAATATTTACCATATATAGGCTGTACATATGGAATAAACATAGTGTCTGGCATACGTTTGGATGAGTGACCCAGTTTCTACGTGGCATCTGGTCCCCTTCCGTAATATCTCTTTCTATCTCTCTTTCTATCGCTCTTTCAATCCATATCTTTCTCTCTCTGTGAGTTAGCCAACTGACTTGCCTAAATGTTCTGCAATAAATGTGTTATTTTTGAAAGTTTGGAATTGGCGTGTTCTAATTGATACAACAGTCAAAAATGTCTGCGTTTCAGTCCGTTTCTGAAAGTACACCAGCTTTCCAGTTTCAATTCTATCCTGTGTGTTTTGATTGGGATGTGTGGAATGTGTGCAGTCTGCTTCACTTTCTGAGTTGACTGACGTTAAAATGGAATTGAAATGGAATTGAAATCGGATTGAAATGGAATTGAAATGGAACTGAGCCCAACGTTGCTGTGTGTGGAGTTATTGATTGGTCGAGCCGTGGACAGAGTGATGGAAGGATGATCCATCAGCCAATCTACTCTCATTGATCACTTATTACAGTTTGGATAGAGTGACAAGAGGATAGGTAGAAGAGGACCTACACACATCCACATACAAACACACAAACATTCACACAAACACACACACACACGTACACACAAACACTTAGTATTCATCCAGCCAACCTAACCCTCTCCTCCTTCGCTTTTCTTCTTCTCTCCCTCTCCCTCTCCCCCCCTCCCTCTCTCCCTATCTCTCCCTATCTCTCCCTCTCTCTTTTTCTCACTCATCAGTGGAGGCAAAAAAAGCACCCAGCTATAAACTGGCGTCCGAGAGAAGGTAATCACTGACAGCAGGATGAAAACCAGATATCTGAGCATGGAGAAAAGAGAAAGAGAGAAGTGGCGGATAAATGTTCTTGGAATAAGTGAATGAAGGGCAGAAGACAGTGGGAGGTAATGGTAAAGTCTGCGGACGTGGTTTATATTAAGTTGTTGAGTGCAGTGTCAAACAGTGCCATTGACTAGGACATCCCGGGTGCAAATTCAACTCTTCAGTGTCTGCACCTCCTCTCCTGTTTCCTCTTGATTCTCCTATGGCCTCCTTTTGAAAAGGTCCAAAGGTAATAAGGCAGTGAGAGAGAGTATGCATTTGTATTAATTTACGCTGTCGTCCTCCCACCTTTCTCAACGTCCACGTTAACAGTGGTGCGCCCGAAAATATGTGTGAGGATTAGAAGAGCTAATGAAGGCTAGTCGTTTTCACTGATAGAGACACATTCATTTAAAATGTGTATGATTTTCTCTTTCCACAAAATAAGAGCAAATTCAAGGCACTGTGACAAAACTCGTCCATGGTAGAATAACCGGCATAATCCTCGGAGGGGATTTTCAGGCCTCTTAGATGGGCGACATATGATAAATATTACCCCCCCACTGGCCAGTGAGAGCAAGAAACTTACAGTTATGACGTTTAGTTTGTTTTTGGGAAAGTTATGTGTGAGGTTGCATTCAGTGTTTTTGCATTTTAGGGGCAATGTATCAAATTGTGTTAATTCATCAGAAAAGCCCATCTATTTCTAAATGCCTTTTTTATATTTTTAAAATCTCACTTTACCTCTACTTCATTTGTGTAACAAACGTCTCATCTCTCTAGAAAACCTCTATCTCATCTCTCTATAAACCCTCTATCTAATCTCTCTAGAAAGCCTCTATCTCATCTCTCTATAAAGCCTCTATCTCATCTCTCTATAAAGCCTCTGTCTTATGTCTCTAGAAAGCCTCTATCTCATCTCTCAATAAAGCCTCTGTCTTATGTCTCTAGAAAGCCTCTATCTCATCTCTCTATAAAGCCTCTATCTCATCTCTCTATAAAGCCTCCATCTCATCTCTCTATAAAGCCTCTGTCTCTTCTCTCTATAAAGCCTCTATCTCATCTCTCTATAAAGCTTCTGGCTTATGTCTCTATAAAGCCTCTATCTCATCTCTCTATAAAGCCTCTATCTCATCTCTCTATAAAGCCTCTGTCTCATGTCTCTAGAAAGCCTCTGTCTCATCTCTCTATAAAACCTCTATCTCATCTCTCAATAAAGCCTCTGTCTTATGTCTCTAGAAAGCCTCTATCTCATCTCTCTATAAAGCCTCTATCTCATCTCTCTATAAAGCCTCCATCTCATCTCTCTATAAAGCCTCTATCTCATCTCTCTATAAAGCCTCTATCTCATGTCTCTAGACAGCATCTATCTAATCTATCTCACTATATTTCTGTATAACTATAATCGTCTCCGTTTGTACTGCCCCCCGGCAGTGTTTGTCATTGCTTTGTCTCCTCACCCCTGCTCTCACTCTCTGTCTCCGTCTAGCTCTCTCCATCGCTCTCTCTCTCTCTACCCTCGTCCTTTATCCCCGCCCCTGTCTTCCCCCCATACCTCTCCCCTTCTCCCCCCTCGCCGCCCTCCCTCGTTCTCCGCAGGCAGACTGTCTGGTGTGTGATGTAGGTCAGTGTCTGCTCTCTGTCTGCTGGGTTTTGTCGGCTGTCTGCTCCATGTAATTCCCGGCGCCCCAGTCTCCGACCCCCAGCCTGGGACACCTTCCCTGGGCTAGCACGGGAAAGACACAGCCTGGGAAGCCTGGAGGGACCGGGTTGTGCCAGGTTACCAGACGCCCCACATACCAGATGTATTTCTATGTGTTTATCTAAGGGCAGTAGAGGACGGAGGGAGGAGGGCAAGGAGGAGGAGAGGGAGGAGGGGAGGGAGGAGGGGAGGGAGGAGGGGAGGGACCTATGAGGAGAGATGGAGAAAGAAAAATACATTAAGAAGTAATAAATTATGAGAGAATTGAGAACAGAGGGAGACAGACAAGGCTTTGTAGATGACCAATAATGACTGTGGGGAGGAAGAAAGGCTGTAGAGACTCTCAGCATGTCGAGCTCACTATCTGTAAATCTCTCTTTCCGTCCCTGCCTGGTTCTTACTCCTTTTTCTCTGAGTCTTTCTCTCCTCTTCTTTTTCTTTATCCCTTTTGTCTCTTCATCTACATCTAACCCTCGTTCTTCCACGGAGAGATGTAAGGAGCTCATCCTCAAACTCCTGCAGGTTCTCCCCAGATGATGTGCTCCTCTCCTCCTTTTTCTCGCCTCGACATGTCCAGTAATTGTTCTTCCCTTTTTCTCCTCGATTGCTCCTCCTTGGTTCCTCCTCATTCTTCGGGATAAATCAAAGTTTAGGCAGGTTTTCCTCCAATTCGTCCAGAAAAATCACAGTCTCCGAAAACAAAACGGCGAATCCATTTCCTTCCCTCCTCCTCCTCCAAACACCATCCAGCCCTCGAAAAAATAAATGAATTAGACTTTTTGAGGCGAGTCGGACTCTGGCTCATTCTTCTTCTCTTGTCTTCCTCTTCTCTCGTCTTCCTCTTCTCTCATCTCCTTTTCTTCCTCCTCTCAGCTTTCCACACGCAGTTGTGTCACAGTCTGAATAAGAGTGCAGCTGTGCATGTGTTTTGGTGTGTGAGTGTGTGTGTGAGTCTGAGTGTGTGTGTGTGTTTGGTGCAGCACTACACTCATGTAGCCGCTCCGTGAGTGTGTTTTTTAGCTGGAGTGAGATTGTGTCTGTGTGCGTGTGTGCGTGTTTCCCTGTGACACAGCAACTAACCGACTTGCTTTGCCTTTTCCTTGTGAATAGGCTGATGGGAAATATCGAGGTGCAACATTGTCAGACCTCAGATTCTTTCTCTATGCAGGGAATTTTTATGATCCAAACCTTGTCGGCCGACGCGTCTGCCAAACCAACTTTTACGGAGTTCAAAAGAATACATCATTATTGAATATTTTCTTAAGTCTGTCTTACTTTTCATTTCCATTAGGTTATGTTTCAAACAGTTATGCTGGTCTTTCCGAAGATCTGTCCACTTCTAAAAAAAAAAAAAATTCTCAGAAGTATTAAAGTGTAGTTTACATGTTGACCCCCCCCGCCCCCAACCCCCCAGCTTTGCCAATTTAAAGTTTCAATATCCAAATCTTAATTTAAACTGGGAGTCATTAGGGGGCCGGGTCTTCACTACAAATTGAGCCCTGTGACACAGATGATACACTGACAGTTGTCAATAAGCACTACAACAGTCATCAAACAGTGCAATGCAAACACATACATCACTGTAATCAATTTAGAAGCAAACACAGTCATTGAGGTTGGAAGCCGCATATTGTAGGTGGAGCTTCGCCAGCAGGGGCGGAGCCTGCCCATCTGTTTTAAAGAATCATCAGCTGAATCCTGTCTTTCCCTCTCTCTCTCTCTCTCTCTCTCTCCATCACTCTTTCCCTCTCTGTCTCCATCACTCTTTTCCCTTCCTCTCTTTTAGTCTACACACAAATTCCTGAAGCACGCCGGGGTTTGTTGCATTTTTCCCGTGGTATCTCTCCGCGTCCCACTTTTCATTACCCCGCCACCCCCCGACGTGAGGTTGGGAGGGACAGAAGGAAGATAGACATGAGAGAAGGAAGGATCCATCCCTCTTTTAATGTTGTCCTGGGCAGAGTGTTGAGTGACTATCTGTATCAGTGGGTGGTGGAATGACCACCTGCGCTGTCTGTCACCTTGTATCAGACAGTACATGCAGTCTGTCTGTGAGTCATAGCAAAGAAACTGGTCAGCAAAAGCCCAGTGAGAGTCTGCTTATGTGTGTGTGTGTGTGTGTGTGTGTGTGTGTGTGTGTGTGCAACCATAACGTGACATAAAGTTTCTGACAAACGATTGAGAAGTCCCATTTCACTTAGTTAGAAGGTGTGTGTATTTTCATTAACTAGGTGCACGCACACACGTGCACAGACAGACAGACACACACTCACCCACACAAACATACCTTGAGAAACTGGTACATAACCTCACAAAGAAGGCCGGGGCCCGGCAGTAATCAGTGGCTGTTTAACTCTTGGACACGCTGCGTGATCCTCTGAGTAGAGATGACAGACGGCCTCAGAACATAACAGCCACGTGAATGTATTAAACCTTTCTCTTCAGGTGTCTTGTATTACCAGAGAAAATCACTCTCAGTGTGACTCGGTAGTCCACATGAAATAGGGTGCCAATCGGGACGCACTCCAAGCCTCTAGTTCAGGACAAAGTATTGTAAAGAAATGCATCTAGACCGTTGAGCAAAGCAACTGAGGACTGTGGGCTTCCTTTCACTACAAACACGCTGGGAGAAAACCTTTAGATGTGGCCTATGTCCTATTTGGCTCCCGGTAACCAATCTAGCACACTACTCTTGTAGTGAAGTGGCGCAGGAGTAGCATGCCATTTGGAACACGAAAGCAAATGCCTGTTAGTCAATAAGGATTCAGAAATCCAGGTGCCCATTTGATTTCGTATACAGTTTGTAATACTGTGAATTGTTATTGTAATAACATGATAACAATCTCAAAACCTATCTGGACAGTTGCTATTGACATTGGACTATTGATCCTTCTTGTTTCGTTGTTTTAATAGTTAGCATGTGTTTGCGCGTGACGATAAGAAAGCCACAGAGCGGTGCAGTTGGCCTGCCAGTGGCTGACTGAACGACAGTGTTCCAAATGGCATCCTATTCCCTAAGCAGTGCACTACATCTGACCGAGCTGTGTGGTCGGCTGTCAAAGAGGGTGCACCGTTTGGGATCGGGTACCTGCTAGACGACAGCTGCTCACTAGGCTGGATGACAAGTCAGATTAAAGCTTCGTCTAACATCTGTTTAAATATACCAGAGTGACTCAGTGGGTGAGGACTGAGTGTGTGTGTGTGTTTGTGTGGTGTGTGTGTGTTTTAGGTGTGTGATCCAGGTCAAACAATACATTAGGGACCAGAAATCCCCATAAAAATTATAAAAACCTGCCAATTAGGTCCCAACAAAGAAAAAGGCTATTCCCGGCAGAGGGATTAAGTTTAGGGTAAAACTTACATCTGGGCCTACTGTTAGAATTTGAGTTCCTTTTAGGCTTAGGGTTAGGCTTAGGGTTAGGCTTAGGCCTAGGCATTATTGCTAGGTTAAACATGCAGTCTGGGACTTGACTGGCAAATTACGAACTATTTGTTTAATCCTCTCATTTTGGGCTGAATGTTCAATGTGTTGTTTATTTGTGGCTAATCCTTAAGTAGAGTCACTATCACCATGTCAGTCAATAGTTAAATTCAAGATTTGAAAGCGAGTGCTTTTGTTAACATGGGACAAATATATCAGCACACACATTAGATAGTATGCAATTGTCAGGGACTCTTTTTGTTTCAGCAGCGCCACTTTTAAAACCAGTGGCCAGAAATCCTGAAATTATTCTTTAAGTTTAGGCAGTAAGGTTAGGTTTTTGAGATGATGTGAACATTTAGGTTAGGATAAGGGTTAGGAATTGGGTTAAAGTTAAACAGGATAGCGAACATGCAGAAATGGTTTTCTGGTCAACCACAAGGATAGAAAAACATATTGGTGTGTGTGTCTTGGTGTGTGTTTCTTGATGTGTGTGTTTGCTTGTGTGGCAAATACTCATCAGTTACTCACCATTAACTGACAACAGGTGCACAGTGTGTGCGTGTGTGTGTGTGTTCTGTACACAGGGATCTTTATCTCTGTGTTTTTGTTGGCTCAAAAACACTGAGAAACAGAGAGAAAAAATTAGAGAGAGAGAGACAGAGAAAGAGAGAGAGACAGAGAAAAAGAGAGAGAAAGAAAGAGAGAGAGAGACAGGCCAAGAACCACCAGATCAACAGATGTGTTCTTACCAGTGGTAAAATGCTTTGACAATAATTTAAACTAATGTATAGCTCTGGAACTATTTAAGAGACCACTGCACCTTTTTCTTTCCTTTCCAAAACAGTTGGAAAGGAAGGTTTTCAGTAAGGAACAGGAGGGTTAAAATTAAGGGACCACTGCAAATTGAACACTTCTGTTCCTCACTCAAAACTTTTTTGGAATGGAAAGAAAAAGGTGCAGTTTTCTATTAATTTTTTCCAGAGCTGTTTATATATACACCAATCAGCCATAACATTATGACAACCAGCCTAATATTGTGTAGGTCCCCCTTTTGCCGCAAAAACAGCTCTGACCCGTCGAGGCATGGACTCCACTAGACCTCTGAAGGTGTGCTGTAGCACCAAGATGTTAGTAGTAGATTATTTAAGTCCTGTAAGTTACATGGGGGGGCCTCCATGGATCAGACTTGTTTGTCCAGCACGTCCCACAGATGCTCGATTGGACTGAGATCTGGGGAATTTGGGGGCCAAGTCAACACCTTGTACTCGTTGTTGTGTTCCTCAAACCATTCCTGAAAAATGTTTGCTTTGTGGCAGGGTGCATTATCCTGCTGAAAGAGACCAATGCCATCAGGGAATACCGTTGCCATGAAAGGGTGCACATGGTCTGCAACAATGCTCAGGTAGGTGGTATGTGTCAAAATAACATCCACATGATTGGCAGGACTCAAGAAAATGTGATTCATCAGACCAGGCCACCTTCTTCCATTGCTGAATGGTCAAGTTCTGATATTCACATGCCCATTGTAGGCGCTTTTGGCATTGGTCACAGGGGTGAGCATGGGCACCATGACTGGTCTGTGGCTACACAGCCCCATTCGCAACAAACTGTGATGCACTGTGTGTTCTGTTACTGTGTGTTTCAGCAACATGAGCTACAGTAACTCATCTGTTGGATCGGACCACACGGGCCAGCCTTTGCTCCCCACGTGCATCATTGAGCCTTGGCCTCCCATGACCCTGTCGCCAGTTCACCGCTTTTCCTTCCTTGAACCACTTTTGATAGGTACAGACCACTGCAGACTGGGACCACCCCACAAGGGCTGCAGTTTTGGAGATGTTCTGACCCAGTCTTCTAGCCATCACAATTTGGCCCTTGTCAAAGTCACCCAGATCCTTACGCTTGCCCATTTTTCCTGCTTCTAACACATCAACTTTGAGGACAGAATATTAACTTGTTGCCTAATATATCCCACCCACTGACAGGTGCCATAATATTATGGCTGAAATGTGTATGTATGTGTATATATAGCAAATAGCACAGATGTGCATACAAACCCTTGTATCAGAATGGTCTGTGTCAGAGTGAACAGAACAATGAATGATGACACAATGTTTCAGTTATTTGACTGAGTAATCGCATCAGAAAACGACTTCAACTCTGACAGGCCAGAATCGTGCACACTTTCCCATGCCTCCCCAGTCACAAAATATGGCTAGTCCAGGACAATATACCAAGATCAATAGACAATCTACATGGGAATTTCTGTCCTGAGCTAGGCTAATTATGTGTTCTATGTTTCAAAGTGGGATTTCACTATAGTACAACTACTTCATGTAGGCCTATTAATTACTAATGTTAGCGATGATACATTTGTGTCATAACAAATTTGAATTCAGCAGTTGCATCTACTTCCTTTGTATTGGTCCCACAAGTTCCAGAATTCATAGCGAACCTTGAAACCACCTCCCTAACGAAATCGCGATTGGAGAATATGATCATTTTTAGAACATTCACTGGCTCAATCATTGAAGGACAGCGGCAACTATACACAAACGGACTTGAAGCATGTCCGGTATAATGGATGCTTCCGGAAATGATACAAACATGACCATATTTATTTTATAGGTCTTGCTCGACCTTTTTTGTTTACGTATGTGCAAGTGTTGGTGGTTTGGTTGGTGTTTCTTTTGGCCGGTTGTGTGAGAAATTTCCCTGTCCACGAAATCTCTCAAATATGATATGAACAAAGGTTGGGGCACTTTGTGCCCCTTTATATAAACCTAAAAGAACCCCTTGGTCACGTGACAACAAAGGAGGAAGGGCAAATATCATTGATTAAGGAGAAAAACGTGTGAACGAACTGTAATGATGACTCAAGGAATTCCTATTAAAATGTGTGAGTTATGTAGCCTATAACCTTTCCGTTTTTTGGTCTCACACACACAAACACACACAGACACTCATCACACGTAATGATTTAAATGTAAAAGTATGATGCAAACAATCAGTTTCTTTCTGGCTCTACACTGACATCTGGTGGCGTTGTGGCGTGGAGGGACTGTCACCGCGGGCTGGACCAGCCACTTAGAACAACTGCGGAACGAGCGCGTGGATGTGTGGGCCAGGAACAAACAATAACAGAATTTAGTTCAAGACTAAACCTTTTGTTGAAATCCGAGGGCTTTGTTATGCTTTTTAAAATTATTATAGGAATACGCTGTTAATTTTAATTGGTTTTATTTAATATGTATTTTGCTTGTTCTTATCTAATATTATATTATCCAATATGTCTATATATCAATATTTTGTGGACTTTTTATTTTATGTTTTTATAATATATATTACGCCAGATCATAGTCCATAATCACATGACATTGTTGTCTTTCTAAGAATGGTCGGAATCTTTAGATATCCAGGGAAAGAACTGCATGTTTCTATAAAACACTGAAGTTCGCCTCTCAATTCGGTTCAGACAGCCAGACATGAATGAGGTCAGCTACACCAATGCTCATTGCACACACCGAATATTATTACACGGTTTATTCAGCCAATAGGCACCAGCGGGGCGGGGACTTAGCCAAAAACAGGATAGAGACAGTCGACGATTGGCTGTTTACTGTGGGTTTTATATCTCGGGAAAGACATATAAAACAGTGGCGTTGAATGTAATGTTTACAGTATACAGCAGACCGCTAAGGAAAGAGGGGACTATGAAAAAGTGCGACTCCTCCATTCTTCCACATGGTTATCTCACTGCTCAGGCGAGCTGCCCAGACAGCGATGCTGTACCTCTCTTAAGAAAGTTGCGGTGTTGTTTTCAGGAGCGAAGTGTTCTGGGTATTACAGGACGAGTCTTCAGTCGCACTGGCAGTTGAACGTCGAGAGCCTGACGTTGAAGATTTGAACTTGTTATTCCGAGATCTGTATTTTTGGGGAGATCTGTGTGCGCTGGAGACTAAGCACACGGCGTCTCTTTTGGACTTAACAGAGCACTGAACAGAAAAGGAGAAGATACTTGCTAGAACTTTTACACATTCCGTCCGTCCGCGTGGTTTCATGAAATAGGTGACTGAAATAAAACAGATTTAGCCTAAATTACATATCCCACTTTTACGCACTTCACCATATCGACAGAAAACCGAACACCACTTTTTATTCAGTTGTCCGTCCATCCCAGAGACTGAAACAAAAATAGAAATGATGGTACAACACATGAGTCCCACAGAGAGCACGGATCCTTTCTCCCCCGGCGGGGAGTCGACCGATACCGGGGAGATGGACTTGGACATGGAAGCTTCCCCTACACCCGGATCTCCGCTATCCTCCACTGGAGGGGACCGAGGTGACGTCGCCTGGTGTAAAACCCCTACGGGGCACATCAAGAGACCAATGAACGCGTTCATGGTGTGGTCTCAGATTGAGCGGAGGAAGATTATGGAGCAGAGCCCGGACATGCACAACGCCGAGATCTCCAAGCGCTTGGGAAAACGCTGGAAACTGCTCAGAGATGTGGACAAGATCCCGTTCATCCGGGAAGCAGAACGGCTGAGACTCAAGCACATGGCCGACTATCCTGACTACAAGTACCGGCCCCGGAAGAAAGTCAAGACGCCCGGGGCTAAGACCGAGCGGGGAGAGAGAGGAGAGAAAGGCGCGGATAGAAGTGGGGGCTCGAAGTCCTCCCTAAAAAGAAGCTCTGGGTCCAGGGGGAACAACAGAGCGCACAAGCCTGGACATGGGAACGCCAAGCTCTCTTCCCAAGGGCAGGAATGTGCGTCTCCCGCGGATCACCACACGCTTTACAAATCCCGGTCAGCGACTGGCGCCCGACAGATTCCCGACAAACCACCGAGGCGCGGCCACATGTTTGGCGGGGAAGGGAGCTTGGACAGCGGACCGCCCTCTGTGGGAGTCCCAGGCAGTCCCCTGAGCAGCTCAGCAGAGTCCAGTGACCCGATGAGCCTGTACGAGGACCAAGTGACAGGGACAAGCGAAGCACGCCCCCTCAACACTTCTACATCCTCATCATCCGCAGCCCGCCTCAGGTACACGCGTGCGTCCTCTCCGACCCCGTCTGCGTCTCACTCCTCTTCCTCTTCTCTTTCCTCTTCATCAGATGAAGAGTTAGAGGACGAGCGGTTCGATCTAGAACCGAGCCCTGGGTTTGAGAGCATGTCTCTGGGCAGCATAGGGCATGGTGAGTCGGAGCTGGACAGGGATCTGGACTGGAGCTTTGGGGAGTGCGGTGCGGGTTCTCACTTTGACTTCCCCGATTACTGTACCCCAGAGGTCAGCGAGATGATCTCCGGTGACTGGCTGGAGTCCACTATCTCCAACCTGGTATTCACTTACTGAAAGGTGGAGAGGAGAAAAAAAGAAAATAAAGGAGAGAGAAAACAGAGGGCAAGGCAAAGACAATCCCTGCCCCGCGCCAAACTGAAGCCCTGTGAGTGTGAAGGAAGAAGAATCTTTAAACATTCTTTTGAAATTGCTGGGGGAGTTGTATGTGCGCTAAAATGTATCCTGCATTTGGGAAAGAATACCCAAATATTAACATGTGTTTGGGTTGTTCGGGAAGGGTGTGTTAGTATAAAAACATAATTTGTTCCATGTGCGCATTGACACAGATCAAAGACATGAACTGGGACCGACAGAAGCATCCGCTGCCTGTAGTGCAGAGCAGAGGGAAAGTGCTTAGCTTGCAGTTGGAGAAAGAGGAGAGGAGGGCTTTCTTACTCAATCTGAGCCCGCCTCTGTTACCAGTGACACACACACGAACTTACTGAACTGCATTCAATCGTGCCCGCAGAAGGAGTTGTGCGGGTCGATGGCGATGATGACTGTATGCGTAAACGTTTTTTTTAGTTCAACGTAGCCATGGGGTGGGGTGGGGGGGGTAAAGTTTTTTCTTACGTCACCGCTCCTGATGTTTACCTACCTTTCCAGGGGAGGTTTGTATGGAGTTTAAAATTCAGGTTTGTTTTTCTTAAGCTTAGAATAACTATTAACAACACGCATGCGCTCCCATGTGGAGGAATGTTCTGTTTTGTTAAATTGAGTGATGAATCTGAAATAATAATCTTTATTATAATGTAGCCTAATTTCCGCGTTGAGTGTGTGTGTGCGTGCGTTTGACCACAGAACACAGATTACAATCACCAGCTTTTCTCTCAACGGCAGGACAAAAAAAAAAAAACTCAAACTCAGAATTTTTTTCTGCAACCTTTTACACTCTCAGTGCACATTTCAGGACCAATTCCTTTACGTGCTCAACGCCTAGTGCTTCTGACTTTGTAGTTATTCAATATCAGATGACTTTTTATATCGATGTATTTATACCAGCCAAACACGTTTTTTATACTTTGAAGTATTGTTGTCGTATAAGGTCTTGTGTGTGTGTGTGTGTGGGTGCGTGTGTGTGTGTGGGTGTGCGCGCGCGTGTGTGAACCATGCACCTATCTGTATCCATGTACAGAAGGGCTAGAAGTGTATCTTATTTAAATGTTGACATCTCTCACTTTTTAAAGAGAAGAACTCAGTGTGTCATTTTCTATATGTGTATTTTTGTACAAAATCTATGGAGGGCGTGTCAGTTGGTCGTTTCTTGGAGCTGGAGGGTCTGTTGTCACACAATCTGTTCCCTATATTGTTTACACTTGACAGTATATCAAGCAGCATGCTTCTTAAAGGCACAGTGTCTCTATTTCACCAGTCGAGCATACAAACACCTCGTGCTACTAGACCACTTGAAGCCCTTGTCAGACTCATTCCACAAAGGCGAGTGTCTGCTAATGTTAGTTATTTCCTTATAGTCTGTGTTTAAGAACTAAACCACCAAGTGAGGGAAGTTCCTCACTTTGACCCTTAAGTACAAAGGAGTAGTGAAAATCTGCAGACACTCAGTCCTCAATGGAATATGAGCAGGGCTTTGGTGATGGGGGTGTTAGCAGCATTTCAACATCAAACAAAACTAGCCTGGGTAACAGTACATTTGTGTTAACAGTCCATCCCTACTCCTCGTTGTGTGCCAAAAAGGTTTAGCATGATATGGTGTGGCAAGTGGTGGAAACAGCCAGCCCAAACAACCTTGTCTACGTAGAAATTGGTGAAGACGGAAGGAGAGTGAAATGCATTTGGATTTATTTAATGTCTGTGTGCTTTTTACAGTGATAAGTTTGATTTGAAACCCACTGGACAGAATCTGACACTCATTCTGAATGCCTGTTAGAGGGATGTGTACAGTAGAAAGGAAGTGCTTCAATTGTTTATAATTGCCCAGTTGCATTCAAGTATTTAATCTTTTTCTACCTGTTGGCTAAGATTAGCTAGCTAATTGTTTTCCTATATTATGGCATGGCAAATTAGCATTTGTATTTCAGATTCAGGTATGTGTATAGCTGTTGTGTTTAAGATTTCTTTAAAAAATAATATCAATTGAAGATATTTATGTTTATTGACTGTATTATAAACCAGATAAGATTGTGTTGTATAATTATCAACAACAGGCACTAAAATTGCCATCTTTTAACATTCTGTTGTTAAAGTTTAATGTGGTCCAGGATTTTCTATCTTTATAAATTTTTTTCATTTGTTTTAATTTGTGCAATATGCTGTGTGTATGATAATTTTCCGTCCAATCATACCGTATCTCATTAGAATATAAAACTCAATGCCAGCCAATCGGGTCAATTACTGCCTCAGACCTCTGTACAGAACATTTTTATTTGTTTTTGTTCTCTTTTTTTCGAGAAGGAAATAAAATCAGCTGGAACTGAATCTTCCTATTCCTGTCCTCATTGTGTTCATTTTGTGAGAGGTTTAAGCGATGCCACAATAGCTTTCAAAAGGTAATAAGGACAGCGATGACATTGCTCTGAATCCGTATCACCACAGGCTGACCGAGATGTAATAAAATGAACTGGATCCAGGAAAATATTTACTCCTCTTGGTGGAAAATGGTAGCATTGTCCCAGATCTGTTCATACCATCGTGTAACCTCTTTCCACTCAGTGGCACAATAGCACAGAGTCTGGCACCCAGGCTAGGAAAATGGGGGTTCATTAAAAGGTGTTTCTTTGTGTGTCAGTGCAGATCTGTGTGGGTCTGAATTCAGCAGTATGCCCCAAATCAATAGGAGTGGCGCTTCTCTATGATTCGCCACGTGGACAAAATGTGGCTGCCATGGCAACACTGTATCCAAGACCAAGGAGGCCATGTGCAATCCACTTGGGACCCAATTGTGTGTGTGTGGAGAGAAGGGGGGCCCAGACAGCAATTCGGGTGGGGGAGGGGTGCCAGACGTCTCCTCGAGGCATGACTTGATTGGGGGGAGGGGACTGCAGTAGGTGTGTCTGTGTGTCTCAACGTGGGTGTGTGTCTGTTTGTACGTCTCCCTGTGTGTGTGTTTGTGTTTGTGTGTGCCTATTCTGGTAGATTGTGCCACTAGCCAACTGCCTCCCACATCCTAAATCCAACACATTCCTTCTGGGTGCATTCATTTGTCTGGTGCACCTAACAACAGAGAGCCAGGGCGTACAGTAAAGAGAGACCCTCTCTAAGATGTAGTGTAGAGATACCCTCCCTAGTGTTTAGGATGGAGAAAGGCTCCCTAGGGTGTAGTGTTTAGGATTGAGAAAGGCTCCCTAGGGTGTGGTGTTTAGGTTGGAGAGACGCTCTTTAGGGTGTAGTGTTTAGGATGTAGAGACGCTCCCTAGGGTGTAGTGTTTAGGATGGAGAGACGCTCCCTAGGGTGTAGTGTTTAGGATGGAGAGACGCTGCCTAGGGTGTAGTGTTTAGGATGGAGAGACGCTCCCTAGGGTGTAGTGTTTAGGATGGAGAGACGCTCCCTAGGGTGTAGTGTTTAGGGTGGAGAGACACTCCCTAGGGTGTAGTGTTTAGGATGGAGAGACGCTCCCTAGGGTGTAGTGTTTAGGATGGAGAGATGCTCCCTAGGGTGTAGTGTTTAGGGTAGAGAGACACTCCCTAGGGTGTAGTGTTTAGGGTGGATCCATCAAGGCCTTATTCCACGGTCGAGATCATCGTAATAATTCCCTTCTCAGTTGGGGCAAACCAAATGGTGCAGATACCTGTTCTCCCACTGGACATTATAAATGGAATCGTCACGGCACAGAAAATTTTCTGCTATTGTAGCCCACAAACCAAAATACCCTTTTCTGGGAAGAAAATACAAATATATATTTTTTTTGGAAAGGATGTTTGTACCTTCTGGTAATTCCTGGTTGCTAAAAGTTAAAGCTACTGTTCTGAGAAACAAAGCACAGGTCAGAGGGCAAGTCAGGAAGCAACGTGGAAGATGGATGCTTGTCAGGACCTGGCAGGGAGTGCAGAAATGTTTTTAAGAAGTGATGCTGAACCGAAAGAAGAGGAGTCAGGTCAGACCAGGGCGTTTTCACATTTCATGTGCATGATTTTATCTTTCCATAAAACTTAAGGTGATGAATCTTATTCTTTGGATTTTAGAGCTAATTACCTGCAATTCCACTCATTTGGATGAACAGATTGGATGAACAGATTTTTATTAGTATGTTATTATATTCTAAAATATTATTTTCTCTAATAAATCATTGTGTTTATTTATTTACAAATTATATATACATTTTTTATGATCTGTTTTTCTGAGCCTCCACTGGCCTATGATTTGGATAGCTGAATAGTTAGGATGTTCAAGCAATTTAGATATACAGCCTTGATTGGCTGAAAGGATGGTCTAGGGCCCACCCCTTACTCAGGCTGTAGTTCTCTTTTTCTTTTAAGCTCTTTTTCTTCAAGCTCTTTTTCTTTTAAAAAGCACTTTCACACAAAAGGCATTATCAGAGTACTATTTCAACCTCATAGTGTGGAAAAACAACAGAACGATTCTAAAAAAGAATCACGCATTTTACTGAACTAAGCCCTTAAGCTATATATTTTTGGATGAAGCTTCTGAAAATCTCAATCTTATTCTATGCTTATAATATTGAAATATTGGTGCTCCTTGATTTGCATGTGGTCCCCAGTAATGTGACAAGAAATAAAACATCTGGTGCCTGTTGCTTTTCCTGACTTTGTGAACTGTAAAGGTAATAGACAAAGTATGTTAGTCATCTGCCGTGAAATGTTAAAATATGGGTTATGACAAGAGATTTTCCAATCAGGTCAAAATATCACATGGTTTAAAAATGATGTTTATAATGAAACAACTCCTTTCCATTAGCAGATTATAATGCTCTCTAAATGCAGCAACATTGTAGCTCTTTAAATGAATTAATTCAAAAAATTTATAATACCACTACTACCAACTGCAAAAAATGTAATGGAAGCGAAGGAAAATTGTAAGGACACGGCGTAATCATTACTATTGCGGATTTGAATGAATCCCAGCCCTAGCCTAAACAGAGCGATCGCACGTGCAGACAAAGGAATCCAAAACACGGAACTCCACCGAAACTTCTTTGCTTAGACACTGACAAGACAACTGTTAACTGCAAATAGAGGAGTTACTACAGGACAATGAAACATCCACCTACATTTCTTCAAGAAAACAATTACACTTTTTTTGGGGGCGATTTAATACGTCAGCGTCTGCAGTTTAAGAAAACAAAGCGAGATGTTTATTTTATCTAGGACTGTGAGCGATATGGATGGACAGAAATACGACAAGGCCAATGAAGTAAGAATTTCCAAAATGTTTGTTTAACAGTTTCTGCCCTTGTGTATTAGGCTACTATTAGTGTTTTTTTTTTAAGATGGTCAGCATTGAAGTCAATGAAAGACACAGCAATTTAGTTTTCTGGCTACCTGCCTATTTGCCTGAATTCAATTTCTTCATGTTAAATAGTTTTCATGGAAATTTTTCTGACATGCATTCTGTTCATGGTCTGTTATTTAAGCGAGCCTATACATTACTTTAATCCGAAATAACTTCGTTGTTTTGCAACTTCTGATTGAACTGGTCGAAAGCCCTACAAGTGCGCGCTTCAGCACGGGACACGTTGGACAGCGGCTCTAGCTGAGACTCCGGCGGGGGGAGGGGTGGGGTAGCTGCGGAGGAGAGGGGGCGAGTCGATGGTCATCGTACCTGTCCGTTCAGGATCTGAAAGGTGTCCGTTTGTTTTAGAACTCAAGAACAAGTAGCCTTTAACTCACCTCTGGCAGTGAAGGGGAAAAAAACAAATTACAATGTAAAAATAACGACCAAAGAACAACATTTATTTTGTAGTGTCTTATGAAAACACGTAGGTATTCAAAGGACCCTCTTTGAACCTCAGGACGTTATTGATTGATAATGTTAATTTAGTCAGAGGATTCCACTAACTGTTGCCTTGGATACTAAGTGACCAAAATGCAAATGTAAATGGCTCAAAACCCCAAGGTAGTTTAAATATGTATGTAACTGAAATACTACCCATTTATGCCTCTTGGATAGAATCAACAGTTAGCTTTTCTTTTTTCTTTTTGAGACTGAGTTTTGGGCATTCAGGAGTGGAGGGAGGGTGTGTGTGTGTGTTTGGGTGTGTGTGTGTCTGGTGTGTTTGATTGCTTAAGTTTACATCCCTCTGCGCACAAGGCTGTCAGTCTGCCATTGTATTGGCAGGGGACCATTGAGACGTGTTGTCTTGAGGGGTCTTGTCTGGAGAAAAACAAAGACAGTCTCCGCTGAATTCAGGCAACACAGCTAATTAGACACACACACACACACACACTTCCAGGATATGATGTCACCGCCACTGTACTACATCATGTGTTTTGACACCCTGTCAAAGTCCTACATTGCGCCGCACCCTATTCCATGTGTAACACGTGGCACCGCTGCTTTTGGCTGTTTTGCCGGGGACGGTGGCGTTCACGTGGCCGGTCGGTGGATTAATTGGAATTGCGGGTAGATGTCCTCCCCCCGTTGACTTGCGATTTTTCTTGCCGCCCTGATCCCCATAATTCGTGCATTGTTACGAAATGAACAGCCCACTGTTTTGGCCGCACCTGTCATCATTTAAGCTGATTGGATGTGTGCAGAGATGTGAGAAGTAAACATAATGTGACGATGTGTTGTGAATGTACAGTGCTTTGGAAGATTTACCGCCCCCCCCCCCTCTACCCACCCATATCGATTTTCACTTTGAGTTTGGTCTGATTCCTCTGCGGGTCGTTGTATACAAAGGGATTCGGAGAGGAAATGATGACGTCAGCGTTTGCCGCTTCTTCAATTTGTTTCCTGTGCTGGGTAATCGACCAGGCTGTCCTCACGGGTGAGGACATCATGGCTTCCAGTGTAACCATGCTGAATTGTCAAGGATCCTTGCGCTCAGAGGTCTACAAATACATCTTGGATCCACTCTAGCTCCAGTTTTGAGAAATGGGATGAAACCAGACAGATTGCAGTTGCCACTAGCAGTTAACAGACATAGTCTACTAGGTTTTCGCCATTTAAAGCCCTGCTTCAGTTGGTGTTGATTGTAGTTGACCAGAAGCATTAGCTCATAATTTGTCAAACTATGATGTAGTCGACCGTAAGTAGCAAATCACTATGTCCCGTTTTGTTTCTTTTGCAAATGTTTTCTTGTGAGATCTCGTGCACCTGAAAGGTTCCTGGATCAGTCCTCGGTCTTTGACCCTTACAACCGTCAGATCCTCCCCTCCAGCCTCTCTGTGCACCTAGCAGGTGGCTTCTACCAGATGACATGGAAACAAATCATGTCTGACCGATGAGCTGCTGCTACTAGAGTCCACTGGAGCTCAATTCTCTGGTCTTGTCTCACATGTCTCACACCCTGGCATGCTCTATTATCAGTGTCTTCTGGCAACCCGGGGGGCGACACATCTTCACATGCCTGGCAGAAATCTCTGCTTGGATGTCAGCTCACCACATCAAGCTCAACCTCAACAAGACAGAGCGGTTCTTCCTCTGGGGAAAGGCCTGTCTAATTCCTTACGGTTGGTAGGGCTCCCTGCTTGTGCCATATCTGAGCTGAAATTATGAAATCATGACCTGAATGGTTTCTGAATATTTGACAACATAGGAAGAGTCCTTCTACATAAGCGTAACAACCCTGGGTCAGTGTCAGAACGCTCACATGTCACATATCCCAAGTGCAAATGTTAGACGACCTGAACAATTCTCTTTTGCTTAAATTGTGAATTCCTGAACCTACTGCTGTGGAGAACAGCCAGTTGAAACGGTTTTGCCAGATCACTACGTAGGGCTCCAAACAGACAGGCGAAGGAGAGCGATCTGTGCTGAAGGAATTTGTCCAGAACCAATTGCAATGCATAAGAAATGTGGATGACAGGAATTGTTAGTGCATCATTAGGATATTTCCTTTTTGTTAAATATGATTTTGAATTTTGGTCGCTATTTTACGTGTGCAGATTTGGGTGTAACCGTGAATAGGTGTAACTGGTGACATGTCTGGTCCTGTGATTCCCAGGGATGTGTGTTGAAGAACTTTCTGTCGTGTGTGTGTGTGTGTGTGTGTGTGTCCTCTACCAATTCTCTACTGCTAGGTTTCCTTGGTTACTAGGTGTCCTTGCGCTAAAGTTTGGACATGGGAAGAGTCCTTCCCCGTGTGTTCTACCTGCAGGGTTTTCACACACGTGCACACACACAGAGTGTGCCGAGGGAGGGCAGTTCACAGTGTGAGTGTTAAAATGCTGACAGAGCTGTAAATCTGCGGTCCCACTGAAGTCCTTCAAGTCAGGGACAAAGTTGTGTGTGTGTGTTTGCTTGCGCGCGCACATTTTGCACCTTTAGAACTACTCCTGCAAGGTGTTTACCTTAAATCACGGTACAAGTAAGTATTTCATGAATGTTATAGAGTTGTTACAATGTAATTAATATACATTTTCCATTGATTACATTTATACACTTTTTAATATATATATGTATATATATATATATATATATATACACTCACCTAAAGGATTATTAGGAACACCTGTTCAATTTCTCATTAATGCAATTATCTAATCAACCAATCACATGGCAGTTGCTTCAATGCATTTAGGGGTGTGGTCCTGGTCAAGACAATCTCCTGAACTCCAAATTGAATGTCAGAATGGGAAAGAAAGGTGATTTAAGCAATTTTGAGCATGGCATGGTTGTTGGTGCCAGACGGGCCGGTCTGAGTATTTCACAATCTGCTCAGTTACTGGGATTTTCATGCACAAACATTTCTAGGGTTTACAAAGAATGGTGTGAAAAGCGAAAAACATCCAGTATGTGGCAGTCCTGTGGGCGAAAATGCCTTGTCGATGCTAGAGGTCAGAGGAGAATGGGCTGACTGATTCAAGCTGATAGAAGAGCAACCTTGACTGAAATAACCACTCGTTACAACCGAAGTATGCAGCAAAGCATTTGTGAAGCCACAACACGCACAACCTTGAGGCGGATGGGCTACAACAGCAGAAGACCCCACCAGGTACCACTCATCTCCACTACAAATAGGAAAAAGAGGCTACAATTTGCACAAGCTCACCAAAATTGGACAGTTGAAGACTGGAAGAATGTTGCCTGGTCTGATGAGTCTCGATTTCTGTTGAGACATTCAGATGGTAGTGTCAGAATTTGGCGTAAACAGAATGAGAACATGGATCCATCATGCCTTGTTACCACTGTGCAGGCTGGTGGTGGTGGTGTAATGGTGTGGGGGATGTTTTCTTGGCACACTTTAGGCCCATTAGTGCCAATTGGGCATCGTTTAAATGCCACGGCCTACCTGAGCATTGTTTCTGACCATGTCCATCCCTTTATGACCACCATGTACCCATCCTCTAATGGCTACTTCCAGCAGGATAATGCACCATGTCACAAAGCTTGAATCATTTCAAATTGGTTTCTTGAACATGACAATGAGTTCACTGTACTGAAATGGCCCCCACAGTCACCAGATCTCAACCCAATAGAGCATCTTTGGGATGTGGTGGAACGGGAGCTTTGTGCCCTGGATGTGCATCCCACAAATCTCCATCAACTGCAAGATGCTATCCTATCAATATGGGCCAACATTTCTAAAGAATGCTTTCAGCACCTTGTTGAATCAATGCCACGTAGAATTAAGGCAGTTCTGAAGGCGAAAGGGGGTCAAACACAGTATTAGTATGGTGTTCCTAATAATCCTTTAGGTGAGTGTATGTATGTATGTATGTATGTATATTTGGCTTTCTGTTTTTCCAGTAGAGATCTCTGTGGTGCACTGTGACCTGGTAACAAACTCCCTGTTATGAGGTCAGGGGAGTTTTCCCTGTTAGGAAGTCAGGGGAGAGTTTTCCCTGTTGTGATGTGATGAGAGTTATCCTGGACACACAATAATTAAATCCTTGATTTTGCAAAACGAAGACTAACACTAACATGAAAAAAAAAACTGAAATCACAGCTGTTATTAATCGGGGTAATTATAATATATTGGACCGGTTTCGCAGACACAGATTAAACCTAGTCTTGGACAAAAAAATCTAGTTCAGTAGAAAACTCCATTGAGTTTATTTTTTTGTCCTTGACTATGCTTAGTCTGTATCTCTGCAAAACCGGCACGTAGTGTATTTTGTGTGTGTGTGCGCGTGGGCGTGGGTTGTGTTCTAGGGCTGTCCCCGACTAAAAGAAATCTTGGTGTATTCTATATTAACGCTGTATAATTTTAATCTATTCATTTTGAGGTAGCAGATCTTGTTCTTCATTTCACCTGCCACATAATGTTTTCATCAAAGATTCATGGCTTTAGAAAATGTCTTCATATGTGAGTGCTACTGGACGATGATCTCTTAAGCAGGTTGCGTTGTTTGGCACAGGAACAATGGTGGTCCGCTTGAAACCAGTTGATATTCTGGACTTTGTAAGGGAAGCTGTCTGTGAAGACACCTGCCAGTGGGTCTGTTGCACTCTGGGTAATACCTGTCATGCCTGTCATTGGTCAAGTCCACAGCCAACACGTCCTGTCCTCTCAAAGAAAGAGTTCAACTATTTTCTGAGAATAAATGAATTTCATTTAATGAATCGCTTAATCAGTTAATAGACAGACATACTGTGCCACAGTGCCATAAGAAAATGGGTTCATGTCTTTATTATTGATCTGCTGTCTCTCTGTCGCCAGAGCAGAAGAACCACTTGGGCCAGTTATGTAAAATGTTCAAGGTGAGAAAATGTGTCAAAGTGCCCTTGAACAAGGCACCTAAACCCAGTTCCTCCTGTAAGTTGTTTCTGATTAAGAATGTCTGCCAGATGACACATATTGAAATACGTCCTGGCTAACCGTTGGCAATCTCATTAAATCATGTTGTACAGCCACCCGGTAATGATGCAATGAGGATGACCCCATGGGTGTGAATAATAAACATGTAAATATATCCGTTCACTGTTTCCAGTTCAAATGTATTGCATTGAGTGTTACCAGTGAAAATACACCAGTGCACCTTTCACAGTGAGCTGGTGCCACTGGTTTTGGTGAAAGGGTAGGTTGGAAAACATGACACAGTGTAGCTTTCAATACCTACACCAGCCAAACTCTAGTTCTCTTTTTATTTTCCCTCTCTGTCAATTTCTCTCACTCTTTTTCTTTCTCCCGCTCTTCTACATAAGTGCACATGGTTCACCGAATACCCAGAGACTCAGTGCGCTATATTAGTCTGTTTCTGCAGTTAGGCTGGCTTGTGTAACCTTCACTTATGTAACTGAACTCAATGGAGTTTCTTTTGATGCAGTGTGTGTGTGTGTGTGTGTGTGTGTGTGTGTGTGTGTGTGTGTGTGTGTGTGTGTGTGTGTGTGTGTGTGTGTGTGTGTGTGTGTGTGTGTGCGTGTGCGTGTGCGTGTGCGTGTGCGTGTGTGTGTGTGTGTGTGTGTGTGTGTGTGTGCACGTTCTGTGTGTGCCTCATACATTATATTGCTCAGTAGAAAACCTTTCAGCTGTGTGTCTTGGCTTGTCTATCTAGACATAGACATTTTCAGACACTTCAGGACAGCAGGACAGCGCTGTGGGGGATATTGTTATTACTATGAAAAAGTAGCTGGTTACTTGATAGAGAACCTATGACTAGCAGCATTATGCTGGAGCTTGTTACCTGATAAATATCCTATGACAAGCAGCTAGTTTATGCAGCCGGTTACCAGGTACATATCCTATCCTATGGTTACCAACAGTTACGGAGTGTGGTGAGTGAATAAAAGGGAAGTGGGGTTGATTGATAGATGGTTGATGTAGTACAGAGCGGGGTACAAAAGGATGAAATAGGGAGAAAAAAGGATGATTTTATGGGTGTAGTATGTATCTAGATTGGTTTAGTATGTAACTATAATGCTATGACTATAGTATGTAGTTATTATGATGTAGGAAAATTTGCCCCAGTGATAAAACACAAGGCTGAATGATGGAGTGCGTCCAGAGATTTGAGTACAGAAGCTCATGCATGCGTCTGTAGTATATCACCACAATCTAGTAGCGACATTAAAGCTGCTTGCACAATATCTCCTCTATGCTGAAGTGACAGACTTGATTTATTCCTATAAAATAATACATTTTAGTCTTTATGTTTTTCACCTCACTAAAATGTGTTTTAAAAGACAGACTATCTAACCAAATCCCAAGGTTTTTGTAAGACACAGCATGTTCTTTGAAAGAAACCTTTAGGGTAGTAATTTTAGGGTAATCGAAAGCTAGGTTCTGTGACTTAGAAAATAGCATGTATTTAGATTTATCTGCATTTAGTACCAACCTACGATCAATACGTGATTTCTGTAACAGTCTGTAAATCAGACTGCAGGTTTCCAACAGATTGTTCTGGAGAGGACACTGTAGCGTAGTAGCAATGTGATTGTGTTGTCAGCATTAAACATAAATCCAGAATTTCTTAAAGTTATGTATTTCATTCATATATAGAGGGATCAATATAGGACTCGAAACTGAACCCCTGTCAAACTTTTTTGTGGACTACAAGACATGTAGATTTAATGCATCAGGTACAGTAGCCTGTGTTCTGTCACAAAGGTATTTTTGAATCCAGAGGCAAGTGCCCTTGGCCACGCCCAATGAAGACAGCCTTTTCAATAAGATTGAGGGATGTATCGAATGCCTTCAGCAGGTCAACAAACAGAGAAACGTGGCTGAATGTCTCATCTAAGGGTTTGACAGTGTCATTTGTAATTACTGTAGTTGCAGTGATAATACTGTGTCCAGGTCTAAAACCAGATTGAATTCTGTTCAAAATTCAATTTTCTGATAAAAAGGAATGTAACTGTTCATTTACTAGTGCCTCCAGGATTTTAGCAAGGGGTGACAATTTGGAGATAAGGCGATAGTTATCAAAGACACTAGAGTCCCCACCATTATGGAGTGGCAGCACACGAGCGGTTTTCCAGACTTTAAGGATAAAGACCAAAATACATTTTAGATTAAATATATGTGTTAGAGCTCCAGAGATAATTGGAGTAGCACTAACCAGTAAGTCTGGATCTAACATATCAGCCCCTCTGGTTTTCTTGACTCCTAAAGTCAGTGTTTCCTGTCTAATTACCCAGTTTTACTCATGTATTCCTCTGTCATTTGCTTCTCATTCATTTGGGTGGGTATAGAATTATTTTCCAAAAAATCAACTGTAGATTAGGGGTCCAGAACAGAGCCCTGGGGGACACCCTGGGGGACACCCTGGGGGACACTCTGGGTAACTGTTGCTGACTGAGATCTAGGCTTTCAGGGAGACGTGGCGGGTGTGATTAGTAAGAGTAAATGTTGAGAGCATCAGCAGAGGTATGGAGGTCACTGACAACTTTGAGTAGCACAGTTCCTCTAGTGATGGGAGGACAGCAATGTGGCCTCAATTCTCCATGTTGACCTTAATTAATAATTTTTTACTTCAACTTTTTTTTCATGAAACATGTTTTCATAATCATTCGTTTAAGTAATTTAGGCCTGAACTCAGCCAAACACAGCAGAGACTTTTGCTTTGTTATTTTGACTCGTCTGCATTTGGAACAAACTATGAGAACCTCCCATTTCCTGGTTCATCGCATGAAATATTGGTTAACTGCAGGATGCATCTTAAGTCTAATCCTCGGTTGTATTGAATTCTACCAGATTCCATATTACAAGATTATATAATGTTCAATTTGAATAGCCCATTTTCCTGTGTGTGCATTTTGGCAAGCGCATGTCCTTCCAGAGAAACTTAAAAGCATGCAAACTTAGGGAAACCATCAGAACATTTTCAATAATTGGACTGATTTTATTTACATGAGTCTCACGTCCATTCTGTTTTAGCATAAATAGCCAATCACTCCTGGACTCTGATGTCTGGAGTCTTTAAACAACGTTCTCGGAATGTTTCAACATTCATTCATCAAAGTGGCGCTGTTTGGGACGTCGCTACGATTGGAAACAAACAGCCCGACCCATAGGCCCATGGGGGAAGTAGTGCACTACAGAGTGAATAAGAGTGGGGATTTGGGACCCCGCCTATGAGCCATGGATCCCTGGTCTTTTAGCAGTTGCTAATGAGAGGTAGGGAAATGTGTGGGTCTGGCACGGCAGAGTGGGTGATCTAATGTAAACCAGCTATAGGAAGAATGTTGTTCTTGACTGGCTGAACTTTATTACACACAAAGGCACAAATGGGCACAAACACACACACACACACACACTCAAACAGCCTCGCACAGAGGCACACACGTCCACGCGTGGACGGACACAGAAACATGTCCAGCTGACTGCTGAGCTACACATTCCTCTGTGATGTATTTGATTGTGATCCAAGTGGATCGGTCCCACAGGATGGGGTTTCTGTATGGATTTCTGTTTTTACTGACCCTATGGGAATTGGCTTTCATTTTGACCCACAACCTATTCTGTCAAAAAGTTTCTCTCTTCCCCTTCTCCTTTCTCAATCTCCATTCTCTTCCTTGCTTTTTCCATCTCTCTCTTTCTCCCTCCCTTTTGCTCTTTTCTTTCTTTTTTCTGTTTTTCCCTATGAATACTTCCTTGGTGTTCTGTAATTCTAAGGAGCACCTGCATGAAGTGCGTGCACGTGTGTGTGTGCGCACGCGTGTGTGGGTGGGTGTGCGTGCGTGCGTGTGTGTGTGGAAACAGGTGAGTGTCTCCACAGGGAACACCTGATGCTAAGCCGTCTATGTGAATGGTTTCTTTGTTCCTTATCTTACACTGAGGACTGGCTTGTTAGTGGTGTCACAGCCTTTTTCTTCCCCATTACTGCTTTATGCCCCCCCCTCCCCCTGTGGTCCATCAGAGAATGCCAAGTTCAACAGCTGGAGCTAAACCTGGGGCCCTTCAGGGAGGGTAAACATCACTCACACACAAACACACAAACAAACACCCACACCCACCCACACACACACACACACACACATACATACACACACACACACAAAGACCCACACATGGAAAGACAAACACACGCACATCTCAGGCTGAGGGCTTCTGATGTGATTGCAGCACAGTGGTACCATATGGTTGCCACTGGTGACTGTGTGTGAGGTCCCTTTGAATTTTAAGACCCACCCAGTGTCCCTGGGTGTTGCGTAATTAGACCCAGTGTCCCTGGGTGTTGACTATTAAGACCCAGTGTCCCTGGGTGTTGAGTATTAAGACCCAGTGTCCCTGGGTGTTGGGTATTAAGACCCAGTGTCCCTGGGTGTTGAGTGTTAAGACCCAGTGTCCCTGGGTGTTGAGTAATTAGACCCAGTGTCCCTGGGTGTTGCGTAATTAGACCCAGTGTCTCTGGGTGTTGCGTATTAATGCCCAGTGTCCCTGGGTGTTGCGTATTAAGACCCAGTGTCCCTGGGTGTTGCGTATTAAGACCCAGTGTCCCTGGGTGTTGACTATTAAGACCCAGTGTCCCTTGGTGTTGAGTATTAAGATCCAGTGTCCCTGGGTGTTGCGTATTAAGACCCAGTGTCCCTGGATGTTGCGTATTAAGACCCAGTGTCCTTGGGTGTTGAGTAATTAGACCCAGTGTCCCTGGGAGTTGAGTATTAAGACCTAGTGTCCCTGGGTGTTGAGTATTAAAACCCAGTGTCCCTGGGAGTTGAGTATTAAGACCCAGTGTCCCTGGGTGTTGAGTATTAAGACCCAGTGTCCCTGGGTGTTGAGTAATTAGACCCAGTGTCCCTGGGTGTTGCGTAATTAGACCCAGTGTCTCTGGGTGTTGCGTATTAAGGCCCAGTGTCCCTGGGTGTTGCGTATTAAGACCCAGTGTCCCTGGGTGTTGCGTATTAAGACCCAGTTTCCCTGGGTGTTGGGTATTAAGACCCAGTGTCCCTGGGTGTTGAGTATTAAGACCCTGTGTCCCTGGGTGTTGCGTATTAAGACCCAGTGTCCCTGGATGTTGCGTATTAAGACCCAGTGTCCTTGGGTGTTGAGTAATTAGACCCAGTGTCCCTGGGTTTTGCGTATTAAGACCCAGTTTCCCTGTGAGTTGAGTATTAAGACCCAGTGTCCCTGGGTGTTGAGTATTAAGACCCAGTTTCCCTAGGTGTTGAGTAATTAGAGCCAGTGTCCCTGGGTGTTGAGTATTAAAACCCAGTGTCCCTGGGAGTTGAGTATTAAGACCCATTGTCCCAGGGTGTTGAGTATTAAGACCCAGTGTCCCTGGGAGTTGAGTATTAAGACCCAGTGTCCCTGGGTGTTGAGTATTAAGACCCAGTTTCCCTGGGAGTTGAGTATTAAGACCCAGTGTCCCTGGGTGTTGAGTATTAAGACCCAGTTTCCCTGGGAGTTGAGTATTAAGACCCAGTTTCCCTGGGTGTTGGGTATTAAGACCCAGTGTCCCTGGGTGTTGAGTATTAAGACCCTGTGTCCCTGGGTGTTGCGTATTAAGACCCAGTGTCCCTGGATGTTGCGTATTAAGACCCAGTGTCCTTGGGTGTTGAGTAATTAGACCCAGTGTCCCTGGGTTTTGCGTATTAAGACCCAGTGTCCCTGGGTGTTGAGTATTAAGACCCAGTGTCCCTGGGTGTTGAGTATTAAGACCCAGTTTCCCTAGGTGTTGAGTAATTAGAGCCAGTGTCCCTGGGTGTTGAGTATTAAAACCCAGTGTCCCTGGGAGTTGAGTATTAAGACCCATTGTCCCAGGGTGTTGAGTATTAAGACCCAGTGTCCCTGGGAGTTGAGTATTAAGACCCAGTGTCCCTGGGTGTTGAGTATTAAGACCCAGTTTCCCTGGGAGTTGAGTATTAAGACCCAGTGTCCCTGGGTGTTGAGTATTAAGACCCAGTGTCTCTGTGTGTTGTGCATTAACCAGATAACCAGACAAACACAGTGTCCCTGGGTGTTGCGTATTAACCAGATAACCAGACGAACACAGTGTCCCTGGGTGTTGCGTATTAACCAGATAACCAGACAAACACAGTGTCCCTGGGTGTCGCGTGTCTAACTCTTCCATGAGGGGTTCAGCTGCTTCCTATACATTTCATTGTTTCTATCTACTAATCCTCTACTTGGTCCTCTGTTCTTTTTTCTCCCTGTCTCTCCTGACCTATCTTTTCCCCCTCTCTTTCTGACTCCCTGTCCTCTCTATCTCGCTGTCTTCTCCACCTCTCCCCATCTCTCTTCCTCTTTTCGTTTCTCTCCCTTTCCACATTCTGTATCTCTCTCCTTAACCTCCCCTTCTCTCTCACACACACAGACTTTCTCTCAGAGATCTGGGGAAAGTCCCTGTCTTTCCGTCCTGCATTCCAAAGCTGAGTGCTCTCAGAGACCCCCCCTACACACACGCACGCACGCGCACACACACACACACACACATACTCTAATGAAACTATGTGTTTGTTTTCCCAATTATACTTGCGGAAGCTAAGAGTCCATTTGTGTTACAAAATATAACAATGGGCTGTAAAACTCAGGAAGCATTGAAAACTGATTATTTTATATTGTGTGTGTGTGTGTGTGTGTGTGTGTGTGCGTTTGTGTGTGTGTGCATGTGTGTGTGTGTGCATGTGTGTGTGTGTTGGGGGGGGGGGTGTTTAGATACCTCAGGGGTTCTCTGATGTCTTCCCCAGCTGTCTTTAACCCCCTGAAGTACGCTGAGTAAGAAATTTGTTGGCAGGCTCACACTCCTAGAAGGCTATCACAGCTAATTAGTGGCCTTAAGTGCCCAGGTTAGTGGCAGTCAAGAGCTAGCTTGAGCAAACAGTGGAATGGCTTGAGTGAGGGCTGTGTCGAGATCCCAGTGTTGAGCCAGGAAGTGATACCTGCACCAAAACCAAAAAGTATTTTTCATCCAAAAGCTTGTTGCTCAATCTTTTCAGAGAATACAACCAAGCACACATTTTCTTCTATCAGGTTTTGTATTATATGTTTTTCTTAAAATAAAGCGATAAAATGTGCCTCATTTGTGTCCATTTCAGGCATTGCCGTGGTCATTACAAACACTTCCGCATTTAAAGGAGAATTAAAAAAGTATTCAACTTGGTGTTAAAAAGCTTCTTACTTCGAAATATGTCAAGGGACCAATAGAATTAAACCAATGCATCATGAACTTGTAGGTCAGGGTGGCTGACGTTTGTAATGGCTGTTGTTCGCTGTGTCAGAAACTGACAGTCTTTTGCCAGATACAACACAGATAACTGCAAAAGATTATAATGTTCTGCCAGAAAATACAACCACTAGCTGGACCTGGCTTCTTGCTTGTTTCTCGTCTTCTGCATGGTGTCTTTAGTGTAAAGTGTGCATGCAAACCCTCTTTACTCTTGACCAATCACTGTCCTCTGTATAGCTCCGTTTGTAAAGCAGTGTAGTTCTAATGCCAGAGGTTGTGGGTTTGAATTGTGCTGGGTTTCCTTTAAATCAATAGGATGGCACAGATTTTGCCAGTGGCTGACAAACAAATTATTTTTTTTCAAAAAATCACTGTTGATTTTGGCAGTCGATGTCTGGCAAGTTTATTGAATGAAAATCTACTCCACATTGTTGAAGACAATGTTGAATGTGTTGGTGAGAGAGAGAGACACAATAACAAGTTATTTCTGGAACATTCCCCCTCGATTGACAGGGGGACACAGATTCTGGCGATGGATGACAGAAACCATGTCCCAAGTCTCATTGAATGTAAACTCCATATATTTCTCAGCCATTCCTTTTCAACTGTGTAGCTGTGTTTGTAGAGTTGTGTGCTACTAATGGCAGAGGTTGTGGGTTTGAATCCCACACCGGTATGTGTAACATTAGTTATTTTTTGAAATATCCTTTTCGATTAAGGCTTGCTCAATTCCTTCTAACTTCAGCACATCAAAGTGTTTGTCTGTGCTTGGGTTTCAAAGAGTGTTTAGAGAGTGCCTGTATATAGCAATGATCAAAAGTTGAAGAGAAAACACAGGCGCAATTAACACATGCATGCACTCATTGATTGATCTAAATGAGCCATAGGCCTTTGATTGGGTAGCGTTTGGTATTTGCTTTACTTTCTCAGATTAAGGTTTATGCTAGTTCAAATTCATGTAGTCTCTCCCAACATGGCCATGTCTTCTTTTCCATAATCTTCAACAGACATGGAACGGATCAGGGGCAGAGTTATTGTAGTTCAGGCAAATGCCAAAGGGTCTGGTCTAACTTTAGCCGAGAGGGCCTGTTTAAAATGGGCTTTATGGTCATTACATTACTAAAAATAATGTCCTGGAGAGGAAAAACGGGCCTGGGCAGGGCCCAATCTGTTCTGAAGCGAAGGAAGATGACAGGCGATGGGTCTTATAAGGCCGGGTGTTTTGTAAAAGCACTTTGTGACAACTGTTGATGTAAAATGGGCTTCATAAATAAATGTTATTGACTGATTCATTGATTCATTTGAGACAGTTTGCTAGAGGAACACTCACAACAACACAGTGATAAAGGTACGGTATATTTAGGAGTTGGTCAGCATCCTGACGAAGTTCCTGATAGTACGGGGTGGAGGCACTGGAGGAAGCAAGACTCCCCACTCAGACCCACTTGTCCTGTTTTGGGTAAACCCCGCCATTGGCCGAGGGAGATAAACAGACAAAGTAGCTCAGTTCTGAATCAGAAGAGACAGAGGAAATGTCTCAAGGTGTCGTCTTGCAGTTCCAAGAGTCATGTCAACATTTTGGTCACGGCCAGACAGTCGGACAGATACAGTCAACACGGGAAGCTCTACTAGCAGCTGTTCATATCTGAAACAGTCACCTACTTTAGAGAGGTTGAGTGGGTCCATGCCCACCCACACACAAACGCCAGAACACTCATGCACACTTCCCCAGTCCGGATCTGTCCCGTAGTCCCGGGCAGTCATTTTGTTGTACGTGTGGACGACTGGGGACGGGGGACGGGGGACGAACATTGTCCAAGTCAGAGAAACTGGGAGTTGCGTGGGCCCGTCCTGTGTGCGAGGAAATACGGGCTGCAAAATACACACGCCTCCCTTTGTTGAGTGAGAACCAACTCCAGAGGAATTAGTCTCATTTGAGATATCCGAAAAATGAGATGACTAATACGAGATTTATTTGCACACGTCCCACATTGTACCCTATTTCCATTTAGTGAGCCACGGTTGACCAAGGTCCAAAGGGAATAGTGTGTGATTTGGGACGTGTGCGTTGTCTTCGCTGACTGTTAACTGCATGATTGGAGAGAAGGTTTTTTGCATAATTAGATTTTTATTTTCACGTGGTAATGCTGATCTTTAATCTGATGCAATGTTTTAGCTCCTAGAGCCACTCGCTCTTCCTCCAAAACAGCCCCCCCCCCGCCTGTTTCTCACTTTCTATCCCTGTCTCTTTCTGCCTTTATTATTCTTTATTTCACAAAGACACACGTTCACACACACACACACCCCTCCATGGTAATTAGATACAGTGTCTGGAGCAACCGTCTGGCTGTCAAACATCAACTGGTACCATCCAGACACTGGAGTCAGCTCTCATTGGCTGTTTCCTCCAAGCACCTGGGTTGATTCTGAGTGGCTGGTACCATCAACTCAGCGTCAGTCTGACCCAGTAAACTTGCATGTGAACCAGATTCCTCCGGTCTTATTGGCTGTCTCTGAGACACATGACTGGCACCCTAACAGTGTTTGACTCTCTCCCTCGCTGCTCTCCCTGAGGAGGCGACAGATCTACTTTAAAATAGCAAAACAAGACCTCTCATTTATCACCTCTCTCTCTTGCTCCTTCTCTCTTCTCTATCTCTCTCCCTGCTCTTTTCTCCCTCTCTCTCTCTCTCTCTCTTGCTCTTTCTCTGTCCACAATGTCTCTTTCTCTATTTATCTCTGCATCTCTCTGTCTGTCTTACTGTGCCACACCCACATTCTACATGGGATTTGTGTTGCTGGCCAAACACAGCCTCATGAAAACAGACGTGAGCCACGATGAAATGTGTTGTTTTGCTTCACTCTGCAACCAGTAAATTCCATTGTTGATGGAAAATATTGCAGTTGTGTCTTCATTTTCGATGAAGCCTGACCAGATATTATTACAAGTTTGTATTTGGACTGATAGCATACATAACATATTTTAGTGTTGATGTTATTTTGGATATTCCTTCATTTAAAAATTTTTAAACAGTCAAGTGTTTTGTGTTTCTTTGGTTTATTCTGAAATTGCAGATTCCTATGAAATGAAAACTGACACGTAATGAACCCAAGTTGTTTGCATTTTGAAAAATCTAAACTTGAGATAATGAGTGTTCTCTTCCTTAGATTAAACAATTTGAAAATAGTCAAGAGTTTTTCCTATGACTTAATGTCCAAGTTTTTCTTAGATGAAGACTGACCTGAGGTTATTTTATAGATAGCATGATGACCAGATATTTTCCTTAGAAAAAAATAGTCAAGTTTACTTGTATATCATCCTTCACTATCTGCAGTTATTGGTAAAATTAAGTTATTTTCCATTAGTAGGGACATGATGTTCTGATACTCTGAGTTGTATTTGTTAAGTTTCCTCTCTATGGAATGCATCTCTCACTGGATGTACAAGTATAGTATTAAACCCTAAACCATGTATATTAGATGACTGAATAAAGAGGAAGGCGTGTGTGTGTGTGTGTGTGTCCGTGTCCTTGTTCAACTATACACTCTCCACGTGTTTGACAGGAAAGTGACAAAGAGCACGTGTCTTGATTGTGTAGGGTCCTTGTTAAGGCTATGAGCCTTCGTCAGGCACCACTTGACATAGCTTTCTAAACTGGCCACCTAAGGGCCTTGTGTTCATGTGTGCGGAGCCTGTCAGAATGGTGCCTCCGTATAGTTTTTGTATATGTGTGCCAAACCACTTAGGACAGAGTGGCAGCTCTGCTATTTTGACAACAGCAATGTGGACGTTGAGGAACTTTGACATTAAGCAGACTCACTGTACTGCAGCTCCATGGATGTGAATGTGGGAGGGTGTTCCTTACTGAGATACCCCCAGTCAACAATCATCATCTTTGTTTCCGTGACGTGGGGGGTTATCCTGGCGCCACAATGCCACTTTTTCTGTCCCCCTGGAGGCTGACTCCTCGTTGGTTATCGGTACCTCCAACCAAGAAGTCGTCGACAAACCTGATGCTGGAGTGGATACCGTGCCGAGCTGCCATGCCATTGCGTGTGAGCAGAGGTCAGGTGCCAGTGGTATTAAGACAGTTGTATTCAAAGCTGTTTTTCTTATTTTTCACTGGCAGTTTTTTGTTTTTCATTGTCAGTGCCTGCCCAAGAGGACTGACAATGTCTAGCTGTGGTGTTAGGCTTTGTATTTGGAGTCTACTGCAGTCTGTTCAGGCATGCAAAAGTCTACCTTTTGGTACCTTTGTCTGTGCACCTTGTAAATCCTTAGAGACAAAGTCCTTCAACAATTCAATTAAACTGGGTTCCCTGAATTAGTTAACAGGATTTAGTTTTTCTTGGCTAATGCCTAGTGTGAGACTAGCGTCGATAAGCACATACCATACCAAGTTATCCACTGAGCGCTCCTCTAAACTAAGCAGCGGGAAAGGGTAACACGATAACTAAATAACGTTCTTCTTTGAGGAAATAATCAAAATACTATTTTCTGTGTCTCCAAAATTCACTAGCCCTTTTTTTCTTTTCTTGACAATCTCTCCCACCTTCCCCATCTCAATCCTTCCCTCTCCGTCCAACCCTGATAGCTGATTCGCTAAACAACATATTCTCTTCCAATCAGATCACCTTACAGATGCCCATTACCCGCAGGTTAGATTGTTGCGACCACATGTTAGATAAGTACATTCTTAACAAACTATAAGAAAAACAGCATTATTCAAAACAACAGTACAAAGTTTTTCTGAACATCTATAAGTAACTCTTTAAAAAAACATTTAACTGGCTACATGGCCTTGTGGGGACATTTCCGCAGTCCTAGTGGGATAGAGAGAGATTTGTAAAATATGTTTTTTTGTGTATCCACCAAAGATCCCTGTGGGGTAGTAAAATAAGGAAATCTGTGACGTCAGGACATTTCTGCGGTCCTCGTAAGGAAAATAGCTATTTTGGTCTTAGGGGTTAGGTTTAGGGTAAAAGTTACAATTGAGGTTAGGTTAAAATTAGGGTAAGTGTTAGGGTTGGCTTTATGAGTTAGGGTTAGGGTGGGAGTTAGGGTTTGCAAAAAGTAAACCACAAGGATAAAGATTCATTAACTGTGTGTGTTTGTGATCTTGCTTGTATTGCACCAAAATGTCCTGGCACTGAAGGGGTACTGTGTAGAATCCTGCCTGTAACGTTTACAAGACTGCATTTTAAACAATGACACGACTTGTGTCTCCTCCTCTTCCCTTACTGAACATGACCAGAATAGTATTAGCTAGTCCAGGGTGTAAAACAGATGGATGGAGGGAAGAGGAAGAGAATATAGGGGAGAGAGAGAGCGAGAGAGAGTTATAGACAGAAGTATAGAGAGATTTAAGGAGAAGGTGGGTGAATCATTGTAATTTTCTTTTAATCTCTGAAGATTTATAGAAGCTACAGCCTCTCGGAGTCCCTGATGATTGATGTAAATAATCCATGCTGAGTTGTCTAGACAGACATATGTACAGACAGGCAGACACACAGACAGACAGACAGACAGACAGACACAGAGACAGACACATACAGTCAAACACACAGACAGACACACAGACAGACAGACAGACAGACACAGAGACAGACACATACAAACAGACACACAGACAGACACATACAGACACACATAGAGACAGACACATGCAGACAGGCACATACAGACAGACAGACACATAGAGAAAGACACACAGACAGACAGACAGAGAGACAGACACATACAGACAGACACACAGACAGACACATACAGACACACATAGGGACAGACACATGCAGACAGGCACATACAGACAGACAGACACATAGAGAAAGACACATTCAGATGCAGAGAAAGACACAGAGACATACTGTACTGGTTGTACTGAAAGGTTTACTGTCTAAGTCAGCATGCTTTTGTATAAATTGCAAATAACTTGAATTTGACATGAAAAGCTTGTCTGTGTGTGTTTCTGTGTTTGTGTGGATGTTTTCAATCTCTTCTTCTGTGTATTTTGTCATCTACTCAACCTCATTCCCGATTCAGATTCTATAACATTATCCCTGATTCAGTTACATTACCTCTTAATACACTTAAACATTCTTCATGTATCTACCATATAGGCCTAAATCTTCTTTATTGATTGATGATTTTATCGACCATTTTGACCTAAGTCTTCATTACTGATCGATGACTTTATCTACCATGTATCCCTAAATCTTCAGAATTAATCAATGGCTTTATCCATCTACATCATTACTGATCGACCGCTTTATCTACCATGTACCCCTAAATCTTCATTATGGTCTTCTGTGGCTGCAAGGGACCTGCATGAGAGTTACAGGTGTAATTGGAACATGTAAATGAATACTTAATGTATTCCGTCTGTCTTTGTCTCTAACTGTCCTTCTATAGGTAACGGTGGCCCAGGGCAATCCAATCACTCAACATGCTAATGGTTTAAGTTAAGCACACGTGTATTCACACACACATACAGTTAAATATGCACGTTCCTCATTAACATACAAATTCAATTATCCACCCTGCTCGGCAAAACGAGACAAAGGCAAATCTTGCGAGGGATGTTTTTGTTTCCGCAAGTTATCCTGTGCTCGTTATTTTGAATGGCCTTCAAGGGAGCGTGATTTTACAATGCCCGCCTACCTGCAAACAATTTAAAGGGGACCCGTTTATTTTCGGGACCTGTGCCCCTTGCTCTTTGCGTTGCCTGCTCCCAGGGGCCTACGGGGGGGTGAACTCAAAAGACACCGGTGATGTTTGTCCCAAGTCAGCCTCCATCGTTTGACATCTTTAAGAACGTCGTTCCAGGCTGGCAGTTCCGTCAAAGCATTCCAAGTGGCACGCAGCCAATTACCCCGCAAGTCCACATACTCTTTTATGCAACTTTCAATTGATTTGTCAACTGTACTAATTATACGTCTTTGGGGATTTCTCATGCACAGACCCAGTATCCTGAATGAAAACCAGTTTTGTGTATAATGCACTACTTTTGACTGGAGCCCTATCTAATGTAGTGCACTCTATTGGGAAGAGAGTGCCGTTTAGGACGGATTCGCCGTCACCTCCGCCGTTCTGCTTGATCCTCCATCTCCTGTCTGTGACATCACTGTAATCAAGGGGAATGGCAATTAGTGAGAGGTAGCATTGTGTCGGAGGACAGAACACTGAGTGGCGATGAAGTTAAAGGAGATAAGAGCAGTGATGTTGTGTGTGTGTGTGTGTGTGTGTGTGTGTGTGTGTGTCTCGTGGGGGAAGGTTAAATGTATGAGTATGTTGTGTGAATAGAGCAGAGGTCTCATCTTCCATTTACATATTAGACAATTAACCAAATCGATTTTTTTTGTGTGTGTGTGTGATGGAGAACGGATGGTACTGTGTTTCCTCAGGGATTTGAATTTCCCACTGGGAATTACACAAACACACACATACACACAAACACATTTATACACATTCTTATAACAGATAGCGGACAATAATAGGAGCCTCACATTTGCATTTCACTAATTGGATATTCATATTGAATAGCTAATTAGCATATATAGCGCTCCATGTGATGTCGGAGTAAGAGCTACGGTGGCAATAACTTCTCCTTTAATACAGTTTTTTTAATTTATAGAACTGACTGATTGTAATGTTTTTAATCAGTGAGATAAAGCTATGTGTTCATCATTGCTGTGAACACTACCCTGTAAACAGAGAGACTACGATGCCATCCCTTCAGGATCTCCAAACGACTTATTTATTTTAATTTGCAGGGTTATTCGTGTTTTTCTGTGAAATTATTAGAAATTTGTTTAAAGGCCAAGTGCACTCACATTTTACAGTGGAGTTTCTTGTTTTATTTGTGATCTTTTCACACTAGGTCAAAACAAGGTGGGGTATATGGTAAATAGGCCACGACTGAGAGCTGTTCTTAAGCATGATGCAATGCAGGACTCCGTCAAACATTTAACTGATTCACAAAAATTACCAAGGTGCCCCTGGATGGATCAGGGGGCCTGCTGTTGCCTCACTGGCTGATTGCTAAGCAACTCCTTACCAGGTTTAAGCATCGTATGCCTAACCAATCAAATTAAAATGTCAAATATTATATAAACCTAAAGGTGCCATTTGTAGGATTGCCCCTATACAAATGCAGAATTTTAAAAATTACATTATAAAAGGTATTATTTGAAATAATAAGTTATTTGAAATGGACTACATACTTCAACAACAGTTTGGTATTGTTGCTCAGTCAGTGTCTTTGGTGACTTACTCTCGTATACTTTCGTCCAGACTTAATGGGAGTGTGGCAAAAAGAAAACAACTCACATAAAGGCCTCAATGCTAAGCCCTATGTTTGTCGCAAGCCTAACATTACACATTATCCTGTGAACACCATCCGTACGGTGTAGCATGGTGGCGGCAGCATCATGCTATGGGGATGCTTCTCTGTGTCAGAGCCAGGAACGCTTGTGAAGACAGATGGCAAAATAGATGCAGCAAAGTATAGGGAAATCCAAAATCACGGAGGAAAACCTGTAAGTAGTAAGTAAGAGACCTGGGTCTTGGGAGAAAATTTGTCTTCCAGTTGGACAATGACCCAAAACATACCACCAAAGCCACACTGGTGTGACAAAAAAAGATACATTTCCTGAAGTGGCCCAGTCAAAGCTCAGAGCATTTCTGCTGAGAAGAATGAGTAGCAATTGTCCACATGTACAAAGCTGGTACAGATGTATCCAAATAGACTTTATGGCTATAAAATGGGGGTGAATATTTATGTTATTTATTTCGAAACAGCTTATATTTTTCACTTTGACCCTATGGACTTTTTTTTTATTTTTTGATCAGTGGCCAAAACTCTTATGATTTCATGCATTAACACAATGTAAAACATGCAAGGGCTGAATATTTTTTGAGCATTTGTTTGCTTGGTTATCGTTATACCACAAACAGAATAGGCTCAATGGGCAAAAACATTAATTCCAAAGCAAACATTGTAGCTAGCTAGTTGTTATATACTGTGGTTTTCTGGAGTTGAAAATATATTGTTTCTGCTGGTGCCTTTGTAGATGCTAGAGGGACAACTTTATCTATTTCGCCTTTAATACATGATCATGGCTAATTTAGCAATTTTATTTTCAGTTTTAGGACAATAAGTCACTTTCTCCTTTCAGCTTGGCCTCTTCACCGTTTATTCATCAAGGACCAGTTATCCTAGCAGTTTAAGCATCTGACTATTAGCAAAAAGAAACACTCCAATCTGGCAATTGGGAAAAAGCAGCATTTTCTTTTCAGCAGAACCCCTGGTGGTTTCCTATGGACTTGTAGGTGACCGTCGACCACAGTTTTAAAACCCCTGGCCTACGGTACGCTGCGCTTGTTTACTCTGCTCTGCTGAAATCTTGGGAACCAAACTTCTCACATGTATTTTCTGGTTCCCTCTGTTCAACAGTAAGATGTACTCAAGACAGAGGGAAATGGATGGAAACAAATGAAGTGAGTGGGAGAGATAGGAGGGGGAGAGGGATGGGAACGGAAAGAGGAATGAGGTAAGACCTCTGGGAGAGCAGAGTGGTGAACTCACTGCAGCTACCTCCTCCTCTTCTCCTCTCCCACTTACAGAGGGGAGAACAAGTATTTGATACACTGCCGATTTTTCAGGTTTTCCTACTTACAAAGCATGTAGAAGTATGTTATTTTTATCATAGGTACTCTTCAACTGTGAGTGACGGAATCTAATTTTATTTTTATTTTTAAGTAATTAATTTGCATTTTATTGCATGACATAAGTATTTGATACATCAGAAATGCAGAACTTAATATTGGGTACAGAAACCTTTGTTTGCAATTACAGAGATCATACGTTTTCCTGTAGTTCTTGACCAGGTTTGCACACACTGCAGCAGGGATTTTGGCCCACTCCTCCATACAGACCTTCTGCAGATCCTTAAGGTTTTAGGGCTGTTGCTCGGCAATACAGACTTTCAGCTCCCTCCAAAGATTTTCTATTGGGTTCAGGTCTGGAGACTGGCTAGGTCACTCCAGGACCTTGAGATGCTTCTTACGGAGCCACTCCATAGTTGCCCTGGCTGTGTTTTGGGCCATCCCAGCCTTGTGTAGGTCTACAATTTTATCCCTGGTGTCCTTACACAGCTCTTTGGTCTTGACCATTGTGGAGAGGTTGGCATCAGTTTGGTTGAGTGTGTGGACAGGTGTCTTTTATACAGGTAATGAGTGGAGAACAGGAGGGCTTCTTAAAGAAAAACTAACAGTTCTGTGTGAGCTGGAATACTTACTAGTTGGTAGGTGATGTCATGCAATAAAATGCAAATTAATTATAAAAAACTCATACAATGTGATTTTCTGGATTTTTGTTTTAGATTCCGTCACTCACAGTTGAAGAGTACTTATGATAAAAAATTACAGACTTCTACATGCTTTGTAAATAGGAAAACCTGTAAAATCGGCAGTGTATCAAATACTTGTTCTCCCCACTGTACACTTCCTCTCTTTAAGTTGTTACAGTACAGACAGGGAAGAAGAGAAAGAATGAAAGACGGAGAGGCTTGGTAGATTGGTCAAACTTTCATTTAGCTGTTTTCTACATATAGCCCATTCCCTTGTCCTGCAGGGACACATCTGATACTTCCCCAGGGTGATCTTATCTTTCTGGGGCTAGTCATGAACTCTAGACCCCTGCTTCAGGCCTACAAATGCCACTCTCCCATGGCGTGTGTATGTGTCAGGATGGAGTCAGTCTGTCTGTAAACTGTCTTTGACCCCAGAAGTCTGAAGAGGTCAAGTCTGAAGAGTGTGACACACTTACAGGTCAGCACACTTACTCAGGATTTAGTTAGTCTATCTCTCTCTCACACACGCACACACGTACGTGCACGTGCACACACGCACACACGCACGCACGCACACACACACGCACGCACAGAGTCAGGAAATGTAATATAACAAAGCATGATGTCTCAGTCTGAATGGGCTCTTTGATAGTACGGCCGTAGACCACCCTCCCACGCTCCTCTCAGTGGAATAATTTGTTTCTAAATGTGTTATTTAACCATTTCTTTAGGTAGGGAGTCTCATGATGGACGAGAGCAATGATACAATGATATTTTCATATGTTTTCCAGACTACGAGCAATAACCACCACATTTACCTATTTTATGTGTTATGTAAGGTTGGTAACACAACGAACATATTCACTCCCAGACCAGTATGTGTTTTTATAGACTTTCCCATGTGTTTTGATTTATCTCACAAAGAGCATGTTTTTCTTGGTAGTTCCACAAAGCCTTCAGGTCTGAGATCCAGCTACTGATCACAGGATTGTACAGCATTTGACTTATCTGTTTCACTGGGACATTCAGCACTTTCCTAACAACTGCTACTTTGGATGTTTCTGAAAACTTGTCCAGGTCTTCAAACAAGAGGTCCAATAACCTGAACCACACAGACTGCTGGTCTGGGAGAGGTCTTCCAACAACCAGAATCATACAGACTGCTGGTCTGGGAGAGGCATTCCAACACCTGAAACCGGCAGCGTAGCAAAATGTTTTTCTGTCCCGTGGTTCATGGATTTTTATGAGACACTACAACAGTAAACACCCCTGCTATGCTATGTGCCAAGTGCACTACCTCTGACCTTGGTCCATAAGGCTGCTGTTCTTTGTAGTGCACTATGTAGGGAATATGGTGCCATTTTGGACTCAAGCTACGTGTGTTCTTCACAGAGGAATAGTTGAGAGTCTGCCAGTGCTTTATGGAGATCAAATAGATGTTTTGCTTTTTGCCTTTTACTAATCATGGTATCTGTTAATGGCTTCCTAAAACAGAATGTCTTCACACAGTCTTCTTTAATGACATGTTTTTAAAGTTGCCTAGATGTGTCGTAACGCGCGAGCCTTCCAGTTTTCCTTTTTATCAAGCTTATTTACATATTTAATCATATTTAACTCACACATTCTGTTACTTTGCTCCATTAGGAAACAGAGGAATGTATACAGAAATGAAGTAATTACATGGAATGTTATGAACACAAATTATTTTTAATGTTCTGACGTGATTTGGCAACGTTTAATGCATGCCTCATTGAATGCTGGTGACTGACAGCTGTGTGTGTGTGTGTGTGTGTGTGTGTGCGTGTGTGTACGCGAGCGTGTGTGTGCGTGAGTGAGTGCGCGTAAGGCAACGCGTGCATGTGTGAGTTTGTGTGAAAGTGCATCTGTGAATTAGATACCCTGTCAAGAACAGGTTTATAGGACATCAACCATGCTTTGACAAGAGCTGATGGCTAATTACAGATTTTAACATGGTTTACAGGAGACAGCTAGATCGGCATAGTCAGTGAACACACACAGAACAGGAAGCAGACTTACCTCATCTAGGAAGATTCAACATCTGTCAGACACCTTTTCAGAGAGAGATTGAGAGAGGGAGTGGGGGAAAGAAAGAGAGGGAGAGGGGGAAAGAAAGAGAGGGAGAGGGGGAAAGAAAGAGAGGGAGAGGGGGAAAGAAAGAGAGAGAGAGGGGGAAAGAAAGAGAGGGAGAGGGGGGAAGAAAGAGAGGGAGAGGGGGAAAGAAAGAGAGGGAGAGGGGGGAAGAAAGAGAGGGAGAGCGGGAAAGAAAGAGAGGGAGAGGGGGAAAGAAAGAGAGGGAGAGGGGGGAAGAAAGAGAGGGAGAGGGGGAAAGAAAGAGAGGGAGAGGGGGAAAGAAAGAGAGGGAGAAACCGAGAGGGAAAGTGACACAAAGGGAAAGAAAAATTGTACACACACACACATTTATTGATTGTGACTTTTTCCACAGAGTAAAGTGATTGAATTGTCAAACCACAAAATCTTTAAAGCTGAACATTTCCCTGTATATGATATGTGGACTTTACATATCAACCTTTTGAGTTAGTTTTTCTCCCCTAATTTTCTATTACAAGACCTGATGTTTTCTTAGAATAATATTTGACTCTACATGGCGGATGTAAAGGAAGTATTCTAGGGGAATATTAATTATTTGGGAACGTGTAAGAATTAACAATGAGTGTCTTGTTATCTAATGTGGGAGGAAACGATGTGTGCAATTAACGTGATCCCCATTAGAGAGTAAATGAATGTGACAACGGTTTGATCTGTAATCTATAGATGGACCTTATGTTACATACACACAAACAAAGATTATATTATTACAGAAATATGTAAATGCCACTATAGTTTTTCTCCAAATCTGTTTTGAAAAAAAGCAAACAGTGGTTGACTTGCTAGACCTAAATCAAAGATAACAAACTCTAGATTTCCATTTTGTTACAATAATGCTCTGCCCAACTATTTAACAACTCCACCCTCAAACCTCCAGTAGTGTAGCAGAGAGTTAAGCTTGCTAGCTAGCCAAGGAAGCCTACAACTGTTCTCTAGCTAGCCAACGTTCACTAAACTGGTGAAAGGAAGTATGTTTGTTAAACCAGACAATGAGAGAACAAGCTAATGAGCTAGCCAAGGAAGTTGGTGCACAGTAGCTAGCCAAACAGTGTTTACTAAAACCTGTGAAATGTTTGGTAAACCAGAAGACAAGAAAACAATCCAAGGAAGCTAGCTAATGTTTGCTTGAAACAGATGAGATGAGCATGTTTGTTGAACCTGGCAGTAGATACACACATTAACTATGCTTAAGCCACACACATTCTAAACACTTGGTATTGTAAAAGTTTGATATAATCTGCTAATTATTGAACAAAACAGCAATAATCAGGATTATGGTTAGGGTTAACATACAGTGGACATAAAAAGTCTACACACCCCTGTTAAAATGCCAGGTTCTTGTGATGTAAAAGAATGAGACGAGGATAAATCATGTCAGAACTTTTTCCACCTTTAATAACGTGAACAATTCAATTGAAAAACAAACTTTGAGGGGGAAAAATAAAAAACACAATAACCTGGTTGCATTTGTCTGCACACCCTAAAACTAATACTTTGTTGAAGCACCTTTTGATTTGATTTTTTATTTTATTATTGGGTTGGAGTCTTTTAGCATGGCACATCTTGACGTGGCAATACTTCTTTGCCACGTCAAGCTCGAAATCTGTCAGATTGTTAAGACATCTCCTGTGCACAGCCCTCTTCAGATCACCCCGCAGATGTTCAATTGGATTCAGGTCTGAACTCTAGCTGGGCCATTCCTAAACGTTATTCTTCTTCTGCTGAAGCCATGCTTTTGTGGATTTGGATGTGTGCTTTGGGTTGTTGTCGTGCTGAAAGGTGAACTTCCTCTTCATCTTCAGCTTTCTAATGGATGCCTGAAGGTTTTGTGCCAAAATTGCCTGGTATTTGGAACTGTTCATAATTCCCTCCACCCTGACTAAGGCCCAGGTTCCAGTTGAAGAAAAACAGCCCCAAAGCATGATGCTGCCACCAACATGCTTCACTGTTGGTATGGTGCTCTTTGGGTGATGTGCAGTGTGGTTTTTGCGCCAAACATACTTTTTGGAATTATGGCCAAAAAGTTCAACCTTGGTTTCATCAGACCATAACACATTTTCCCCCGTGCTTTTGGGAGACTTGATGTTTGTTTTTGCCGGGCTTTTCATACATTTTGGAGGGACATCCAGTTCTTGGTAATGTCTCTGTTGTGCCATATTTTCTCCACTTGATGATGACTGTCTTCACTGTGTTCCATGGTATATCTAATGCTTTGGATAAAATGTTGTACTCTTCTCCTGACTGTTATCTTTCAACAATGAGATCCCTCTGATGCTTTGGAAGCTCTCTGCGGACCATGGCTTTTGCTCTGAGATGCAACTAAGAAAATGTCAAGAAAACAGCTGAACTTTATTTGTGATTAACCAGAGTCACTTTAAATGATGGCAGGTGTGGCAGGTGAATTTGAATGTGATTGGTTAATTCTGAACACAGCCACATCCCCAGTCATAAGAGGATGGGCACACTTATGCATCCAGGTTATTGTAAGGTTTTTATTTTTCATTTTTCCCCCTCGAAGATTTCAGTTTGTTTTTCAATTGAATTGTTCACAATATAGGTCACATTAAAAGTGGAAAATGTTCTGACATGATTTATCTTTGTCTCATTCTTTTACATTGCATAAACCTGGCATTTTAACAGGGGTGTGTAGACTTTTTATATCCACTGTAGACAGGTATTATGTCAAAATAAAAGCTGCATTTATAAGTGTTTTATAGTATGCATTGCTTTATTGTTCTTACAATTACTAATGAGTTCAAATGTATATTTAAATTATTTAAAAAATGTAAAAGAGTCTTTTTCTATTCTCTCATTTTATGTATAAAGAATCTTCTAAAGAATAGGAAATGGTTGACAATAAATATTTATTTGGGGTTCATATCAGTTGGATATACATACAACATAACAGGCTTAAAAATATATATTAGTATTAGTTTCCCTTAAAAAAAATTTTTGAAAGCCATCCAGAATATCCTTACATTAGAGGAATCTCAAAAGAAATGGTCAAGAGTTTCTGGGTTGCCACCAGAAAAAACTAATTTGTTATTGATAGCAAGTTTACTTTACAGGCAAGGCCTTTACAGGGTTGATTTTGTGAATGAGTTTATATGACACCTCTTTCACCTTGTTTGTCACACAATATTTACTACAAATCAACAAAACTGTGCCTCGCACCCATGGGAGTCAATCAATCAATCAAATGTATTTATAAAGCCCTTTTTACAACAGCAGTTGTCACAAAGTGCTTTACAGAGACACCCTGCCTTAAACCCCAAGAAGCAAACAACAGTAGTGTTGAATTTCAGTGGCTAGGAAAAACTCCCTAAGAAGGACAGATTTTAGGAAGAAACCTAGAGAGTTCCCAGGCTCAGAGGGGTGACCTGTCCTCTTCTGGCTGTGCCGGGTGAGATATTAAGAGTCCAATTGGAATAATTAATACATTTCTCTGGGCTAAATCCAGAGGCTATTTGATTTTAGACTAGGTCAGAAGTATGACCAGGTGGACAAGGACAGGGACAGCAATGGGCCCCCCAAACCAGGTAATCCACAGGTGTGGACCAGGACCTCATCTCCTCCTAAAATTTAAAACTGGAGGAACTGAGAAAAGTAAGAAGTGCATTCCTTATATCCCCCAGCACAATAATATAACACCTTGGAACTGAGATGGGGGGGTCCGGCGACACTGTGGCCCTACCCGGGGGAGGCAGGAAATCAATCCACCCACATTGCCCCCAAGAGCAAGTCCATGTATTGATTTATAGGTTAAGAGTAAAACCTTAAAATCAGCCCTAACAGGCAGCCAGTGTAAGGACGCAAGTACAGGAGTAATGTGTTCACATTTGTTTGTTCTAGTTAGGATTCTAGTAGCCGTGTGCAGCACTAATTTAAGTTTATTTATTAAATTGTCTGGATAACAAGAGAGAAGAGCATTGCAGTAATCTAGTCTAGAAGTAACGAATGCATGGATACATTTTTCTGCATTCGTTTTTGATAGAAAGTTTCTAATTTTTGCAATGTTTCGAAGATGAAAATAAGCAACTCTTGAGACATATTTTATATGTTCTTCAAAGGAGAGGTCAGGGTCAAGGGTGACGCCAAGGTTTTTTACAGTTTTTTGGGATACGACCAGGCAGCCGTCGAGGTTCACAGTGAGATCTGCTAACAACGCTCTTTGTTTTTTGGGTCCTAAAACAAGCATTTCTGTTTACCTTGAGTTTAAGAGCACATAATTCTCTCTCATCCACTTCCTAATATCTGAAACGCTTGCTTCCAAAGTAGCTAATTTAGGGGCTTCTCCATGCTTCATTGAAATATATAACTGTGTGTCATCAGCATAACAATGAAAGTTTACGTTGTGATTTCGGATTTCATCGCCCAGAGGGAGCATATATAGTGAGAAGAATAATGAGCCCAGAACCGAGCCTTGAGGAACACCAAAGCATACCAAAGGAGTGAAAGCTAAGCTCCACCCTTGTGCATGGAATTCGCAACACTAGAGTTGTGGGTCAGATCCCCAGGGCGGACCAGTATGACTGTATTAATTCAGTCATTCACTGCTGTTAGGCACTTTAAATGATCACTTTAATATTACGTTTTGCACATTCGATTACACATCAATAACTTTGATTCGTTAACCTCAGTCCATTTTGACATCAGCCAATCCACATACACAGGGTGGACTGTGTCTTGGGTGGCTGGCGTTGGTGATTGTTTTTTAGGGCCTTGTTTTGACTGCATGGTTTAGAGGCCTTGTAAGACAAGGAGAACCCTGTTGTTCCCACCACCCTTTGAAGTGGCTTTCGACTGAGGGCGGAGTATTTGCCTTTGCCAAGTGGTGAAGCATCCTGTCAGGTGGAGTCGTCAGAGGATCCAGAGATCCACGTCAGATGTCATGAGCCTCCCAAAGGGTCAGAGGCTCTGACTGAGCGTGTGCAGATCATGGTGGTGGGGTGTTGGGCTGTTGGTTGTGCACCCTGAGCATTTTAGCACACTCCAAAAAATGTCAGAAGAATCCTGGAGGGTAGTTATTTGCAAGTTGCACACAACCCAGTTTTCCTAACTGGATGAGTGCAGCACGAGCAAGCCTGGTCTATTCTACAAAGAGAGTAAAATAAGCATTTAACAATATCACAAGATACTTCAGTTACATTATTAAGATTATAGATGTTATGTTAAATCAGCAATGTTGATGCACACTTAAATAAATAAGTAATAAATTATAAATGATCTAGAATGAGACCCATTTTTTGCTGTACCTTTTTAAAACTTTCTTTTACTGTCCCAATTTAGATAGTTTTAGGTGTATTGAATATTCTTAAATGCTAATAAAATACAGTGAATTCACATTCAAAGGTGAATGTAATGTGTGGTTTTTTCCGCACAGGACTGGAGTTATACCGTTCCTGTATTTAGTTGTGCTTTTAAATGTGCCTTCATTACTTCCTACCTCCTGAGACGCAGTACTCTGACCTGCCAACATGACAAAGGACATGACTCAGGGACTCGGGGAGGTTTTGAGAGAGAGAGAGAGATGTTGGGATCAAGGAACAGAGGGGGCTCTTTGCTGTGGTTTGATTTGGCCACACTTTATAGACACAGGCATCGTGTGTGTGTGTGTGTGTGTGTGTGTGCGTGCGTGTGGGGCGCGTTTCTCTTTAGTGTGGTTTTTCCACAGTGGGTAGGCAGATGTGAGCCTTGCGTGAGAGTGTACATTGAGGTGTGTGTGTGTGTGTGTGTGTGTGTGTGTGTGTGTGTGTACGCGTTCACATATCAGTCCTACGCAGTAGCACACATCAGACGATCCGTCCAGCATAGTGTACACAGGAAACAGGAAATACACCACGGCAGTTAGGTTCCCACCGGAATGTACCGCCTGTGTCACCGTTCAAGCCATCGCTCGGCCTCAGAGGCCTGTCCCAACGTGCCATTTATGGGGCATCTTCTATCCACAATGACTCTCATCAGCGCTGGCATACGCTCACTACGGGTTTCCGACAAACGTTGTGAGGCAATGCTAAGACAGAACAGCAGCGGCTGACGTCAGAGCCCTACTCAAGGCCGGAGGTCCTGGTTCTGAGGGCATAAATATCCAGCTGTGGTGCGTCGCCTCGTCTCTCCGAATGTTGCACAGCGGTGCTAATATTGGTCCTCCACTCGGATGACACCGCTGCGTCTGTACAGACCCTGCGTAGGGAACGGGGGTGTCATTTGGGATGACGACTGTCTGGTGTGGAGGCGGGGCTTTATGTGTAGCCAACACGGCGACTGCCTATCTCCCTCTCTCACTCACCCATTCCGCTTCTCTCTCCCTCTCTTTGTGTGGCGGGTACAGTCTTTGCCACCACCAACACCACAGCTGTGTAATCCGCTGCCCCTCGTTGTGGGTGGCTTGGCGGTGTGTGTTTTAGTGGGGGAGATTCAGTGAAGCTTGCCTACTTCCTGGCGCCACTGGCCCTCATCCTGTCCTTTCTTTCTGTCTTCCCCTTACTTTTGTCTCCCTCCCTCAGTCTTACTCCCTCTGCCTCTCTTTTTTTCTCCCCGTCTCTCTCTTTCCTTGTCCCTCTTACCCCTTTTTCCCTGTCCCTCTCTCCCTCTCTGTATCACTCCTCTGTCTCTGTCTCTCCCTCCCTGTATATCTCCTCAGTCTCTCTGTCCCTCTCTCCCTCCCTTTATATCTCCTCTCTGTCTCTGTCCCTCTCTCCCTCTTTGTATCACTCCTCTGTCTCTGTCTCTCCCTCCCTGTATATCTCCTCAGTCTCTCTGTCCCTCTCTCCCTCCCTTTATATCTCCTCTCTGTCTCTGTCCCTCTCTCCCTCTCTGTCTCTCTTATTTCTTCTCGAACCTCCCACTTAACTCCCAAGCAGCAGCTCCCACACAGAGGAAGTCCTTCCTGGGAGTAACATACACACACACACACGCACACACACACGCACAGACACACACACACACACGCACAGACACACACACACACGCACAGGCACACACACACACACACACACGTTAATTTGAATCCCCCTTTTTATTTCCATTTCTGCAGACCTCCTCTGTTTTGCTCTCTCCTCTCCACTCTCCTATGCTCTCCTACTCTTTCCTATCTCCTCTGTCCTTTCCTCCTCTCTCCTCCTCTCCTCCCTTTTCCCCTCAGTCCTCCTCTCCTCTCTTATCGTACTCCTTCCTCTCCTCTGTCTGCCCCTGCGGTCCCTGAACTCTTACAGATGATCACAACCAGCAGGATAAACCCAGTTTACTGTAAATAACCACTGAGGTTGGATAAGAGTGACTCATCTTCGGGTTGGACGGTTCAGGACCTGCATTTGTAACAGAATACATTAGCCAACTGCCCTGAGTAGACAAATACCATGAAGTTGTTCAACTAAATCAAGGTCTTGAGCTACTGCCCCCAACCCCCCACCCCCCACGGACCATGCCTCCAGTGTACATACATTGAATTTAAAATAGAGGGATACAGTCCCATCTTCATCGGAACCAGACGAACGCCAGTGATAATACATTCGTGTTGTGTGCTTTTTCTCAACTCGGATCAGACTGGGAACACACATATCCATCCACATATCCATCCAGATTGATGCCTGCCCTAGATTCCTAATTCTCATGCTGTTTTGTCAAAATTCATTTTGGTTTTATTTGATTGTGTATTCCTTTGTTTACGCTGAACCTCGGCTATGGTCTGGAGAACTGTACGGTACCATTAGGGTTGAATTAGTATCATCATTGACATAAACACATTCTTAATTTGTGTCATATAATAATAAGTTAATAAGATACAAATTCCAGCCTATTCATAGTTCAATTGTTGTTTTGCCTGTTTTCCCATTATTCAGAGTTTTGATGAGATCTCTGCCTTCTAAATCAGAATAAATTATGTTTTAGGTTTTTAATGACTTTCCATTATCTTTCCTTCTGGAAGCATCCAACACTCCTCTCTTCTCCTCTCATCCGTAGAGAAGTCTATCCAATCCATTCTACTCATTTGCCAATCTTCCTCAGCCTGATCACGGTCTGTCCCTTCATCCATCTCCTCCCTCCCTCATCACTCTGTCCATGTCTAATCCATTAGATCCTCTAATCGTTGTGGTTTCAGTTCATAAATGAAAGAGATGCCACTTCTAATGCTGAGAAGGAATGTCACTAAAGTCTGAGACTGTGTGTGTGTGTGTGTGTGCGCCAGACATGCTTGTCTACAGAAGAGAATTCTATGTGAATCCCTAAACGAACTCCCCTCCTCACCCCTTCTCTCCTCCACTCCAGCTGTCAACACCTACAGAGACCATGTCTCCTTCCTGTCCTCTCCCCCTTCAGTCCTTCACCGTCTCTCGTGCTACTCGCGTGTAGGGACGGATACATGTGTTCCGGGGGGTATGTGTGGGGGGGGGGGGGGGTACAGCGAGACAGATGGAGGAATATAGAGAGCTGGAGCCACGTACAGTGGGACTGGGGCCAATGGGGTTCCTGCATTACAGCGCTTTGAACGCGACAAGTCAACCTTCTATGGCAGCCATGTTAGCCACCAGTTGGGATCACATATAAAAAAAAAAACCTAGGAACGGAATGTCTAGAATTAGAACACAATTCAGAATTCTAATTGCGTACTGAGCTGCCTAGCTTGACTAATTTACTCATGGATGTGAGTCACGTCAAATGATGGGGATATTTTGTCCCTGTCGGGGGTATTGCGATGTCACAGCACAATTGTTACTGTGAACAGAGGGACCAGTGTGATAGAATGGACTGGAGGAAGTGCGACTGTTGGGCTTGAGATTAGATATCCTGTTAAAGGTTTGAATAGACCACCAAGCGATTATTGTGTTTTTGGATGGCGTGACTGAGGGCTGGTGAGTCATTATTGAGTGGCCTTTAAATTAATTGTATATACTGTTAAAAAAAAAAGTGTTCATTATTTTATTTTATTAGGAAGACTTTCAAAGTAAACACAGTTCATTTTTTTCCATAATTTATGACAAGATGTAATGCCTGTATTGAGTCTTTCTCTTGCTATTGTGTTGATTGATGTGATGGGAAATTCCAAACTTTTTTACAGATGCGCCCTGATTTACCGAAATAAACATCAAAAGAAATACAAAATGTAAACACGCTTGCATGTGCATCTGGAAGAAAACATTTACAAAGAAATTGAGTGTAACTCCCATTTAATTGCACTTCCTGTAAAAGAGGAATATGTCTTTGATTAATCTGAATCTAAAAGAGGAATATGTCTTTGATTAATCTGAATCTAAAAGAGGAATATGTCTTTGATTAATTTGTTTCCCACCGTTGCTTCTGTTTCATACAACAGATAATAGATCCATGTAATGTATTTTATGTACAAATAACTTCTACTAGGTGATCCTACTCCACAGTTTTAGAAACATTCTGGGGGAAGTATATCTGTCATCACGAGACCTGGTTACATTTAAGCAACTGAGTGATGAAAGCCATACAAGCAGGCAGGAACAACGTGCTGATAATACAACACTAACTGCTCTGTTAGGTTTGGTTTTGTGGCCAATAGTGTGTAAAGGTAATGTTAGTGTGTTAGGGCTGGCGGTCTATGGTTCCTAATGTTTGACTGTTTTCACTGGAACACGTGAAAGCTCCATGTACCTTCAAAATAGTTTTGCACTTAAACTTTGTTATTGGAAACCGTAAACAATACAGGCCCCAGGGTAGACCCCTGTTGCACTTTACTTACGCAAATAGTGTCAGCCCGGCCCGGGGAGGATAGGTGGTGGTCAGACAGGACTTTCTTGTATCGTCATACTTCAGGCGGTTCCTTATGGTAGTTTCTCAGGGAAGAGGGTCTGGCTAGAGTGCGCCATCCGAGGGTTACATTGCTCTCCCCCTGCTAATGCGACTTGATGGAACTTTGTGGAATTATCTACGTGAGAAACGAATGTTCTGTCACAGCGCAAACACAACATCAGGGAACCCGATTTATCTGATAAATGTCAACAATGGGTTTTCAAGATTACCTTTTCTAACACCTCCTCCAAAGATGACTCATTGGCTTGTGCAGGATGTGATAACAGCCTTTAAGTTGTTTAGCAGGGAGAACTGTTTAACCAAGTTTCAGAGACAACCAGAATATCAGAACACTAGATTGTTTTTGTGCCTTTTTAAACAAACACACACAAACAGACATACCCACATACAAACACACACATACAAACACACACACACAAACACACAAACCTTTTTCAGGGGATGAACATCTCTCTCAATTCTAGTGACCCAGAAACCATAAAATGCTGTTTGTAGACAAATTAGCCTTTATTGTCAGTAGACTGAAACCCATAGAAGTATAGGCGTGTGGGCGCGTGCGTGCGTGCGTGCGTGCGTGTGTGCGTGCGTGCTTGTGTTTTACATTCCCTTGATTTAAGGTTATGATCGTTCGGGTCCGCAACACAGAAGCCTGACACATCCGTCCATTCACATGCTTTATGGAATCATCATTGTCACACACAGCAAATGAGCAGGGCCATAATCTGGACAAATTCCACCATGGCAAAGCTCTACCAAAATGTGCTTCTGAATATTTCAGAACCCAGAAAGCCAGGGAGGCGGATGAGGAGGGCGTTATAAAATATTCTAATGGCCCAAGCAGTTTGCCTATCAGCCGGCTGGATGTGACGGACGGACAAGCTGGGTGGTTTGGTTGATCAGTTTTGGTACGCTTTCCGAGGTTATTTCGTCATATGTCTTTCCAAGTGACTTGAAATGGCCGATCGTTACGGGGATGGTTGTGCATTATAAAATCAGATGCTTTTGTCTGGTAATATGGAAGTTGACACCAAACAATAATTGGTAAAATATTAGTTAGCACACTATAGTGCTATCGTAATGTACGTACTACAGTAAACAGTATGTGCCAATAGAAGCGTAGCTGTTGGGAAAGGCACCATTGGTGAATACAAATCATATCCAACCATAATGTAGACGTTGGAGTCCCAGGATTCAATCTAGCAACCTTCGGGTTTCTGGTCAGATCCTCTAACTGCTATGTGTTGCCTCCATAAAATGTAAGATGAACATAGCCCATATCCTAGTGCCTGTACTGGACCTAGTCCTCTCTCAGCATTTTAAACAATTTGTTCTGATTGAAGAGGCAAAGAAATTATCCTAGGACTAACCAGAGTTGCTTCTGTTTGAGAAAGTCTTTATATGAGTGGAAAATGTCCCATGGTGATGTCAGAGTTCAAAGGGCAGACTCTCACTCCTATGGTGGGGTTTGAGCCCGATGCCATACATACTAGTATGGCTACAAATTATTTATGTGCTGCCATTTTCCAGTTGTTTAACTCTCAACAACGAATGTACCCTAGCCTTAATACAAAAGCCTAACCTTTGTGTGTCTGGGGTTCAGTTTCGAGTACATGGACTTTCATTGGCTATTTGGTAATGTCTCAACCACTGCTCCCAGAGTGGTTTCTGAAGTGTGTGTGTGTTATTATCATCCGTTGATAACCCTCTGGATTTACATTTTAGTCATTTAGCTGAAGTCCATGTCCAGAGCCACTTACAACTGTGAGTGCGTACAGTTCTGACCTGGTCCCCTGTGGGAATTGGACCCACAACCTCTGGCATTGCAGGCGCTATGAGCCATGCGGGAACCCAAGTGTAGCTGAGTTGGAGACGCATGTAAACAAATGTTTCCCAGGCCAATAGAGCCCCTTTGAATTGAAATGGTTAGGGAGTTAGAAACAGACAGAGAGGGAACGAATTGGAGAAGGTGAGGAGAAAAGTACATTGCATCAGCCGGCTGTAACATGATGTCCCAGGCAACAAGCTGAATGTTGCTGACATTAAATGTGATGTTTTTGTAGGACCATGTAACTCCTGTGGATTCAACATGGGTTCTCTGGTGATCCCCTCCACACACACACACACACACACACACACACACACACACAGAATCCAACCACTATGCCTATCCAAAGATAGAATAATTTCTAAGCAGTGCAGAGTTGCACATTCTATTTCTGGTTACCCTGGTTCACATCATTGTTTGTTTTTCCAAAGATAACCGTCACTGTATATTTATAGGGGCTAAGGCCAAACCCTGTGGGTGTGTGTGTGTGTGTGTGTGTCTGTGTACGCGAGTGGGCGTGCCTACGCGCCTGCCTGCCTGCCTGCCTGCCTGCCTGCCTGCCTGCCTGCCTGCCTGCCTGCCTGCCTGCCTGCCTGCCTGCCTGCCTGCCTGCCTGCCTGCCTGCGTGTGTTTTACTGTATTTCTAAGTCTATTAAGAGCCTGGTTTCTCCATAAATAAGCTGCAGTGCATTTCTGAGCCTCCCACCCAACACAGAACCAGTCTGTCCATTGAACCCTGCCTGTTACCTAGCTGGGGGGTAGTCGTCAGGGAGTTAGTGTGGAGGTTGGAGGAGGGAGAGGGGGCATAAGGGGAGGGGGGACATGAGAAGGAGGTGGTAAGGGGGTGGAGGCAGGGATAAGGAAGAGGGGGTTAAATGGAGGAGGAGATGAATGAGGAGGGTGGAGGAGGCAGGAGAATTCCTGTCTTCAGGGAGAATAATCACTTGGGAGGATTTTAGGTTGTGCAGAAGAGGAACACAACACACGTTTCTCGAAAGACCCAGATCAACAAAATGAAGTCAAATGTAATGTATATAATAAATACACCGAAATGCCTCAAGTCTCATTAACCGGGAAGGACACAGAGCAGGTGTGTTTCATGGAGGAAGCCTGAAGTGTCAGGGGAGGAGGCGCGGGAGCAATCAACACCAATAATGAACCGTTGTGTTGGGGAGGTGTGTCTTCTCCGTGCCGGGCCACCCGGTATCGGTTTGATGGGGGACTGGCTCAGGCCCATGCTTGCTCCTCATCCTCAGCTCCTCAAACCTCTCCCAGAGCACTGTACTGGACGTCTTGTCCAGCCGGCCCCCTTAGCAGCTCTCTGGGAGCCTCTCTGTACCTCACGGCGTGGGCTCGATGGGAGGCGGCTGTGAAGGGGGGGGCTTACCTCACTGGCTGCCCCCCGGAAGGTTCTGGAAGCCGCCAGCTTTCTTTGATGCGTTGGGCAGGGGCTCCCTGGCAGCACATCTCACGTCTCCAAATGTGTGAGTAGTAATGAAATGATTTTACAACGTGACAAACCAAACGGATGGTGAACTAACAATCGTTTGGGTAAATCTGACAATGTCAGGTTATTCATGCAATACGACATACGGGGCAAATGTAACCCAGAATATGTTCTGTCCACTACTAAACCAGCCGCTACCAAAATAACCCAGAATGCACTCTGTCCGCTATTGAACCAGCATTGAGATACTAAAATAACCCAGATGTAGTTGTTTTTAGCCCTGCCTTTTGGTTTTGCATGTGGCCAATGTGTGCAGGTCTGTGACCAGTACTGCCTGGAGTTTTAATTAAAGGACAACATATCCCCAATAGTTTTGACCAGAGCCCTCTGGGACGTGACATGTGGGGGTCTGGTTAAAATGAGTGTTTGACTTTCAATTGAGATTTGTGTCGAAATCAGGAGCTTAATGCCGTTTAAGGCTTGAGGGCAGGCAGGTAGTGGTGTTGTGGTGTCTGGAGAAGTGGGTACGCGCTAATGTATACCGGAAAGTAGAGAACTGTAGTGTTTTGTGTTACTGGCCTTAATGGACCAGATAGATGTCTCTTATCTCAGGCGTTTCACAGTGCCACCTAGAGGCAGTGCAACCACAAACATCTGAGACAATCAGCCCAGGATCCTTTACGTCAGACACCTGGTTGCAGGCTGCGCACACACACACACACACACACACACACACAATACCCTTTCTCCCAAATGGAACACTATCCTCTACATAAACCACTATGTTTAACCAGAACCTGGGCGCTGCTTTTTTCATCCTCCCATTTCACAAGGAATCGGTTGCCAGGTACGATTCAACATGTATGAGAGTTGAGAAATAAAACACGCTCGTCCTTGCGTGCCGCTGAAGGGAAGAACAGGAAAGGAAGAAAGAACAAGTGTAAGGTGTAAAAGTGGAATCGTGTGCCAGCGGAGCAGAGAGGCTTGGCGGATGAGAGCTGGAGCATGTCCCTGCTTTACCAGGGAGAGAGAAACAAAGAGGGAGAGAAACAGAGAGGGAGAGAAACAGAGAGGGGGAGAAACAGAGAGGGGGAGAAACAGAGAAGGAGAGAAAAAGAGAGAGAAAGAAATCAGGTTAAAAAAAGCAGGGAGTCCAAAAAGTAAGGACAACGAGTAATGCAGGGAGGAAAGGAGAGAGAAGGACAGCTGAAGTTATTGTTCCAAGACCGCGTTCCTTATCATCGTTTCTTCTGCCAGGAACACTGACACACAGTACATAGGTGAGGAGCACATTATTTGTGCAGCTCTGCGTGAAACATTTCCCCTGTGAAAAAAATTAAACATAGAAGTGTATCCCTGGCTTTTTGCGTTAGTTGAACCTGATGTGATCCGTTAAAATAGTCCAGCTGATACTTTGCCTCGTTGGCTCTGGCCCCTGTCAACAAACAAGCGTTTGTCCTGCCCTGAACCTGTCGACCGAGGCCAGGTTCTGCTTATATTGTTCACGCTTGTGGCATTCTCCACAGGCGTGCGTTTGGCCAGGTTTGACCGCGTCTCACAAACTCTTTTACGTCGCACCTCGTGCAGTCGCGGGAGAACCTGAGTCTATCGCGACTGACTGGGCGAGGTTATTCTTTTTTTTTGTTATGATGCAGTCACGTGACCGGCGGCGAGTATCGTGAAATGTTCTGGGCGTTTGCTTGGGTGTGTGGACCCGGGTGGTGAGCAATTGGGCATGACTCTCACCCCAAAAGAGTCAGTTTTTGGGTTGAGATTCCAATACTGGACATACGTAACCCCAAAGCTTAACTTTACTACCGAAACCTAACCTAACAGGGGCCATGCCTCCTTCCCTTCTCCTGTAGATGTCTCTCCTTCCCTTCTCCTGTAGACGTGTCTCTCCTTCCCTTCTTCTGTAGATGTGTCTCTCCTTCTATTCACCTGTAGACGTGTCTCTTCTTCCCTTCTCCTGTAGACGTGTCTCTCCTTCCCTTCATCTGTACACGTGTCTCTCCCTCACATCACCTGTAGATGTGTCTCTCCTTCTATTCACCTGTAGACGTGTCTCTTCTTCCCTTCTCCTGTAGACGTGTCTCTCCTTCCCTTCATCTGTACACGTGTCTCTCCCTCACATCACCTGTAGACGTGTCTCTCCTTCTATTCACCTGTAGACGTGTCTCTCCTTCTATTCACCTGTAGACGTCTCTCCTTCCCTTCACCTGTAGATGTGTCTCTCCTTCTATTCACCTGTAGACGTGTCTCTCCTTCTATTCACCTGTAGACGTGTCTCTCCTTCCCTTCACCTGTAGACGTGTCTCTCCTTCTATTCACCTGTAGACGTGTCTCTCCTTCTATTCACCTGTAGACGTGTCTCTCCTTCCCTTCACCTGTAGACGTGTCTCTCCTTCTATTCACCTGTAGACGTGTCTCTCCTTCTATTCACCTGTAGACGTCTCTCCTTCCCTTCACCTGTAGATGTGTCTCTCCTTCTATTCACCTGTAGACGTGTCTCTCCTTCTATTCACCTGTAGACGTGTCTCTCCTTCCCTTCACCTGTAGACGTGTCTCTCCTTCCGTTCACCTGTAGACGTGTCTCTCCTTCTATTCACCTGTAGACGTGTCTCTCCTTCCATTCACCTGTAGACGTGTCTCTCCTTCCCTTCACCTGTAGACGTGTCTCTCCTTCTATTCACCTGTAGACGTGTCTCTTCTTTTATTCACTTGTAGACGTATCTCTATTTCTATTCACCTGTAGACGTGTCTCTCCTTCCCTTCATCTGTAGACATGTCTCTCCCTCACATCACCTGTAGACGTGTCTCTCCTTCTATTCACCTGTAGACGTGTCTCTCCTTCCCTTCTCCTGTAGACGTGTCTCTCCTTCCGTTCACCTGTAGACGTGTCTCACCCTCACATCACCTGTAGACGTGTCTCTCCTTCCGTTCACCTGTAGACGTGTCTCTCCCTCACATCACCTGTAGACGTGTCTCTCCTTCCGTTCACCTGTAGACGTGTCTCTCCCTCACATCACCTGTAGACGTGTCTCTCCCTCACATCACCTGTAGACGTGTCTCTCCTTCCCTTCATCTGTAGTTTTTCACTTGTAGGTGTTTCCCTCCTTCACTTTGCATCCATTGGAAAGATGCCTGATAGCGATGTGAGACTTTTGATACAGATTCCAATAAATTGAGCCAGGTTTTTCTTTGCAGAGACTGATATGTTTCTCATTAGGGCAAATTAAATCTGACATTTCAAAGCAGCAATTATATATATATGTTTTTATTATTATTATTAAACCATGAATACACTACACTAGTTTGTATTTATTACTCTGGAACTTTCCTGCAACCACTGGTTGATGAAATTATGTCATTTTCTTGTTGAAAATGTATTCTGCCAATATTTTATCCACACAAACTAGTCATGGAAACGTGTCAAAGTGTCAAAGTTCTGCATTTCTTGGTTCCCAGAAATAGTTAAACACACACAGACACACACACACACTTTCTCTTTATCTTTCAGATTCTCTGGAAATCCCAGCTATGGTGACGCTGTATGTTGTTCTATATAATAGAGTCATCCCAGGAGCTCATGTAACACAATACACATCAATTAATATGTAAATATGTTATCCTCAGTCTGGCTGCTGGTTTGTGTAGAGAGGAAACTTTCTAATTAGTTTGGGGCTCTGGATAAGGTTCTAGAAGGAAAGTCTAATTAGTTTGGGTGTGGATAAGGTTCTAGAAGGAAAGTATAATTAGTTTGGGTGTGGATAAGGTTCTAGAAGGAAAGTCTAATTAGTTTGGATGGGGATAAGGTTCTAGAAGGAAAGTCTAATTAGTTTGGGTGTGGATAAGGTTCTAGAAGGAAAGTCTAATTAGTTTGGGTGTGGATAAGGTTCTAGAAGGAAAGTCTAATTAGTTTGGGTGTGGATAAGGTTCTAGAAGGAAAGTCTAATTAGTTTGGGTGTGGATAAGGTTCTAGAAGGAAAGTTTAATTAGTTTGGATGTGGATAAGGAGAGTTACTGCGATGGAAGGAAATTGATTCAGAGAAATCAATAAAGAGCAGAACTAACAGACAAAGGGTGTGTGAGGGTGTGTTTTTGTGTGTGTTAAGAGAGGTGATTTTGGGGCGAAACGTGGGGATGAAACCGCCCCGATACAGTATGAAGCTTCTAAACAAGACCCACACAGACTCAATTTAAAGCGTTCTGTCATATAGTACATTTTCTTTTCATAGCAGGTCATTGTCTCTCCTTCACACACACAGACACACACACAGACACAGACACAGACACCCACACACTCAACACAATCAGTCAAATCTGTTCAGACATGTATTACAGCCATCATGTTGGGACGTAGACTAACTGCAACGTTCATCATTTCCGCGTCACGGATATCCTCCCATCTTTCTCACTGATCCCACAATTAATCCCTGTCCTCCACAACACAGTGGGCTGACAATAAGACCTCATACACACACACACACACACACACATACACACACACACATACACACACACATACACACACACACATACACACACACACAAACACGTGTGCAGAAACACACACGGTTTTAACTTTTCTTCCTAGCTACTACAGATTGATCGATTGCTTTGTTTATCACTCATAAACCTATCAGCAATCAATCATTCTTTCCTCTCTCTACCCCAGTAACATTTGTGTGTGAATGATTACGTATTCATTAATGCACGGATTGGACTGCGTAGTCAAATGATTAATGATTTACATGGAGTAGAGTGTGTGTGTGTGTAAGTTAATTCCTCAGATGGGCAGCTCAGGGCTAGATTCAATTTCTAATGTTAATTTTGAAAGGCAGTGTTTCTTTGTTGAAAGCAGTGCTTCTTTTCAAATGTGTTTCCTTGTTTTAAAGGTCATATTTCTTTATAAAAACCCATTATAGCAAGTCGGCCAGTGTTACTTGGTGTTGTTTATCCAGTGTAACATTTATAGTGTTGATTGGGTTGTTAAATTTAAGCCTTAGGGGTGTCATTTTATTTCAGATGTGTACTAACTACGAATCATATACTAACCTATATGTTTTACAATATTCTTAAGAGTGACTCAATGAGAAACCTCTTTGTTTTGTGAATATGGTTTCAAGGAAATCAAGTGCTCATGATTTTGTCACGTAGACATTTGAAAAAGAAAATGCTGGTCATGGTAATTGGCAATAACAAATAGGTACACAAAGTTATTAGGTGAAAGTTACATTGAAAAGATTCGGAATCACTTTTTAACTTTTTAACTGAAAAAAAGGAAAGGGTACAAAGGTACTGTGTGAGTGGGAAAAGTAAACTACTTGTAACACTGTTAATTCTATCAACCTTACAGTTGTTAGAATACAATATTTAATGGAGCATGATACATAGTCACCAATAGAGGGCGCTGGTGGAGTATTTAAATTGAGGATTTCGCAGAGCTTACCAGAAGAGTGATGGTGATCTCGGTAGAGGAGGCAGGAGAGTAGCTACATAGTTAAAACGGTTATAAATAATTTATATACAAAAATATATCATCAGATTCCAGGAGGTTATCGTTCTCTGGAAAGAATACATTTTAGGATTCTCCCGTGATTGTCCGTTGAGTTCGTCACGTATAACCACAATGTGTTAGCTTTAGCCTCACACTAGTTAACCTGTTTAGTTAGCTAATTGTGAACTTGTTAGCAACAAGTTTCTTGTACGTCATTCAAGTTCAGTATGTAATTCAAGTTCTGAGAATTCAGAAATGGCTTTCGATATTTTTTTAACTTATTTAACACTACCCAGGTGGAAGGAAAACAGTTTTTATGGCTTTATTTGATACTTGAACTTTATTTTGATACTAGAACTGAATTGAGTATTTACGTTTACAGAGACTATTGAAACCAGCACAAAGGGATTGGTGTAATAGAATTTTGCATGACAATATTTTATGATATTTTGTATTTTCCAAGGTGCACTTAAATATGAGATCACAGTGGATCTTATTTACTAATTGTTACATTTGTAAAATAAATACTGGTAAACTGTTTCTGTCGTTTGATATTTTGTTAAGAGATTAATCTGTGGTGATTGATACAAATCATATCTAATATGCATATATAAGTGTGACGTTATGCTAGCTAAACATGGGCTAGACACTCACCACAGACTGTACAAATTCTACCAACAATCTTATGTTTTAAATTTAACATGACAACTTTTGTTTCTCTGTGTTGAGCAACGTGTTTTGTCCTCACCCCTGAAATATATATTTATATTTTTTTACTTTCAGATCCATGTTCCATAATTTTCCTATTCCATGCTTCCATTACATTTGGCAGACGCTGTTATCAAGAACAGTTAATGCATGTATTTTAGAAAACTAGGTCAAGTTCACAACTCAGATTTAGTGAGTATGGTAATTTAAACCTTTATTGGAAAAGATTGACATGCCTACTTTGAAAAATTATACAGAAAATAAATCCCAAACCCCTGTGTGATTAATGTTGCAATTAAGCGATTGGTTTGGATGAACCTTCCTGTGATGTAATCTGATTTCTTGGGTGAAGGTCATAGGTGAAAAACTAACAACGTCCTGGTGTGACTTGCCATTGTACTTGTTTCTATCTTACACATTTTATTTTTTAATATTTCATTTAGAACTTTTTGCTCTGACAAAACACAGTGATTTGCTGCCCCACTTCAATGCAAACTGCCACTGGAAAGGTGCGACACCCTGGGCAATAGTACACAAATAAGGAATTTTACAACAGTAGCTTGACAGATGCATTGTGGGAGGTCCAGTAGTTGTTGTAGGAAAGGGGTGAGAGCACACATCCCAGTGGTGCTCCGGTGTTGTGGGATAGTGGGTCTGAAATCTGCATGTCCATCTGTTCGTCACGTTGTCTCCTGTCAGTCAGGAAATCCGATGTGAGATGGACACCTTCAGCTGGGAGAGTCCATGTTGTAGTTCTGGGATGATGGTGTTGAACACAGAACTACTGTCTGTAGTCATTCAACCGGACACCATCTGCGTTTTGGGAATTTCTTCCAGGCAGGATCCATGCATTGCTCTACTGACATGTTTAATAAAGTGGCAGCCAAATGTATTCACACCCTTGAACTATTTAATATAATTTCCACTTTCAACACCTTTTTTTAGAAAACGAATAACCTCCAAACATTATCATTGACATCTTTTTGAAATGTAAGTTTATTATTCAGAAAGGAAACACACAGCAAATGGTTTGTACAAAATTATCAGCACCCAAGACGTCATGTTTGATTGCCAATTTTGGTCATCCTCTACACATCGCGCTGCTGATCGTTCTCGCCTAAGACTTACAACTGTGGTTCATCTTTCCCTAGGACGTACTCCTCGAATCATCTAGGCTTGTTTACATGGGTTTAGGAGAAGTTCAATAGGTCTTTTTTGTGTCTGTCTTTCCTCAGTGTGGTCTCCTTGGGATTCTGATTGCTTCTGATTAAACATTCTTGGTTAAGTTTGCAGTAGATGGTGCAAGATATTCAGCAGATAATATAATAAGCACCTTTTTGACCACTTAAACTGACTTTTGAATACCTTCTGGTAACCACGACAGAGGCAGTTGACCAGAGTTTGATGGGCTCAGATTTTATTATACTACAGACTGTGCTAACAGAAATCTGCCACCATATCCATTACCATATCTGTCACCAAATCCATTACCATATCCGCCACCATATCCACCACCATAACCATTACCATAACCTTATCCATAACCATATTCATAACCATATCCGTCACCATAACCATTACCATATCCGCCACCATATCCATAACCATATCCGCCACCATATCCATTACCATAACCATTACCATATCCGCCACCATATCCATTACCATATCCGCCACCATACCCATTACCATATCCGCCACCATATCCATTACCATATCCATAACCATATCCACCACCATATCCACTACCATAACCATAACCATATCCACCACCATATCTGCCACCATATCCATTACCATATCCGCCACCATATTTCACAGTGGGGATTTTATTTTGTGCATGACCATTTGTATGTATATGCCAAACCCAACTCTGTAGTGTGTCTAAAAAGTGTTAATGTTTTTTTCACATCTGACTGTAAAACTCCTTTCCAATCTATAATGATGTTTTGTTAACTCCAGGCACTGAGGTCTGTGTCTTGATTTGAGTAGAGGCTTTCTTTCTTTCTTTTATGTCCTAATAGATTGTTGGCATGGTGGTGCTGCCTAATGGTCATTTCAGAGACTTGTTGACCCCAAGATTCAACAAACTCCTGTAATTCTCCATTTACGATCCTTGGAGAATTTTTTAACTCTCGAACCATCCTCCTCAATGTGTGTGGGGGCAAAACACTAGGTTTATTGACGCCAAATAAAGGATATCCTATGAACCTTTATGTACAATATTGCTTTTGTTTGGCCTCACAGAGGAATGATGTTCATGTCCGTTATTGTCTCAGCTTTTCCTAGGTGTCTTCCAGTAGTTCAACCTTTACAGATGTTAAAGATAAAAAAAAGACCCATCCCTGGGCCTTCTGGTATCCACGCTCGTCTCACAAACCGTCTGCTACTCAGCCCCCGTGTATCTCACAGACACATTTTGTCTACGGATGTGGGGGATAGATTCAGGTCTGTACAAAAACAGCGAACAGGGTTTGTTTATAGACCCCCGTTAACTTACATCATAACACATTTATCTGACTTGAATCCTATCTTGCAGTCACCTTAAATCAAACACTCAGTCACGGGATGTTACTGACCTAATGTGACCCTGGAAATTACAACAGCTTACATTTCCACTGCAGGGGAGAGGAGAGGAATGTAGCGAGATGGCGTGCGTGGTGTGTGCGTGGCGTGTGTGTGTGCGTGGCGTGTGTGTGTGTGTGGTGTGGTGTGTGTGTGTGTGTTTAGTCCTTGCCTGAGGCTAAACTGTGGAGAGGTGAATCAGTACACATGTTGGAGCCATTAACCAGGGTCAGTGTTTTGATTAAAACGCAGACACGAACACACACCCTCGCACAGAGACACACTCTCACTCTCTTGCTCTCTTACACACACACACACACACACACACACAGACTCTCACCCCGGCTCCTTAGAGACACTTACATTAACTCACACACATAAACACGCACAAACACTACATCCCCTGCTATTTCACTAACACGCACAGTCTTCTCCCCTAGCCCCTTACTATCTCTCTCTCCCTCCCTCCCTCCCTCTTTTCCTTCTCCCCCCTCTCCTCTCTCTATCCCCCCCCCCTCCCTCCCCCCCGTCTCTCTCTCTCTCTTTCTCTCCTCCCTCACCCCCGTCCATTTCAGACCCTGTCAGCGTTTTCCCTCCCAGACTGTCTGACCTGATGTTACCCCGTCCGTCCGTCTGACAGTCAGAGAGACAGCACATGGCAAACAGAGGATCATATATATATATACTCCATTTCCCGAGATGTCTCCCTCCAAGCCCCCCCCACCCCCTCCCTCCCCCATCCCTGCCTCCCTCCCTCCCTCTCTCCTCCCCCCTCCCTCCCTCCCTCTCTCCCTCCTTATTTTAAAGTGTGGCTGACATGGTTAAATAAATAGACACAGTGCAAAATGCACGTTGGTTAATGTTTAAAGGGTTTGCTGGCGCAGCGCTGGATGCCCTCATGACAACTGGTCACACATCTTTGCTACAGGAGTTTATCAATGTTTGATTTGTTTTGAAGTTCTTTGTGGGTCTGTGTGATCTGAGGGAAATATTTGCCTCTAATGTGGTCATACATTTGGAAGGAGGGTATATTGTGCAGCTCTGTTTCCATTCCAGAATAACTGGGCGGTGTGCATATAGCCTGTTTTCTCTCAGGGACCACGTCTGCCTACATGCCTATTTGCTCTCTATGTTTAATATTAATGTAAATCGTTTAGCAGACACTATTATCTAGAACAGCTTACAGCAGGGAGTGCATGCATTTGTAAATTCCATCTACATGTTTCTCCCTGTATTTCACACTCTGTTTCTCTGTCCGTGTCTCTATTTTTCCATCTCTCACTTCCTCTCTGTTTCTCTGCCATTTTATTTGCCTGTAGAATAAAGCCTTTATTGTCAACACGTAGCCATCAGTATCAGTTACATCTTCTGTATGTCAACATGTTTGTGTGTGCTTGGAGAGCAGTGCTGAATCTGAATCGTACTCTAACCTAATTTCTCCTGGACTGATGAAGAGACAGAAACATCAGGACACACACACACACTCACGCATACACACACACACTCACACACACACAAGTCTAATATAAAACGACCAACTGCAGCAAGACATCAGAAACAGCTTAAGGGATTTATAAGAGTGGATTTAGACTAACATCACACAGAATTGCTTCTTCAACATCTCCTTATCAGTGTATTAAAGAATGTGGAAAGAGTCCAGACAGATTTTGTTCTTCCTTTAAATGGCACACACACGCACACACACTCGCTTTACGTAACATGCAATCACTTCTCATCATTTTAAATTGCAAGTCTCCGATTATTTCTTTAGCGGGCCACAAGGTCATGGCAGACTTCATTTTGTTCGTTTCAATGGTTTGATTTTAAGGGTTTTAAGAGGTGTGTTGCTGGCGTTATCAGGCTCTAGCAGTCCCCCTGTTTATTATGGTAAATCACTGTACTGCTTAGAAATGAAATGGTGTCGGCTTAGCGGAACACAGGCAAGCACGCACACAGAGACACACACACACACACACACACAGGTTTGGTATAGAGAATGAATGCACAGAGTATATAAATAGAAGCCAAAGTGGATTATGTGAGTTATTCCATAACTAATAGGATTTACCTCGGATCTGATGGGTCCTTATATGATTTATTTACACCTCTAATAAAGGATCCTATCGCTACAGTGCATGGATGGATCCAGGTCTATTTACCTCTAATATGGATTAACAATAAGTGCTGGAGCTCTATGGATGTGGCCTTCCTGGTAATCTAGGTTTAAAATCAGTTGTGAACTTTCCCTGTTACTATGACAGTGGCTGAAGGAAGTTCTAAGAAGATCCAGAAAATGCGTCTACCAGATAATATTCCCTTTCTGGCATTTTAACAGTATGATCTTGTTAGTTCATTAGTCTAATATAATAATATAACTCTTTATCATAATAACCCTGGTTGGATGATGCATTCTCACAGGATATCAGCTGTGGTCAGGTCTGGGAGGCTGTATGGTTGTCCCACAAACATTGTCTGACCTTCAGGCCACATTTATCAAACGTGATAAGAGCAGAGGGAAAGAGGGAGAGAAAAGGAAAGACGGACAGAAAGTTGAGGGAGAGATTATATAAAAAGAACAGCGGGACAAGAGATGGATGAAAGACGAATGGGGACAGAGAGAGGGATGAGAGGAGGCAGGGAAGGTAGGGAGGGCAAAGGGAGAGGGTAGACCAATAGGGGAGAAAGAGGAGCTATGAAGGGGGGCCTGAGAGGGAGAGGGGAGATGAGAGAGGAGAGGTGTGAGACATGGCGGAATCAACAGACAGAAACACTCAATAATCTCACATTCTGATCTGACCTAAATCACCCCCCCCCTTCATGGCCTATGATGTTGAATAAGCCTGGTTGCATAACTGAGGTCAGATAAAATAAGATGTCCTTTTTATATCCCCTCCAAAACACACACACACACACCCGTTTCACTATCAAAATGAGGACCGGCAATTTAGTGCTATGAAAACCTCCGTACCCTAACCCTAACCTTAACCTAAATAACCTAATCTTTATCCCTAAATTTAACCTAACCTTAACTCCTAAACATAATCCCAAATGCCTAAACTCAACCCTGAACTTAATTCTGAGCCTAATTCTAACCCTAATTCTAACCCTTACCGTTATTCTGACCCTAAACCTAAACCCGAAGCCAGGGAAAGCTTCTTGTCGATGTGAAGACTGGCCAAATGTCCCCATTTTGCATGATTTACCTTGTTTTGCTATTGAGGTCCGAAGGTAGTGGGAGAGGAACGTACACACTGATGAAGAGAGAGAGTGACACACACACACTCATGCTCAATATGTAAAATAAATTAGTGAGAGATGACTGAAGTGTGCCCTGGTTTCTATCTTTTTCTATCTCGTTCTCTCACTTGCAAACTCACATATATTTTAGGTTTTACTACGTGTTGGAATAAATGTAATTTTTTCCAATACAAAATCCCATATCCCCGAACCCACCCCTAACCTGTAACTGCTCACAGGGGATTGGAGAAGGCTTCCGCATAGAAAGCGTTAGTGGGGATGTTCGGGAAACGCCCAGTTTGGGGTGCGGCACCCCTATAAACATGTGTCTTGAATCGTCAGGTCGTTTATTTAGGATCCTTATGTTAATAGTGGCCACAACTTTCTGCTCTTTAAACTTTAAAAAGGGGCCTAGTAGGACTTCCAGGCCTCAATGACCCTGGCTCATACACACTAAGGCACACATACAGTGGGGAGAGCAAGTATTTGATATACTGCCGATTTTGCAGGTTCTCCTACTTACAAAGCATGTAGAGGTCTGTAATTTTGATCATAGGTACACTTCAACCGTGAGAGGTGAAATCAATCCAAAAAAAAAAGAATCCAGAAAATCACATTGTATGATTTTTAAATAATTAATTTGCATTTTATTGCATGACATAAGTATTTGATCACCAACCAGTAAGAATTCCGGCTCTCACAGACCTGTTAGTTTTTCTTTAAGAAGCCCTCCTGATGAGTACAACCCCAAGAACACCATCCCAACCATGAAGCATGGAGGTGGAAACATCATTCTTTGGGGATGCTTTTTTGCAAAGGGGACAGGACGACTGCACCGTATTGAGGGGAGGATGGATGGGGCCATGTATCGCAAGATCTTGGTCAACAACCTCCTTCCCTCAGTAAGAGCATTGAAGATAGGTCGTGGCTGGGTCTTCCAGCATGACCACGACCCGAACCACACAGCTAGGGCAACTAAGGAGTGGCTCCTTAAGAAGCATCTCAAGGTTCTGGAGTGGCCTAGCCAGTCTCCAGACCTGAACCCAATAGTAAATCTTTGGAGGGAGCTGAAAGTCTGTATTGCCCAGCAACAGCCCCGAAACCTGAAGGATCTGGAGAAGGTCTGTATGGAGGAGTGGGCCAAAATCCCTGCTGCAGTGTGTGCAAACCTGGTCAAGAACTACAGGAAACGTATGATCTCTGTAATTGCAAACAAAGGTTTCTGTACCAAATATTAAGTTCTGCTTTTCTGATGTATCAAATACTTACGTCATGCAATAAAATCCTAATTAATTACTTAAAAATCATACAATGTGTTTTTTCAGGACTTTTGTTTTAGATTCCGTCACTCACAGTTGAAGAGTACCTATGATAAAAATTACAGAGTTCTACATGCTTTGTAAGTGGGAAAACCTGCAAAATCAGCAGTGTATCAAATACTTGTTCTCCCCACTGTACATGCAGAGAGACACATGCATGACACACATTCACAAAGAATGTATGCATGCACGTTAGATGAGACATTTAAGCCTTCGGTTTTGATTGGGCAATGATGTTCTTTTTTACTGTTTGGTTCACTCAGTGTTTGCCTAAGTCCAGGGTTTCTGTAGTTGGCACTCAGCAAGCAAATGGGGTTCCTTATGATTCAGGAGAGCCCTGGACTGTTCAAAATTCCAATAGCCAATCATAACAGTAGACTCCAGTATATAGCCAATCATAACAGTAGACTCCAGTATATACAGTTCCGGAGAAAATTTAGAGACCACTGCACCTTTTTCTTTCCTTTCCAAAACAGTTGAAAAGGAAGGTTTTGCGTGAGGAGCAGAAGGGTTCAATTTCCAGTGGTCTCTTAATGTTAACCCTTCCTTCCTCACTCAAAACCTCCCTTTTCAACTTTTTTGGAAAGGAAAGACAAAGGTGCAGTGGTCTCTTAATTTGCTGTAGCCAATCTCTTACTTTTTGCTGTAGCCAATCATAACAGTACACTCCAGTATATAGCCAATCATAACAGTAGATTCCAGTATGTAGCCAATCATAACAGTAGACTCCAGTATGTAGCCAATCTGTAGACTCCAGTATGTAGCCAATCATAACAGTAGACTCCAGTATGTAGCCAATCATAACAGTGCTTTAAGTCACTGTATATCTGAAGCACATTATGGTTTGTAAGCCCTCTGATCTACCTCTGCTCTGTGGTAATCCCCCTGAGTATACACACACTGCCGCAGCCCGATGAGCTGGCTTCTTCCTAGATGTTAGACTCAGCAGCAGTCCCAGGACCAATTTACCCTATAGCCCAATCTCAACATGAATTAAAAGGAGAAAAACTGACCTGAGGCCATCACCTCCTAATGGAAGCATACTGTAGTGTTGCTATAAACACGTGGGCATAACACGAGCTATCGCCATGGTTCCTGACTCTGTCCTGTACAGTACTGTATATCCTGCTAACATATATACAGTCTGCTCAACAAGTATTGGCGCCCATCATGAAATTGAAGGGAGAGGCGCCAATACTTGTTGAGTTGACTGTATACAGGACTGTGCAGCATACACAAGATCGGGATTAACTCTGTCAGTTTCCCTGTCAATGTTTCTCTCTTTTTCTTTCTTTCGTGGTCCCTATTTCTCTATTTTTTACTCATTGTCTCTCTGTCTCCTTTTCTCCTTTCTTTGTCTTTCTTACCCTCTGTCATTCTCTTTTGTTCAATATTTGTGTAAACGTGAAGGTCTTGGAAAGGAGGGGGAGTTCCAAGGAAACTATTGAGAAAATGCTTCTTAGAATCAGGGATGTCCAGTGGCTGTTTATTATAGTAAAGTATACTGTTACTGATGTAAACAGAGGTAAGGCCAGGGGCGGATTGGCCAATTCTATCTGATGCCAATCGGGTTGGTTGATCTTAAGCCCTACGGGCCGGCCTAACTTTATTTTATTCATGCTAAATGTTCATCATTCTGCTGATAATGCCCAGCCGGATGTCTGATCCCAGTCTGTCCCTAGGTAACAGCAAACATTCAGTCTCTTTTTCCTCTCTTTCTCTGTCTTTCTTTCCTCTCACCTCTCCCTCTATCTTTCCTCTCTCCCTTGTACACTTCCTTCTCTCTTTCCCTCTCCCATACCCTCTCATCTCTCTCCTCTCTCTCACTCTTTCTCTCCCTGCGTTTCTTTCGTTTTCCCTCTTTCTCTCCCCTTCTCTCTTCCTCTATCTCTTACACTTTCCTGTCATTTTTTTGCCCTTTCTTTTCCATCCACTTTAACAGATTCCAGATGTTCAGGATGGCGTGCCATCCACAGACCTGACCGACAGACACACACTCACAGACACACACACTCACGGACTACAGACACTCACAGACACATGAAGCTGGAAATGGATTCACAGAAATAAAGGGAAGTCAACAGGGAAGCACCTCAGCCTTCCATTGGGCCAACACAAGAACGTGTCACAAAATTTAAATTGGGTGGTTTGAATCGTAAATGCTGATTGGCTGATAGGCGTGCTATATCACAAAAAAAATGGTGCTGTGGTTTTGTTTCTTATAACAAAAACAGTTTTGTAAAGTAATTTACCAATTTTAGGCTGGAAAAACGGAAACGGCAATCGGTTACTGAGATACAAATCTGAGATAAAAATCATATTTATTGATGTACAATAATAACCCATTAACAAATATATACACTGAGCAGTTCCTTGGGCTGTGTGTGTTTTATTTCCCTCCCCATGCTCACATTTGTTTAAATTAAAACGACTCAAGTCTCAAGTCCAGCTCTTTTCCGTCTCCTCTTAAACCCTAATACATGCACCACATGTCCTGTTCACATAGAGATTTTATCCAGCCTCTCTGTGTTGTGTCCATGATGAATGTCACAAACACAGGTCCCTCACAGTGTTAGCCACCACAAAATAAAGAACGTTTTTGAACGACCTTCAGCGAGCTGCAAAGCCAGCACAAAATATGCATTTAGAGGGAACCGCAGAAATGGATGCAAGGACTTGTTTCGGATTGGTTTCTTCTGCATTGTGCTGCGCGGAAACATGCATCACTGTCTGGTTCGTACACATGTGCTTGCAACACAAACACACGCATGCCCGCCCCAACACACACACATACACACACACACACACACACACACACACACACACTGATGCGTAGCGATATTATGCATTTGCATACTGCCTGCTTCTTCACAACTTACACAACAGTACGTGGAAATATTAAGTAGAGTCAGTGAATGTAAGGCCTGACAGCTTTCTGCATAGCGCTCATCTGTCAAGTCATTATCAGGGTTCTCCTGAGAGACGAAGTGCATTTACTCTACTGTTCGTTGACACATGCACTCGCTCTTTTTCTCCCTCGCTCACACACACAGACACACCCTCACACCCTCTCTCTCACACACACACACACACAAATACACACACACAAGAACCAATCTTTAGAACTACTCAGGGGGCAAGTAGCCGAGAGGTTGGAGCGTCGGGACAGAAACTGTACGGTCCCTAGATTGGCTCCTGGAGCTGAAGAGGTGAAACATCTGCTGTCGCGCCCTTGACCGTGGCATTAACATGAATTGGTTTGGGGTCGCTGTCAACAACATTGGATCTCTTGGGGGAGATCATGGAGACAGAAAAAAAAAAACATTGTCAAAAAAAAAACGTTGTCAAGCAACATGCCGATGACTGGTGGTGTAACTAAATCCATCTGACTCCAGAGGCTTCCTGACCTCCTCACAGGTCAACTGGAATGAGTATAGAAGGTGTTCAATGCGATATAGAGGACATACAATTCAACTTTACTTCAGCTGAACTAGTTGTCGGGGGAATTTGAATAGCATTTCAACAAACACTGTGACCTTGAAACTCAAATGTTCTGCCTGACATGTTGCTCAAAAACTTTTTTCACGTGCAGTTGTTCTTCACATTGTGAGGTGGATCATATTTTTCTCTTTTATTTACAAATTCAATAAATTTAAGAATTTGAAGTCAAACTAACTCAGATTTATATGAATACAAAAACAACCATGAAAGGGGTGTTAAAAAAAAGTGTGTTCTGTTTTCTCATCCAGTGTTAACCTTTTGCAGTGTTCATACTGTAGTTTTCTACAGAATACAGTTTTGGCATTTTAGTGAACTTTTACTTTATGAAATTTGTACTGAACATGAAAACATGTATTTAAGGAAATGTTTGTAAATAATAACAAATGTCTCAGCATTTTCTGCACTTTAAGGTGAGATAGTGATGGGGTTGTGAAAGATGAATTAACTCTAACAGATTTGAGATGTGGAATGTGAAATATTCTATGCTCAATATCTCTGAACGCAGATAGAACACAGATAGAACCCTCCGGTCTCGAGGCATCAGCATGCACTACCCAGAACGTAGTCAAACGGTACCCACGGTGGTTGGAGTGTAGACACTGTACGGGGTCAAGGTTCACGGGGTCAAATATTGATCAGAAGGAAACATGTTGATTCTGATCACTTGCGATACGTGTGTTAGCTTGTGTATTTGACCAGTGGATAATGTGAGCCAGAGAATATTTAGCAGGACGAGAGGAAGAGCCGTCATGTACAGTGGGGCAAAAAAGTATTTAGTCAGCCACCAATTGTGCAAGTTCTCCCACTTAAAAAGAGAGGCCTGTAATTTTCATCATAGGTACACTTCAACGAGAGACAAAATGAGAAAAGAAAATCCAGAAAATCACATTGTAGGATTTTTAATGAATCTATTGGTAAATTCCTCTGTAAAATAAGTATTTGGTCACCTACAAACAAGCAAGATTTCTGGCTCTCACAGACCTGTAACTTCTTCTTTAAGAGGCTCCTCTGTCCTCCACTCGTTACCTGTATTAATGGCACCTGTTTGAACTTGTTATCAGTATAAAAGACACCTGTCCACAACCTCAAACAGTCACAGACCAAACTCCACTATGGCAAAGACCAAAGAGCTGTCAAAGGACACCAGAAACAAAATTGTAGACCTGCACCAGGCTGGGAAGACTGAATCTGCAATAGGTAAGCAGCTTGGTGTGAAGAAATCAACTGCGGGAGCAATTATAAGAAAATGGAAAACATACAAGACCACTGATGATCTCCCTTGATCCGGGGCTCCACGCACAATCTCACGCTGTGGGGTCAAAATGATCACACGCAAAAATCCCAGAACCACACGGGGGGGGACCAAGTGAATGACCTGCAGAGAGCTGGGACCAAAGTAGCAAAGGCTACCATCAGTAACACACTACGCCGCCAGGGGAGGGTCCATTGTAGATGAAACGTGGGTGGGTCTTTCAGCATGACAATGATCCCAAACACACCGCCCGGGCAACGAAGAAGTGGCTTCGTAAGAAGCATTTCAAGGTCCTGGAGTGGCCTAGCCAGTCACCAGATCTCAACCCCATAGAAAATCTTTGGAGGGAGTTGAAAGTCTGTGTTGCCCAGCGACAGCCCCAAAACATCACTGCTCTAGAGGAGATCTGCATGAAGGAATGGGCCAAAATACCAGCAACAGTGTGTGAAAACCTTGTGAAGACTTAAAGAAAACGTTTGACCTCTGTCATTGCCAACAAAGGGTATATAACAAAGTATTGAGATTAACTTTTGTTATTGACCAAATATTTATTTTCCACCATAATTGACCAATAAATTCATAAAAAATCCTACAATTGAAGTGTACTTATGATGAAAATTACAGGCCTCTCTCATCTTTTTAAGTCGGGGAACTTGCAGAATTGGTGGCTGAATAAATACTTTTTTTCCTCACTGTATATGACACAAGTGCAGCAAATAAAATATTATCCATGCCTGTAACAGTGGCACACACACAGAATAGTCATACTATTCCAGTGGTGGTCTATATTGGTAGACCACCACTGGAATAATATGATCTACATGCATTAATATGGTCTACCTGCATTAATATGGTCTACCTGCATTAATATGGTCTAAATGCATTAATATGGTCTACATGCATTAATATGGTCTACCTGCATTAGTATGGTCTATCTGCAATAATATGGTCTAAATGCATTAATATGGTCTACCTGCATTAATATGGTCTAAATGCATTAATATGGTCTACATGCATTAATATGGTCTACCTGCATTAGTATGGTCTACCTGCAATAATATGGTCTACATGCATTAATATTGTCTACCTGCATTAATATGGTCTACATGCAGTAATATTGTCTACATGCAGTAATATTTTCTACATGCAGTATTATGTTCTACATGCAGTATTATGTTCTACATGCAGTAAATCACTCATACAAACATCCATCCAGATACATTGTCTCCTTATCTGTAAGGTAGTGTTGCACACTATCTTTTTCTCTTTGTAACTCATGTTACACACCATCTTTCTCTCTTGATCTCACATGTTACAGACCATCTTTCTCTCATTGTAACTCATGTTACACACCATCTTTTTCTCTTGATCTCTCATGTTACACACCATCTTTCTCTCTTTGTAACTGATGTTACACACCATCTTTCTCTCTTGATCTCTCATGTTACACACCATGTTTCTCTCTTTGTAACTCATGTTACACACCAACTTTCTCTCTTGATCTCTCATGTTACACACCATCTCTCTCTCTTTATCTCTCATGTTACACACCATCTTTCTCTCTTTATAACTCATCTTATATCTAGCTATTGTAATTGTATGTATCTCAGTAAGCATGCACTCTTAGAAAGACAGATTCCAAACGGGTTATAAAGAGTATGTTTCTACTAAGAACCATTTATATCTTATCTAAAGAAGCAGTTTACTTTTGGAAAAGTTTTTGAAGTAAATCTTTTAACACCCAAAGAAAGATTTATGATATAAATGGTTTTGGAATTATTATTTGAAAAGCAAGATTGATTCTCTGTAAGGCAAGAAGGGTTTATATGAAACAATGTGTCATATTTTATAGCATGCTGTTTTACAGGGTGATTTTCCAAAATTATTTATTTAATACCTGTGTTTTCCATGTACATTCATTATTTAGTAAAGTGAATGTTACACAAAGATAAAGAGATACAGTAAATCTTAGCATTACATAACTGTTTTTTTCCCCAGTTTAATTTACTGAGGTATAGTCTCAATATACAGCGTACCATAGCCTGGCAGTCAATCTATGAGATATCCCAACTCTGTCTGGATTTCTAAGAGGAATTAAATCACCTTGCCAGCCCACGTAAAAGGGGCTTGCAGTCCTGTGGTGGCCTGGAAACCAGGAGTTTCCTAACCCTAATATGTTAGGTTAGTCATAACTACGCATGCCCAGGGATAAAGGTCTTATTGTGCATAATGTACGGCTAATTAGGCTGGTGCCAATTCATAGAGGGTTATATGAAAAACCTTTGCATTATAAAACTTGTTTGACACCATCATGTAGGGTTATATTCAGAACCATTCATTCATTTGAAGAACCTTCTGCAAAGATGGACGGAGATATGGGGACAAACCAAAGAACCCAACATGGTTCTAGTAAAAGACAGATAGCCTAGACAATGAGAGGGAGAACATCTCCTTGGATAGAGCAATGCAAATAGAGATAAATAGCTATACAGAGTGCGGCGAAACAGATGACAGAGTGACGGAGCGTCTGCCCAATATTAGTCCATTAAAGAGTAAAATGGAGAGTAGACCCAGATTAACAAACAAGAACTTTCCAGTTGTCACATGCAAACACACACAGCCCAAAATACTGAGTTGCATTCCTGCAGAGCAGAGTGACGTCCCTGATCTCCTGTCACATCAGTGACATAACAGGAGGGACTGTTTTCCTGCAACACACCTGCGTCTGTCTCAGAGGGGTTAGTTGAGTTTGTGCTGTGAGTGGGTGTGTGTGTGTGTGTGTGTGTGTGTGTGTGTGAGTGAGTGTGTATGTGTATGTGTGGGGCGGGGGGGAGTGGGTTCTGACTTAACTAAATAATAAATAATGGGACAAATATGTTCCCAAAATATTTCCTGCTCTTTAAACATTTTTTGCTCTTTTGAACAAATACGTTTTTTGCCTTAAGTGATTAGGTTTACGGTGAAAGCCAGAAATGGCGTTGGAATTTGAGTTAACTGTTGGAATTAGATTTAGTGTTAGGGTTAGGCAATGCCTGTTATATTTTGGGTTAGGCATTAGGACTAGGTTAGGTTTAGGTATAAATGTTTTAGGTTATTACAGTTTTTTTACAATTTTGAAAACAGAGTTATTTTTGTCAAAATATAATCACAATTATCCAAACACCACAATCAATTAGCAAAATTCCTAGATTGTTTGCAAAATGACACACTTCAGTCAAAACATACACACTTCAGTCAAAACATATACACATATTTGTGAAAATGCTATTTGTTTTCATTTAACCAACACAGTCATCAATGATCATACACTATTGCAGCCAGTTTCACACTGCTGTGATAAATAAAAAACACATTTGTAAAAAAAAAAAGAAAAATAGATTTTTGGCCAGACATTCTTACTGTTTGTAAGAGATAATTTAGGTGACAAAAAATAGTGAGAAACTCACAACATTATTCATGATTTGTTTTGAGATATAAGGAGAATGTAGACAAATACTGTAGGCCTACTATGACCTTACCAAGCACTGCACAACACTTGATGCTGCAGACTGAATATTTCAAGTATTTATTTCAATACTTACAGTATTTCTTACCATAATCAGTTACAGTAATCAACCAACAATGATATCAATTACTGTAAACAAATAAAATCCGTAGACAAATAAAAATGACTGCATGAATTACAGTACATACACTTTGACTCTGAAGAAAAGTAAAGTAAAAGTAAACAGAAATGAAAGAAAACTACTGTAAAAGCAACAAGAATACTGTAACTATCCGTATCGGGTATCGGGTACCTTCTTCTCCTCTACCTATGCCTCTTCCTCTACCTCCTTCTCCTCTTCCTCTACCGCCTTCATCTCCTCTTTGAGCTTCCCCTCTCATTCTCACTCTTCTTCTTCTTCTAACTCCTTCCATTTTTGTTGAAGACAGGTGAACTCACCTGCTGCCTTTTATAGCACACCTGAGTGCTGCGTTTTCAAATTAGCACATGTGTGCTTCCACACCTGGTAGATGTGTTTATCCAATTCCTTCATTAGTGTGGTAATTGGCAATCCGGTGCTTTGTAATTACAAGGAAGTAACCTCACGATCCTTATCTGTGTCTAAGGTGTGAAAATGTGTGTAGAGTTTTACAAATCACTGTGTGTAATGTTTTGCAAAAAGGGTGAAGCGGACATTGTGTGTAATGTTGTGCAAATCTGTGGAGGTGTTTTGCTCATTGGAGTAAAATTTTGCTAATTGTGTGGACATTTTTATTTTAGTGTGTAAACAATCGTAAAAAACTGTATTATTAAGGTTAAAGTTAGGGCTTTGTTAAGATCAAGTATAGGTTCAGGGTTAGGATTAGCAGATGTAGGAGTTTTTGTAAGGTCAATCAACTTTGGTGACTCCATTTCGATAGTTATGTAAGTGTGTGTGTGTGTGTGTGTGTGTGTGCAAATGTGCGTATGTGTGTGCAGATATAACTATAGTATAAGTGTAGTTGCAGGACCAAATTAGTATCCTGATAATGACTCAGCACTCATATTACTGGACAACCCCCAAAAAAATGGAACACCAGGAGGACCTATCATCCTTCACCTTACCTCGCAAAAGCCACTCTGTTAATCACAGGACATTCTTCCTGTCACCTTTCCTCACTCCTCATAAACCTCCCTTACATCGTTCCTCTCTTCAGTTGACTTTGATAAGCCTCTTTGAAAAGAAGGCTGACAAGGGCTGCATCTGATTGCCCTACATCCCTTTAACTCTACTTGTGTCCGTCTTGCTTCAAGATGGCCAGAGTCACGAAACCAACGATTCATGCCTCTTGTGTCAAAAAACGAAAGATCGCTATCCTTCCTGTATTTCTGTGTTTCACTGTCGCCGACCAACTCTTCAGTAATCTCTCAGAGAATGACCTCATCTTTTACCAGTCAGGCTTCAAGACAAGTCACTCAACCAAGACCGCCCTCCGCCCTCACAGGGACTCTCCTTCGTGAGAACAGGCTCTCGGCACTCTGGGATAGCACATTACCCCAGGATGTTCCGACCAGGTGGCTAGACAGGATCACGTGTCTCTGCTCCAGGAACAGTCACTTGCTGGTGGCCAACAGAGTTTTAGGCCCACTTTCTGCACATTCCAGTCAAAGGTTGTTTCTGGCTTCCAGTCAAAGATCGTGTGAACTTCAAAAGCCATGGCGCTTGCCTGCAGAGCTGCATGGAGGATGGCTCGTGGTCTGTGTTCTAACCCTGCATTCCTATGCTAGCTGTTTGTTCTACCACCTCTAGCTTCTTGGCTACATCACACTTAATTTTTCTAATGCCTTGTTAGGATGTGTTCTGGTAGTTGTTGTCCAAGCGCCTGTTTATTCTGCAGCACAACTAAATCAAACCCCTTGGTGGTAACACATTTTCAAGATGAGAAATTGTTCAAAAATGTATCTTTAACTTAATGTTAATAAGTCTTAAAGTCTTAAAGTCTAAGTCTTAAGGTCTTAGCATTACATTTACATCTAACTTTTCTCCAATTAACCTTAAATTGTGGTGGTCATGGGCTCCTTTACGTGGAAATAGTTAGGACACAAATCCACAAACGCATAAGGTCTTCCTACTGGCTGGCAGCTCCCCAGTTGCATTCTGTGACAAGCAGTGGTCTGTTCTCTGTCAAAAACCCTTTTTGATTTCCACACACACACACGCACATGCGCAGGCATGTGTGTTTGTGGATGTACAGGACCGTACGGTCTGGCAAAAGGTAAATGTATAGTCCGCGTTGCCAAAACAAAGATTGGTTGGCAGTACAGGCCATAGTCCTTCAATTTGACCAGTATGGTGTTACATTTGGACATCTGAGCGAATGTCCGTTCACAGCCACGGTCAGTAAGAGCAGCGGTGTGATTCACGTCCTTATAAATGCTGAGACATCAGCAAAAGGCTGAGCACTATCTGGAAACGTCTGGAGACTATCGGCCCCACATTTATCCCGTGGCCAAGATTGTATCAATTCAGAAATTGTTTGGCTGTGTCATGATCAATGAAGACAAGTGAGCCGGTTCTGGTGGCGCCGTACACTCCCAAGCCATATTTCACAGATGAACTGGTATGTCTCTTCCTTTCCTCTTTGACACTTTCTTCTCGTCATACCTCCGTCATGTCAGTCTTGCTACGGTGAAAACAGGTATGTGCTCAAATTGCTGGATTTCAAATGTGTCCCAATAATCCACACAAGACGTTTTATCTAGATTTTATCTAAATGTGGTCAGGGAGCGGAGACTGCAACTCAGGTCCAGATGGACTCTTTCTGAAATCTGGTGTTGAGGTGAACTACAGTCTGAAAGGGATTTGTGGTATGATATGATAGATCTTTTGTATAATGTAAAATATGGACTTTGATGAGACTTTATACCAGACTAGAAAAACAGCCCTTTGCACATCCTTGTAATGGTCGCATCTCTGTCTTTTATTCAACCACATCAAAACGTCTGTGGCAAATACTTCCCTTGTCAAACGTACACTGGATTCTCTGAATGTGGATGTTACAAACTTGCCGGATTTTTCTCTGCTTCCTGACCGGCATTTGCTTTTTCTGCTACATGTTAACACTACGCCTCTTCAGTATGACCCAGCGTCTCATCCAGATGAACCTCAGCGCTTTATTGAGAGCTTGATATATGCTGATAATCAGAGGACGTGATTCATATTTCACGAGCCGCGGTTTAATCTAAATGAATGAACGGCACCCTGGAGTGCCATGGCAATCATTTCAAAGACAATTTGTTTCACTGTCACCTCTACGCGCACGCACATGTGCACACCCGTTACCGTGTGCGTTACCTCCGTAATATCATCTCCGTACTCGATATCAACAAAATGTAGATTGCATCTGGCACATAGATTGTTATTGGAGTTGGAGAATGATTAAATTATGAGATGATCTCTGTCTCAAACGGGTCCCTGCGTGAGAGTGATTGTAGAGTGTCTTTTTTGTCTGCTTCTAAATTGGACCTTAATTGGCTGCGCGGCTCACCACTGAGAGACACACAGGTATGTCCCACCACCTGCGCTGGGTGCCACCACGACAACGCCGATGACAAACAATCTCTCGTTAGCTCATCAGCCGGCACTGTGCCGATGGTTCCTCTCGACTCACTCATCTCATTTGCATATTTACAGCCTTCTTCTCGGGATTGGATGGTTATATACTGACAGGTGGGGAGAGGGAACGTGAGGCTCCTACTGTTCTCGATCTCTGAGTGATCTCTTCATCACAATGTGTCCTTGCAAAGATCTGCGGTGTGATCACACAGCCGGGAAGGGCTCTTTTAGAGATTGGCTGGGATGCTTGCTGACCGCCTATGCTTGTAAACAGCCTTTCATCCCTTGCTTTGAATTAATAATCTCTTTGACTGACTTGGAAACATCTGGTGTTCGAACCATCACGCTTCGTTATCTATAAAAAAATAAAAATAATTATGTGTTTCTTTTTAGGACATATCTTCAGTTCCAGCAATTCTGTTGAAAATGTATAAAATGCCTCCTGAACCTTTTTCGGGTGGGCATACCTCATCGCAAAAGCTTGTTTTTCTGCAATACATGTGAACAATGTAATTGTCAAGAAACAGTCTAGTCTCAAAACATTTTTAAACCTATAACATTGTGGACATTAAGTCCTGGCGTCCCCGGTTAATTCATTTTGGAACGTTATCATTTCTCCAGCCTTATCCATCAGTGGTAGGGAATGGGGTTTGAATGATTGCCCATTTCAAGTGTAGACTTTATCTCTGACAGTACCCAATCAGAACATCAGAAGAGCTTCTGTAGAAGCCACTACCAAATTCACAGATCTGATGATGTCTGGATGTAAATGCTAGAAGGATTTAAAGGCTAGAAGCAGCAAAGCAGAACTCTTTCTCTGCATTTTGACTAATCTGAGAGTCGTTTTAGTTATCTACACTCAAACACTTCATTATTACCAGTGGTGGCTCAGTTTACAACACAATGTGTCCAAAACAATATTTGAACAACTCATTAAAGGCATTGACTGTAAACTCCAAACTTAAGGGAATTGCTTGTCATCTTTCTCAGTGACTTACGACTGGTTAGACTTTGATCAGCTTTAAGACGTCTGATAACTTAACGCTTCCATGCAGACGATGGTGAGAAAACACTACATAGGTTATTCATCGACGTTCTTTTCTTTGTCATTATATTTGCGCCAGCAGTTTATCTTTTAGGGTTGTTTTTCTCAATTTATTTTGGTTGTTTCTTCATTGTCTTGGGCACATTTCTGCTGTTTGCCGATTGGTTTATATTGGCCACTACCATTAATTGTCTAATTAAGATGACCCAGTGATGGGTTCTTAGAAATGTCTGACAACAGAGTGAATAATGGAGATGAATTGCGGTAATCTGATTAGAAATACTACAACCATTCACTGCTGAACTCTTCGGCGGACACAGAGGCTGCCCTTCTCTGTAAGGTTCCTTTCATAGTAACCTCACACAGACTTAGTCAGTGAAGCACGGGGCTTCTCTCTGGTCCACGCTAGTGATGCAGGATAATGAAAATAAGTATGTGTCCATTAAAGCTGAGTCGTCATACATGGGTCATGTTGTGTCGGCCAAACCAAAGGGCCATTGTTGTCCCTCCTCTCTCTCTCTCTCTCTCTCTCAGAGAAGCTCATTCTATCACACACACTTTTGTTTTATATCGTTGTGGCAACTGGAAAAACAGAAATCCATGTTCCCTAACCCCAATTCTATTGTCAAAAACCATTTGCTTAAATGTTATACATTCAGTCCTATCGCTTAACCCTGAACCTTAAAGTAACTCCTGTTCTAACTATGTGCCCAATTATACCTTTATCGTGAATGTAACAGTTGAGCCAGAAATCAAATTTTCCCTAGATGTTTGAGGCTTTACTGTCTTAGTGGGGACCAGACGTGGGTCTCACACAGGCACCAACACACACACACACCAGACACAGTTATAATGTGTTTTTCACTGGTGCAAATTTGAGCACTGATCACTGTCTGTTACTGTATGAGATTTAGTTGGCTGGGAGTCATTGACATATTGAAGGGTCAGACATTGGTTGATGTTTTTATATAAAGGAGTCATGCTAAAACTTCCTGACTATCTAATAGAGAAAATTAGTTGGAAGAACAGCAATTACCGAGCACACTCTCTGGACTGTATAGTCATATAGATTAGGAACTGGGTAAAACTTCTTTTGAATATTTCACCTCACACTCCAGGAATGCCATTTGTGTTAGAGCCTAGAATACATGTAATTCTTTTTATAAATGATATTTTTATTGCCAAATATTTTTTTAATGTATGTTTTATTTCCATTTTGTATGTGTTTAATGTTGTTATTCGGTTTTCAGCTGTAAAAGAGACCCTCTCTTTATTAATAAATGCCACCCATTATGGCCTCTTTGAGTACTTTGAGAATAAATCAGTCTACATTCAGTCATTTTACTTCACTTTTCTCCTCTATATTTTCCTTCTCCTCCTCGTCACATATCAACTGGCTTCTTCAATGCTCAGAAGAGTTTGTGTGTAGTGTCTGTCAGCTTGTGTGTGACATACAGGCGTGTGTGTTTCTTATCAGACTTCCCAACATAAATTTTTCATAGCTACCATATCACTGAGAGACACATCATGGTCAACATGTTTCAGTTTCTACCAAAGCAAACCATATCAACCTGTTTCTGTGGCTACTGAAGCAAACCATGGTCAGCCTGTTTCTGTTGCTACTGAAGCAAACCATGGTCAACCTGTTTCTGTTGCTACTGAAGGAAACCATGGTCAACCTGTTTCAGTTTCTACTGAAGGAAACCATGGTCAACCTGTTTCAGTTGCTACTGAAGCAAACCATGGTCAACCTGTTTCAGTTTCTACTGAAGTAAACCATGGTCAACCGGTTTCTGTTGCTACTGAAGGAAACCATGGTCAACCTGTTTCAGTTGCTACTGAAGCAAACCATGGTCAACCTGTTTCAGTTTCCACTGAAGTAAACCATGGTCAACCGGGTTCTGTTGCTACTGAAGCAAACCATGGTCAACCTGTTTCAGTTTCCACTGAAGTAAACCATGGTCAACCGGTTTCTGTTGCTACTGAAGCAAACCATGGTCAACCTGTTTCAGTTTCCACTGAAGTAAACCATGGTCAACCGGTTTCTGTTGCTACTGAAGCAAACCATGGTCAACCTGTTTCAGTTTCCACTGAAGTAAACCATGGTCAACCGGTTTCTGTTGCTACTGAAGCAAACCATGGTCAACCTGTTTCAGTTTCCACTGAAGTAAACCATGGTCAACCGGTTTCTGTTGCTACTGAAGCAAACCATGGTCAACCTGTTTCAGTTTCCACTGAAGTAAACCATGGTCAACCGATTTCTGTTGCTACTGAAGCAAACCATGGTCAACCTGTTTCAGTTTCCACTGAAGCAAACCATGGTCAACCGGTTTCTGTTGCTACTGAAGCAAACCATGGTCAACCTGTTTCAGTTTCCACGGAACCAAACCATGGTCAATCTGTTTCAGTTTCTACTCAGAAAAAAAGCAAACTGCTCCTGATATAAATAGAGCACCATTTCCTAGAATGTTCATATAATAAAAAAAATTGCTTTTCAGCTGAAACACATCAACAAATGTGTACACACACAGACACACCTACATTAATTCACACACCTACATTAATTCACACATACACACACCACTATGGAAAAAGCACTTAGATATAGAGGTAAGAGTTACAACAGGAAAAGGGATACTGTGGGTTCGAGAGGCCATGGTAGAAGGTCAGACATCATGTCAGGACACACACACACACACACTCCTTCTCTCTTCTAACCCTTCATTAGAACCAGTGCTGCCTTTTCCATCAAAGCATCGAACTCACATAAATCAAATGCACACATACTCTCTCTCTCTCTCATTTTGCCTTCCTCTTTCAACGCATCCCCTCTATGTCTCCCTTGTCTCTCCCGTCCCTCCACTTTCACCGTAGATCATTAGTCCCTTCTCTCCCTCATAATAGTCACTCTGACGGCACTGCCTGGCCATCTAAGTACTCTGGCTTGATGATGGATGGTTGAGGGACAATTAGCAAAGCGAAATATAATCAATATGACATCTCAATTGTCAAGCCTTAAGCTAAAACTCTCCGTGTTATTTACTGTGGTAAGCATTTCATAAAGATGTGTGTATCCTTTAGACGTCTGTGACAGCTCTGTGACAGGGAGAGAAAGAGAATCAAGAGAGAGAAAAAAAGAGAAAAATAAGAGACGGATATGGGGAGATTTTTATGGAAGATTGTATTTGACAGTTAGACATTTCAGACCTCACTGGTAGATATGCAGCAGATGTCTTCCTGTGTGAATCTCTGGCATTTTCTCACACCTTGAAGTATTTGCCTCTTTTCCTTTCATTTGAGACTACTACAAATCTGGAATTGTGTTAAGATGGTCATACTGTGGATCACAAATTATTAAATTCAAGGTTTTTCTTAAGGATCTCTGTATGTATACACACATTAGCTGATCATTAGTTTGAAATGTCAATGAAATTGTTCATTACTAAGGTGGTAATTGTTTAACAAACTTCACATGGCAACACATATCTTTAAAACAAATATTTAATGTAAAAATACTGTTTCTTTAATTGTATTTGTCTGAGAAGTGAGAAAGCCCAAGAAAAATATATTATTTCACCCCTGCTCTTGATTTCAGTAATTCCTGTTTTATCAAAAATAAGTTGAAAAAAGTTGTGTTCACAACTGCTTTCATTTGTAAATCTACAAAACGTTTTTGCATTAAAAACAAAAAAAAAACATCTGGACAAAATGATTTGTAACATTCTGAATAATTTAAAAAATGTGGTCAGATGCAGGTCATCTTTTTTTTTTACCTCGTCTGTGGTAGGCAGCAGATGCCTGTCAAGAGGGTCAAGACCGGGGAACTCTCTGAGGATTTCAGAAACAAAGTTATCCCCAAACCTAGACATTCACAAGTCCATCTCCTTCTCTTGAAACGCCTGTATGCACAGTCCAAAGTATTATCAGGAAGTCTGTGGCTCATGGTACTGTACTCAACAGCCCAGGAAGTGGCCGTAAATAGATGGTCAGCTGCGGAGGATCTACAGTAAACGCTGATCTGAAATTCGCTGGTAGAACCGTTTCAGTCCACTCTGTTTGCCTCACACTAAGCCAAGAAGAGTAAAATGGTAAGAAGTCCAGGAAGACCCCACTTCTGAAAGAAAACACTCATCCAAACAAAAACCCATCCAAACAAGCTTATATCCTTTGGGAAAATGTTCTGTGGACAGATTAATCTAAGTATGGCTCTTTGGCAAAGCAGTTCAGTGTTATGTTTATATATGACAAAATGAACAACTAGAAAAAATATGGTAATAAAGTGCTTTGGTAATGGTCCAGTCATTTGGTGATATTTTTGTTTCTTTCTCAAAGAAAAAATTGTTCTGCAATTTAGAAACAAGTGTAGAAACCAAAAGGTTCAACATTTTCTACTTATTTCTGATGAAATGGGAAATTATTTTTTATGAAGTATTTGCAAGCATGTAAATATTTCTGAACACAACTACAGGTGCATCTCAGAAAATTTGAATATCATGAATATCTTCATATATTCTAGATTCATTACACATAAAGTGAAACATGTCAAGCCTTTTTTGTTTCAGTCTTGATGATTATGGCTTACAACTCAATCAAAAATCCAGTACCTCAAAATATTAGAATAAAAAATTTATAATACAGAAATGTCAACCTGAGATGAGCTCTAATCAGGTAATTACAGTGGGGAGAACAAGTATTTGATACACTGCCGATTTTGCAGGTTTTCATACTTACAAAGCATGTAGAGGTCTGTAATTTTGATCATAGGTACACTTCAACTGTGAGAGACGGAATCCAAAACAAAAATCCAATCACATTGTATGATTTCTAAATAATTTATTTTCATTTTATTGCATGATATAAGTATTTGATCACCTACCAACCAGTAAGAATTCCGGCCCTCACATACCTGCTAGTTTTTCTTTAAGAAGCCCTCCTGTTCTCCACTCATTACCTCTATTAGCTGCACCAGTTTGAACTCGTTACCTGTATAAAAGACACCTGTCCACACTCAATCAAACAGACTCCAACCTCTCTAGAGAGCTGTGTAAGGTGTTATGGAAATTTTGAACTAAGGTACATGAGAAATGTCTGTCTTTCCATTGGCTGGTATGTATATCTTTACTTTGATTGTGACACTCGTCTGTATAATATCAGAGGATTATTAGGTATTTGGGCCATATTCTCCTGCCTAGACAAAGAAGGGTGTCAGTCCTTTTGTTCCTCTGGAATGTGGTTCTTAGGGGGAAGTAGGAGCAATTGGCTTGTTTAGGTAAACGCAACAGAAAACATTATGGCAGGAAGGATAAGGTGGGGGGACAGCCCGCCCTTTGGGTAAAAACGTATGTGACACGAGACAACTTACCACACCCCTTTTAACTGTAATAAATACGGACTGTTCATGTACTAAGTCAGAGACACCTTGGACGATTATGTTTGTAAGCATTTGACGCCATCCATCCATCATCTTCCGCTTATCCGGGGCCGGGTCGCGGGGGCAGCAGTCTAAGCAGAGATGCCCAGACTTCCCTCTCCCCAGACACTTCCTCCAGCTCTTCCGGGGGGACACCGAGGCGTTCCCAGGCCAGCCGGGAGACATAGTCCCTCCAGCGTGTCCTAGGTCTTCCCCGGGGTCTCCTCCAGGTGGGACGGGACCAGAACTTCTTCCCGGGAAGGCGTTCTGGAGGCATCCGAAACAGATGCCCAAGCCACCTCAGCTGACCCCTCTCAATGTGGAGGAGCAGCGGCTCTACTCTGAGCTCCTCCCGGGTGACCGAGCTTCTCACCCCATCTCTAAGGGATTGCCCAGCTACCCTGTGGAGAAACCTCATTTCGGCCGCCTGTATCCGGGATCTTGTCCTTTCGGTCATGACCCAAAGCTCATGACCCTAGGTGAGAGTAGGAACGTAGATTGACCGGTAAATCGAGAGCTTTGCCTTGCGGCTCAGCTCCTTCTTCACCACGACAGACCGATACATCGACCGCATTACTGCAGAAGCTGCACCGATCCGTCTGTCAATCTCCCGTTCCATCCTTCCCTCACTCGTGAACAAGACCCCTAGATACTTAAACTCCTCCACTTGAGGCAGGCACTCAAACATTTGACGTGTCTCTCTTATTTGCAAATAATAATAAATGGTTAAATTGTGCCAAGAGAATTTCATCTCTGTATTTGCTCCTTTAAGAGTTCTGATCAATAGAATTGCCATCACAAAGGACATCAGGGATAAAATTGTAGACCTGCACAAGGCTGGGATGGGCTACAGGACAATAGGCAAGCAGCTTAGTGAGAAGGCAACAACTGTTGGCACAATTATTAGAAAATGGAAGAAGTTCAAGATGACGGTCAATCTCCCTCGGTCTGGGGCTCCATGCATGATCTCACCTCGTGGGGCATCAATGATCATGAGGAAGGTGAGGGATCAGCCCAGAACTACACGGCAGGACCTGGTCATTGTCTTGAAGAGAGCTGGGACCATAGTCTTAAAGAAAACCATTAGTAACACACTACGCCATCATGGTTTAAAATCCTGCAGCGCACGCAAAGTCCCCCTGCTCAAGCCAGCGCATGTCCAGGCCTGTCTGAAGTTTTCCAATGACCATCTGGATGATCCAGAGGAGGAATGGGAGAAGGTCATGTGGTCTGATGAGACAAAAATAGAGCATTTTGGTCTAAACTCCACTCGCCATGTTTGGAGGAAGAAGAAGGAGGAGTACAACCCCAAGAACACCATCCCAACCATGAAGCATGGAGGTGGAAACATCATTCTTTGGGGGTGCTTTTCTGCAAAGGGGACAGGACGACTGGACCGTATTGAGGGGAGGATGGATGGGGCCATGTATCGCAAGATCTTGGCCAACAACGTCCTTCCCTCAGTAGGAGCATTGAAGATGGGTCGTGGCTGGGTCTTCCAGCATGACCACGACCCGAAACACACAGCCAGGGCAACTAAGGAGTGGCTCCATAAAAAGCATATCAAGGTCCTGGAGTGGCCTAGCCAGACTCCAGACCTGAACCCGATAGAAAATCTTTGAAGGAAGCTGAAAGTCCGTATTGCCCAGCAACAGCCCCGAAACCTGAAGAAGGTCTGTATGGAGGAGTGGGCCAAAATCCCTGCTGCAGTGTGTGCAAACCTGGTCAAGAACTACAGGAAACGTATGATCTCTGTAATTGCAAACAAAGGATTCTGTACCAAATATTAAGTTCTGCTTTTCTTATGTTATGGAAGCCTAGGTTGCTTTGATAGCAGCCTTCAGCTCATCTGTGTGGTTGGGTCTGGTGTATCTCATTTTCCTTTTGACAATACCTCATAGATTCTCTATGGGGTTCAGGTCAGGCGAGTTGGCTGGCCAATCAAGCACAGTAATACCATGGGCAGGAAAACCCGTAACCAGTCGTTTTGGTGCTGTGGGCAGGTGCCAAGTCATCTCCATAAAGCATCTCCATTAAGCTTGTCAGCAGATGGAAGCATGAAGGGCTCTAAAATCTCCTGGTAGATGGCCGTATTGACTCTGGACTTGATAAAACACAGGTGACCAGTAAACCGGCACGGCACGGCACGACATGACACCCCAAACCATCACTGACTGTGGAAACTTCACACTGGACTTCAAGCAACTTGGATTCTGTGCCTTGCCAGACTCTGGGACCTTGATTTCCAAATGAAATGCAAAATATACTTTCATCTAAAGAGAGGACTTTGGACCTCCTTCGCCCAGATAAGACACCTCTGACGTTGTCTCTGGTTCAGGAGTGGCTTGACACTAGGAATGCTACACTTGTCTGTGCGTGGTGGCTTCAGTCCACTCCTTTTGAAGCTCCCCCAAGTTCTTGAATCGGCTTTGCTTGACAATCCTCTCAAGGCTGCGGTCATCCATATTGCTTGTGCATCTTTTCCTACCACACTTTTCCCTTCCAGTCAACTTTCAATGAATATGCTTAGATACAGCACTCTGAGAACAGCCAGCACTTTCAGCAATTACCATTATGGCTTACCCTCCTCGTGGAGAGTGTCAGTGTCTTCTGTCAGGTTATCAGTCTCAGGGAGTTGTTTAGCTGATTAGAGCTCTTTTCAGGTCAATATTTCTGTGTTGTAAATGTTTTTATTTTAATATTTTGAGATATTGGATTTTTGATTTCCATGAGCTGTGAGCCATAATAATCAAGATTGAAACAAAAAAGGCTTGACATTTTTTACTTTAAGTGTAATGAATCTAGATACATGAAGGTATCACTTTTTGATTTGAATTATGAAAGAAAATTTTTCCACAATATTATTATTGTTTTAGATGCTCCTGTATATCAGTGTGTTGCCTTTTGTGGTACCAACATTACAAACTTACAATTACAAAAAACCTTTACTTTCAAAATATTATGTACAAGAATGAATTATAACAGAAGACTTGCAGGAGTCTGAAAGATACCAGAGAAGCACCCCCAGATGTCTCTACCACATACACATTTATAGTAATTAGGAGTTACTAGGAGTTTATACAATTAAACAGATGAGTCTGAATGGCATTTACTTTCACTGGTGGCCAAAAAGAACCATCTGATAGCCACACCCCCATACTAAGCCATGCCAACAGTCTTCTGACCTCACCAACTGAAACCCATCTCAATAACCCACTTCAGGAACCCCGCCCCTGGCATCAGTAACCCCGCCCCCGGCATCAGTAACCCTGTAGTTTTGAAACAAAAAACAAGTTACAAAATGCCTGCAAGCCTGGATGTTTTAGTGTGATCACACTTGTGTTTTTAGTCTTGGAGAGAAACAGGGGGGAAAAAGCAATTTCTAACTTAAACGAGCTAGTGGAAACTAGATTCCATTATTGGAATGTCTTGAATGGAACTCGTAACTCCTCATTATTTAATTTAATTTAATGTCAATTGAGTTCGTCTTGGAATTCTACTGCACAGTTCCATATTCCCAGGACTGGCTGAATGACTGTGACAGAACATTATGTATCCACAGGTTTGCAGTGAGAACAAGCCAACTGGGGTTTGACTAGATTAACTGGCTGGGTTTCACTGGGTTTACTGGACTCTAGTCTTATTATGGACCAGTCCTCATATAAACTCCATACTGTCTTAATATGATTTAGTCTTCATATAGCCTGGATGCCATACTGTCTAAATATGACTTAGTCCTCATATAGCCTGGACTCCATATTGTCTTAATATGACGTAGTCCTCAAATAGCCTGGACTCCAAACTGTCTTACTACGACTTAGTCCTCAAATAGCCTAGACTTCATACTGTTTTAATATGACTTAGTCCTCATATAGCCTGGACTCCATACTGTCTAAATATGACTTAGTGTGTGTCTTTGTCCTACAGTCTGACTCCTAAACCAACTTGCATTCCTACTGCGGTTCTACAGTCTGCCCCCAATTACTACCATTAATCAGAGTCATGGGCTCTGCATGCTATTCTTCATGTCTCACTTTACATCCACTACTTCATTAATTTAAATATCCCAACCTCAACAAGAATAATGAAAACACGCACGCTGATATGGTGATTGTGGGAGGGGTGTACCAGGCTGTGTTTGTGTGTATGTGTGTAGATGTGTATGTGTGTGTTTCTGTGTAAATGTGTGTGTGTGTTTGTGTATATGTGTTTGTGTGTCTGTGTGTATGTCTGCCTGCAAGCATGTGTGTGTAATATATATATATATATATATATATATATATATATATATATATATATATATATATATATATATATATATAGAAATAAGTATAAAGAGAAAAAGAGAAGATAGAGTTGTGTGTACGTGCTGTGTGTGTTTGTGTTTGTTTGATTCAGCAACTTTCGTAGTTTTTCGGCAAAAAGGCCTGGCAGTGTTTAGTCTATCACGGGTGGTGCATTCTGGGTAGATGGGTCCCTGCAGGATGCCGGTGAAGCCAGAGGGTGTGTGTGTGTGTGTGTGTGTGTGTGTGTGTGTGTGCGTGCGAGTGCACACTTTGCCCTGATGTGGTCTTTCAAACGACTTTTTCGTGTTATTGATAGTGTGCCTTTTGAAAACAAATGCACGCCAGCTTTTGTGTGCATTTATTATGTTGTGGAGGAAATCAGCATGAGGTGACATTGCAACGCCCCTGTCGGTACGTTTCTCTAGGACACATTCATATTGTTTATGAAATGTCTGCCACAGCGCAGTGTGTCTGTGAGTGTGTGTGTGTGTGTGTGTGTGTGTGCATGTCCACAACTCGCACACACTCACAGACACACTGTGTGTTTCAGATTTATCTCCCGTAGTAGCTCAGCTCTCTCTAGTGTTTAGTGGCTAATTGGCCCACACAGGCAAACGTTTGTTTTGCTACCACTTATACGTGAGGACGTTTATGGCATCCTAATTGATTTTCATAAAACATGATCCTATCCTTCCTAACCCTAACCATTAACCTAATCTTAACCTAACCCACTGTCACAGTGGTCAGATCCTGGTTTGGTTTTGTGTAACATAGTTCTCTCTTTACCTAGTTGTTCTATGGGATCTGTTTGGGTTTGTGAACAGACGTCCAAAAAACATATGAGTAAGAAGGCTCTTCTCTAGGTTCACTATCTGTAGATGAGGGCTTTGTTATGGAATGTTTGGTTTGGTTATAGCCTTGATTCAGCTCTGCATATATTATATGTATTGTATTTCAGAAACTCTGAGATTACCTTTGCAAAATTTCAGAATGCATTATTCCAATTTGTGAACTCTTGGCTGTTTCTAGGTTTGCTCTTTAGTCTCTCTCTCTCTCTCTCTCTCTCTCTCTCTAGTCTCTCTATGCCTCTCTGCTGGGTGGACTTTATCATTCTGACACTTAAATCAAGACTCTCTGTCATCCACAAGGCCTCTCTCTTCCTTCCTGTCCTCTTTCCCTCTTTCCCTCTCCCCATTACCCCCCCCCCCCCATTCGTATCACCCCTAGGTGGGAAAATACTTATTTTCTTTTCTCATTGCTCACGCGTCTCTCTCTCTCTCTCTCTCTCTCTCTCTCTCTCTCTCTCTCTCTCCATCCCTTAGCAGCTCAGACGGTTGGAAGCGGTGGGTTCAGTGTGAGTTCAACACAAATCCTTTTTTGAAGAAATCTCTCCTCTCTTTGTATTATGACTAAACCTGGAGTGGGAGGTTGTCAAGTGTATTCATTCTCTCAGGGCCTAACAGGTGCAGCAGTTCCTCATCCAGCCCAGTCATTTAAATTAGTCTAATTCCTTTGCTTGTGTTTTTTTAAGAATTAGCTTTCCTGCAGAGCAAGGCATGAATTTAAATGCCAGACAGGAGGACATTAGTTGGTGAATAAGCTCAGTAAATACTTAACGGTCCTCCGTTGTAATGTATTGTGATCCTGTGATGTAACAGATCACCTGTTTCGCTTTAGACAGGTCGTTGGGCTGGCTGCCACTCAGTGAACTCATCATCCTCTCTGTCTGTCTGTGTTGTTTGGCTGTGTCTTTCATGTTATAATGAGTGTACTGACACAGCTCAATGGTGCCCCCTTCAGGATAACACTGGAAGAGACGCCTCTAATCCCTTTGCGTGTGTGTGTGTGTGTGTGTGTATGTCGAATCAGGACCAGAAGGCCTCACAAGGACAGTAAAACATGAAAAAATGCCCTTATTGCATGTCCCCCTTGAGGGCAAAGTAAATTTTCTGGCTTATGGGTTAGGCTTGGGGAAACCTTGGACTTGGTTAAGGCATACATTTCATTGAGGTTAAGGTTACATTTAGGGTTAGGTTAAGGTTAGGGTTAAGTTAAGGTTAGGGTTGAGGTTGGTTTAAGGTTAGGGTCAGGGAACATTGTTTTTGTTTCCTTGGGATCTGACCTGAAGTCCCCCAAAAAAGAGTAATACTTGGAAAATGAGCAACCTAAAGTTTTTTTGGCAGACGCCAACAAGGGAAAATGTGATTTCTGGCTTTAACTGTTTGAGCTGTACACAAGGTGCCTGTTGTAGAGCCCCATTGACATGCTATCAGGCTAGCTGTGGAGTTAGCTCACGATACATTCTTAACTCTGTTAACTCTGTGGGCATTGTGTGAAATCTGGGTTACTTTTAAGTTTAGGCACCACCTGGGTATGTTCAGGGTTAGACGTTAGGGCTAGGTTAAGTTTAGGAATAATGTTAGGTTAAGATTAGGGTTAGATAGGGTATAGGCAACATGGGATTTCCGGGTCAAGGTTAGGTGTCAGGTCACAAAAAGGAAAGAAAGACCATTGTGTGTGTGGGCATGTGTGTGCGTGTCCTGAAGTACTGAAATCTTACATCAGAGACCTGTCAAGGACCAGTCTGACAAATCTGATAATTCATCTGACATGCACCCCCCTCACACTGACTGGTTCTAATCCACCCCATTACAGCCTGCAGATGAGCCATTTCCATTGGGGGGGGGGGGGGGGTGTGTGTGTGTGTGTGTGTGTGTGTGTGTGTGTGTGTGTGTGTGTGTGTGTGTGTGTGTGTGTGTGTGTGTGTGTGTGTGTGTGTGTGTGTGTGTGTGTGTGTGTGTGTGTGTGTGTGTGTGTGTGTGCGTGTGTGTGCATGTCAGAGTGTGTAATCTTTCTGACACCAGGCAACCAGGGAAAATAGCCAAATTAGTAGAAATAAATAGAGAGTAATGCAGGGAGATGGAAACAAAAAGCCAGAGATGAAAAGAAAAAGAAAGACAGTGAGAGAGAGGAATAGAAAGAGAGAGTAAAAGAGTATGAGAGAGAGATGAATAAAAGCTGATAGAGGAAGAGAGACGGCTTGAAGGGAGGCCAAAACCTGAGTCATTGAGATGGGTAAATCTAGCTGAGAGAGAAAGAGAGCTGATAGAGATAAAGAGATGTGAAAATAGTGTTGAGAGAGATGGAGAGACCTAGGGTAGCAAGAGAAACCTGAGGTAGAGGGAGAGACTTTAGGTAGATAGAGAGACCGGTGGTAGAGGGAGAGGCTTGAAGTAGAGGGAGAAACCTGAGGTAGGTAGAGAGACCTGGGGTAGCGAGAGAGACCTGTGGTAGAGGGAGAGACCAGAGGTAGAGGGAGAGACCTGATGTAGAGGGAGAGATCTGAGGTAGAGGGAGAGACCTGAGGTAGAGGGAGAGATCTGAGGTAGAGGGAGAGACCTGTGGTAGAGGGAGAGACCTGAGAATGAGGGAGAGACCTTAGGTAGAGGGAGAGACTTCTGAAGCTTGCAGGGAAGTAAAACTATGTAATTATCTTTCTGATGTGTAATTTTATCAGCTATCTGTTAAATCATGTGATGATATTTGTGTCCAGCTGAGACACTAACCCTGCATTCGAAGGACCAATCTCAAATGAAAAAGCACTTTTATAGATGAAAGTGAACTGTTCCCTAACTGTTAGAGTCCATCCAAACTGCACTCCATTCCCTGTTAAGAAAAGCACTATACAGGGAATATAATGCCATTTGGGATGTTGCCTTAGTTAAAAAGTTGGAAACAACTGCCTCTGAACTCTGCAAAGAACCTCCCCCATTCTGGACCATTCTATTTCTATTCAAGTCAGGAATCTAATCCAGCAGCTTCGCTTCTCTCTCAGCCATATCTCCCCATTCATTCTGTATTAATGTGGTACCCTTCTATGATATCTACAGACCATTTCCAAAGCAATAAACGGAGGCACTCTTCTGTAGAAATGTATTTATCTTTGGTCACAAACTCCATTTTGACTCAACCAGTCTCCCTCCAGTTGCTCTCTCTGCCACTTAATTTCTATTAATGGCTCCGCAAACCGGCGCCAGAATCCAATCCGGAGCCGGAATGGGGGGGGGACAGTGACTGCACATGGGGAAATATGCATAGGTTATTATCAGCGGTAATGTGCAGACTAACGACTAATGCATCTGTGCTCATTGTGTGTTTCGGCGGATTTTTGTACCGGATACATGCATACATTAACTTGGTTGATGTGTTGAGGAAGCTAAATCAGTGTGTTGCGTGCGTGTTGCGTGTGTGTGTGTGTGTGTGTGTGTAGCTCTGATACCATGGCCCAGTCTTCCAGGGGGTTTATTTGGTCTGTGTTCTCTGTGGATGGAGGATTTTATTATCGTCACTGTGGGTGATGATGGATTATGTGATCAGGCTGTTCGCTCAATGTGGGCTGTGTTCCAAACAGCGGCCCGCGCCCGTCACCCCGCCCTACCTGGAGCACAGCAGGCTTTGGTCAAGAGTGACGCCTTGTAGGGGACAGGGGGCACTTTGGGACCAGTCCCGGCGTTAGTCTGCCGTGAGACAGAGGCCAGACAGGACCTTTGAAGACCTTAAAGGGTTTAAAGGTAACATTTTACAGCCTAATCTTTTGCTCACCACGGCAACCGTCCAGCGGTATGTATTGGTATCACCTTGAACTGACGAACACTCAGATTAAACACGCATGTATACAAACACACACACACACACACACAAAGCAAAAAACAATGTATATATGTTTAGAGATTTGAGATTAAAATCAACCTTTTCTAATGTAGGTATAGGTCAGTCTTAAAACGTGTTAAATCAATGATATTTAAACTGCATATTTATGTAAAGCTGCCAAGAGTAGACAGATAATCAAAATTAACTATGTTCCCGATTTACCCTTTTCCCGCTTAATGTAAAGAAAATGCTCATGTTGGGTGGACAAAAAAAAAAGGGTAAAATATAAGCATGCCCTGCAGAACCAACCCAACATCTATGGGACAGGCCAGCACAGAGTGACGAAGCATGTTTGTGTCCTAACCACCATTAAATCTGAATTTCAAACACTCTGTTGCTCTACAGTATGCACTCGGTCAACAGCTGCTCCATCAGTCTCTTGCATCTCGACTCACCTGAACAAGCTTTCAGGAGTGCCAAACTCAATAATGAAGTCCAAGGCGTCAGTCAATCCCCCGATCGACGACCAACCTTTGTTTCGTGTATGCAGATGGAATGCCCTTTTCTTTCCGAAAAGAAAAAACGTTTGCATATTCAACCCCATCAACTTCAGTCCCTGTGGATCCTCTGTCCAAAACATTTACAGGCCCATAATCCTGTTGGTAAATGACACAAAACAACCATTTTGCAGTAGAGCATGCTGGGAATATGATAATGATTGGTGTGGTATTGATAAGTGTGTAACTGATCATTAACTCTCTGGTTATTAACAGCAACACATCTTATGCACAAATGAGTGTAACTTTAAAGATTTGAATAAAAAAATACGACACTTCCCAATATGCTGGTCACTCCTGCATGATTACTTTATTGCTATATCTGTAATAGGGACAGCAAAGTTGATTGCCCTTAAAATCCTACTCATGCTAACCCTAATCTTAACCTCGACCCAACCTTAACCTCCATAAACAAAAATGTATGCCTAAACTTAACCCTGCCCTAATGCCGAACCCAAAATCTAATTGGTAATGCCCAACCCTCAGTGAGGTTGGTTTTACAGTGTTGGGTCTGTGATGAGGTACATTTACAGTGTTGGGTCTGTGATGAGGTACATTTACAGTGTTGGGTCTGTGATGAGGTACATTTACAGTGTTGGGTGTGTGACGAGGTACATTTACAGTGTTGGGTCTGTGATGAGGTACATTTACAGTGTTGGGTCTGTGATGAGGTACATTTACAGTGTTGAGTGTGTGACGAGGTGGTTTTATAGTGGTTGTATTGGGTCAAGGGGGCTATAGGCCGAAGCAAACAGTGTTAGCTGATTTCTTAGAGCCTGAATTGTCCAGCTGACTGTTAAACAAGGCCTTTTGGGAATTAAACTATTGCCAGCAAACTCCATTCCAGAGCTCAGTCAGTCAGTCAATTGCTTGGTTGATTTCGGTAATGAACATAGTGTCTCTGTCCCCGCCGCTGTTTTCCCATTTAAGGATCATATCTAGTTTAAGAGGCCAATAATAAGACTGGATTACCATACTGAATCCAACATACTGCATTCTGACATAAATGTTGCCCGGTGTATTTAATCAGAAATTATGCAGAACACCTTGAAAAGGTCCACATCCGACTTGACAGAGCTTGAGCAATGTTGTAAAGAAGAGTGGGCAAATATTACTGGTAGAGACTAATTGCCGCCAAAGGTGTCTCAACCAAATATTGTCTAAAGGGGTGAATACTTATTAAAATGTAAAGAAAACCACTGTGTAAAATGTAAAGAAAACCAGAATGCAATGATTTGCAAATAATTTAAACCATATATTCAAAAGAAAATAGTATTAAAGCAAAATATCAAATGTTAAACCTGAGAAATGTTAATGTTTCTGAAAAATATATAGTCACTTTTTTTACATGTTTCAAAAACGCTGTGACAGGGGCAACAAAAGACAGGAAAAGTTGTGTAATACCAATAAAACCTGGTGGAACATTTTTTTTTGCAACGGGTCAGTAACATGATTGGGTATAAAAAGAGTATCCCAGACAGGATGAGTCTTTCAGAAGTAAAGATGGGGGGTGGTTCACCACTCTGTGATAGACTGCTCAGGCAAATAGTTTAACATTTTAAGAATATCTCATCATCTACGTTACATAATATCATTAAAAGATTCAGAGAATCCGGAAGAATCTCTGTAATCAAGGGACAAGGCCAAAAACCAATATTGGATGGCTGTGATCTTTGGGCCCTCCGACAGCACTGCATGAAAACCAGACATGATTCTGTAGTGGAACTCACTGCATGGACTCAGAAACACTTCTGAAAACCGTTGTCTGTGAACAAAGTTTGTTGCTGCATCCACAAATGAAATTTAAAACTCTCCTTCCCCACTAAGTTCTCCTTCTCCACCATAAACCGTTGATATGAGGAATGCATTTTCAGAATTTTCCCAGTCTCCTCCCGTTTTAAACTTTAGGAGGACATGAGGTCCTGGTCCACACCTGCAGAGTACCTGGTTTTGGGGGCCCGTTACTGTCCCTGTCCATCTGGTCATACTTCTGACCTAGTCTAAATTTAAATAGACTCTGTATTTAGGCCAAATAAATGTATTAATTATTCCAATTGGACTCTTAATATCTCACCCGGCACAGCCAGAAGAGGACTGGTCACCCTTCTGAGCCTGGGTCCTCTCTAGGTTTCTTCCTAAAATTCAGCCTTCTTAGGGAGTTTTTCCTAGCCACTGAAATTCAACACTACTGTTGTTTTCTCCTTGGGGTTTAAGGCCGGGTGTCTCTGTAAAAGCACTTTGTGACAACGGCTGTTGTAAAAAGGGCTTTATAAATACATTTGATTGATTGATTGATTCCATGCAAAAAATAAACCATATATAAACCAGATCCAAAATGCTGCTGCCTTCTCTGGGCCCAAGCTCATTTACTGTAGTATGGACTGAGGCAAAGTGGAAAACTGTCCTGTGGTCTGACAAATCAAAATGAGCAGATTTTTGGGGGAATCATGGGCGCCGCGTCCTCCGGGCTAAAATGGAAAGGCACCATCCAGCTTGTTATCAGCGCACAGATCAAAAGCCAGCATCCATGATTGTATGGGGGTGCATTAGTGCACATGGCAGGGGAACTTGCACTTCTGTGAAGGCACCATTAATGTTGAATGATATTTACAGTTTTGCAGCAACATATGCATGCTGCCATCCAGACAATGTATTTTTCAGGGATGGCCTTGCTTACTTCAGCAAAATAATGCCAAACTACATTCTGCACATATTACAACAGCATGACTTTGTAGTAAAAGAGTCCGGGTGCTTAACTGGCCTGCCTGTAGTCCAGACATGTCACCCATTGAAAACATTTGGTGCTTTATGAAATGAAATATACAACAACGGAGACCCCGAACTGTTGAGCAGCTGAAGTCCTATATCAAGCAAGAATGGGAAAACATTTCACTTCCAAAACTATAGCAACTGGTCTCCTCAGTTCTCAAATGCTTACAGAGTATTGTTAAAGAAGAGTTGGCATCAAATTCAAAATGGGCATATCTTTTTCCAAAAACAATCACATTTCTCTGGTTCAACATTTGTTATGTTTTTTGTACTATTTTCAATTAAATATAGGGATTAAATGATTTGCACATCATTGCATTCTGTTTTCCTTTTCATTTTATGCAGCCTCCCAACTTTTGGAAACAGGGTTGTAAAACAATTTGCAGATTTGTTATTTATTGCTCAGAGGCAAAAACTCCTAATTGAATCCATTTTTATTTTGATATTGTCGCACAATCAAATGTGATAAAGTACAAGGGGGGTGAATACTTTTAAGAGCCATTATATATCTGACAGTATGCATTGTGAGTATGTATACAGTCATGAACAACTTACAAACTCACATTGATGGTTAAAACAAAAAATCTAGTCACATTGATGGGTAAAACTAGCCAGCTCAAAGTCAAACTCTTCCCAAGCCAAACCCACTGAAGAAGAAAACATGGGTCAACACCTCAGTATCCCAACTAGCATAAAAAGATAAATGAATCCATGTGTAGGACATCCATTCATGCATCACTGGCTGACTCAAAACAACCTGTTATCAGTTTTTTTTACACAATATAGAAAGTGCTGAGGTAACAAAATAACCCAAATCTGGTCATATTTTCCCCCAGCAAATTTTAGAATGCATGAGGTCATACCCAGTCAAGTCAACATCATCCACATAGTTAACCCAGTCAAGTCTACATCATCCACATAGTTTACTCAGTCAAGTCTACATCATCCACAGAGTTAACCCAGTCAAGTCTACATCATCCACATAGTTTACTCAGTCAAGTCTACATCATCCACAGAGTTTACCCAGTCAAGTCTACATCATCCACATAGTTTACTCAGTCAAGTCTACATCATCCACAAAGTTTACCCAGTCAAGTCTACATCATCCACATAGTTTACCCAGTTCAGTGCCTTTACATTTAAAACCATATTCTAGCTTGAAATAAGCATCACATGCCACAGACTGTGAGTCTGGCAGACCTCAACATCTTCCTCAGCTTGTTGCGAGGGAGAGCCGGACACACAGTCTGTTCTGAAAAACCTAGCTTGCCGTATTGCCTCAGAAATGAACCCTTTTAAATGTATGGTTTCTTTGAATTACCATAAAGGTCGTTCAAAGCGGCGTGATGCTAAAGTCTGTGTCCCAAATTACACACAATTCCCTATGAGAGTGCAGATCTGCTGGCCAGAGCAATATAAGCCCAGGTCTAATGTAGGGCACCATTTAGAGATATGAGAGCCAGTTGGGACGCATTCAGAGTGGTTTATAGCTATTGATGTGGCTTTTTCTGAAAATGACGTAATTCTCTTCCTCCTCTGTGTGGAGAGGTGTTAAGAGAGGCATCTGCCAGGAATTAGTTAAACACACACACACGCACACCCTCACACTATGAGTGTGATCTACAACTGTAATCAAAGTCTCAATGCCTTTACTGTCACTCAGCCTTTCTTTAATTTGAAAATTTAACTTGGGGAAGAAACCCACTGAGTCTGTAAATATGTATGCATGTAGTCAATAACTACTTAATTGCTTCAATGTATGGATTTAATTACGTTTATTGTAATTCTATTTTCTTATCTTCAAGTGGCTTAAAAATGCCCAAGCTTTGAATGTGCGTTCTGACAGCCCTCTGGCTCCCCAGTGACATCACAAACCATGTAACCAATGGCAGGCTCAAACATTACTGATGACATCACAAACCGTGCACCCAATGGCAGGCTCAAACAATACCTGTGACATCACAAACCATGTACCCAATGGTAGGCTCAAACAATACTGGTGACATCACAAACCATGTACCCAATGTCAGGCTCAAACATTACTGATGACATCACAAACCATGCACCCAATGGCAGGCTCAAACAATACTGGTGACATCACAAACCATGTACCCAATGTCAGGCTCAAACAATACTGGTGACATCACAAACTGTGTGCCCAATGGCAGGCTCAAACAATACCAGTGACATCACAAACCATGTACCCAATGGCAGGCTCAAACAATACCGGTGACATCACAAACCGTGTGCCCAATTGCAGGCTCAAACAATACCAGTGACATCACAAACCATGTACCCAATGGCAGGCTCAAACATTACTGATGACATCACAAACCGTGCACCCAATGGCAGGCTCAAACAATACCAGTGACATCACAAACCATGTACCCAATGGCAGGCTCAAACAATACCGGTGACATCACAAACCGTGTGCCCAATTGCAGGCTCAAACAATACCAGTGACATCACAAACCATGTACCCAATGGCAGGCTCAAACAATACTGACGACATCACAAACCATGTACCCAATGGCAGGCAATACTCATCATCATCTTGTAAAACCACTCTGATTTCAAGCGGAAGTCCTGCACTGTTAAAAAATACTAATAATAATAGTAATCCGGAGACACAGAGAACTAATGTGTGAAGTTTGAAGAGAAACTAAGGTTTTTCCCCTGAGGATTTCTTAATGAGACAAACACACAGGCTTCCTGGAAACTCAGATTTGAATGAGCCATGACTATCACCAGTTACTTCAAAGAAGGAGTCTAATTCAAAGTAATTATTTCGAACTGAAAGTAAACAGAAGAAGGTTTCATTCGTTAAAGACTTGATCGTTGTTTCATGAGAAGAGAGGTATCAATGGAGCTGTGTTGTCTTGAGTTTGCAAGACTTTAGTTTAAAGACGATGAAGCATATTCTTTCACAGTCTCTTTGACTAACAGATAAAACGTTGAAATATCAGAGTATTGTTTACGAAAACGGGAAAAACTCATTTAAATGTTGATGAGGGATAAAATCCCAATCCTCTAAGTATTTGCATACTTGCAATGCTATGAATTTACATGCTGTAACTGTCATACAAACAGGAAAGAAGGATTTCAAAGGTCTATTCCTTGTATTTCTTGTTTCCCTCAGAACAATGCAACAAAAAATTAAAAATAAATAAAAAGAGTATGAATAAAGACACAATACATATAAGGATAATAACATGAATAAAGATGCAAAGAAAATGGTCCCTAGAGCTCAATAGAAGATGGCGCTTGTCAGGCCAGAGGTTGACGGTTTGATTCCCATGGAGGACTATGTCATAAATGTGTGAAATCAGGGCTGTAAGTCGCTCTAGATTAATTAGATTTTTATGCTTATCTTGTAAGGATTTTATATTAGTACAGTATTTACAGTATAGTATTAAGAGTGTTTATACGTTCATCAGGGAAGGATGTTATAGTGATACAGTATTTAAATGTGTATTAGGTGAAGATGTTATAGTGATTCAGTATTTAAAAGTGTCTTAGTTGAACATTTTATAGTGTTGCAGTATTTACAGTATTTAAATGTGTCTTAGGTGAAGATGTTATAGTGATGCAGTATTTACAGTATTTAAACGTGTCTTAGGTGAAGATGTTATAGTGATGCAGTATTTACAGTATTTAAACGTGTCTTAGGTGAAGATGTTATGGTGATGCAGTATTTACAGTATTTAAACGTGTCTTAGGTGAAGATGTTATAGTGATGCAGTATTTACAGTATTTAAACGTGTCTTAGGTGAAGATGTTATAGTGATGCAGTATTTACAGTATTTAAACGTGTCTTAGGTGAAGATGTTATGGTGATGCAGTATTTACAGTATTTAAACGTGACTTAGGTGAAGATGTTATAGTGATGCAGTATTTACAGTATTTAAACGTGACTTAGGTGAAGATGTTATAGTGATGCAGTATTTACAGTATTTAAACGTGTCTTAGGTGAAGATGTTATAGTGATGCAGTATTTACAGTATTTAAACGTGTTTTAGGTGAAGATGTTATAGTGATGCAGTATTTACAGTATTTAAACGTGTCTTAGGTGAAGATGTTATGGTGATGCAGTATTTACAGTATTTAAACGTGTCTTAGGTGAAGATGTTATAGTGATGCAGTATTTACAGTATTTAAACGTGTTTTAGGTGAAGATGTTATAGTGATGCAGTATTTACAGTATTTAAACGTGTCTTAGGTGAAGATGTTATGGTGATGCAGTATTTACAGTATTTAAACGTGACTTAGGTGAAGATGTTATAGTGATGCAGTATTTACAGTATTTAAAACGTGACTTAGGTGAAGATGTTATGGTGATGCAGTATTCGGTCAGAATATATACCCAGCACGCTCCGACCCAACCCCCTTCGCTCTGGCGGTTAGCGGATAATGTCGTGTGGCTGCAGTGTGAGGGGTCCTCCAACTGGGCCGCCAACGTGAGGGCAAACAGCAGCGGTCGAAACCAACGAGGAACCATTAACGCCGCTGCTAAGCCCGTCCCAGTTTCGCACTAGCAGACCGTTATGAACAGCGAGGAAGGAAGAAGATAATGCCTATGTGATTTTGATTCAAACAATAACGCACAGCGATAGAGCCGCCTCCACAATGTGTCTTACTGATGGTGATTCTGGGCTGGTCATGACTTATAGCTGGATTATGAAGCCATATTGAAGCCATCAGGGCTCCTGGCGGGATATATTTCAATCAGGACCTGGTGCGGGTACCTTGGAGTAAAACACCAAAAGAAACACATTTTATTGGTTACACGTGGACCATCAGAAAGCGGTTGCTGGACTGCATCAGTTATGATTTAAGCGTACCTGATGCCATGACAGGATTGTACTTCCCTGATAATATACTGAAACAACTGTTCCAGTGCAATCACAGGTTTTTGCGCAGCACCCCCCAACCCCCCCCCACACACACACACACACACACACACACACACACACACACACACACACACACACACACACACACACACACAAAAACACACACACAGTGCTTTACTTCTCTTCTAATATGCTATAACAAGCTGTCAAATTAAATCCCTTCTGACTTGGCAACCCACACAAACACATTCACAAACTCACACAGTGCACCTACACACATTTCAGACACACACACACACACACTCACAAATCAACTGTATTTTCAGTCTGTCAGCCCTGCTTGGTTTGTTAGATCAATCACTGTGTTCTGACAGGGCTGAGGTACCCAGACCCATGCATTTATTCATGACTTATCACCAGAATTACAGAGCATTATGAAGAACAGGCGCACCTAAATCAGCAGAACATATCAGTCGCTTGATGATAAATTAACCCCAAGCATTTCTTAACAATTTATTTCCAGCAACGACCAAGCTTGAATGGTACATCATGTGAAAGATTGCTATCTGTGATGTCCTTTGGTCCAGTAGAATGTTTTGACAGTAATCCCAATTCATAAATACTTTCAACAATTGGTCTTAGATGTGAAAATCTTTTAGATGATTGATTGGTGGACCAGTATGTGGACAAAGGAGGGACAATCCATTCCAACAGAGCTGCACTTATGAGAGCAGGTGCTGAGCTATTTGCGTACCGTACCAAGATAGTAGCCAGTCTGGATGTTATCTGCGGCACAGCGGTAGGATTTGGAGATGGCCCTGGGTGGCTAGGCAAACCTCTGTAGTTGCTTTACAGTGTAGAGCAACAGTCGGGCGACAACCGCGGACTCTTCACAGCAGCTCTGTCGAAGTGGAAAGTTAGCCTCTCCCTCGCTCTGTCTCGCGTTGATGGAGAGGTGGTCGTCCAAGTGGGTTTCATGCCGAGGCGTGCCGTCGCGGATGAACAGTGGGGACAGATGACACCTCCCTGGGGGCCCTGGTGTTGTAAAAAAGCCAGCGTGGATGAGGTGTTATGGCAAATCTTCCCAGCTTGAGGTTCGCCACTCGGTAAGTCCGAGTGGGTCCAGAGCCTATGAGCTTATTGACAGGTTTGGAGGGACCTCATGAATATATGAATATAGAATATTGAATACATGAATGCAGGCACACACGCACATACACACACAAGCACAACACACAGACAGACACACACAGAGATTTATTCTTAAAACTGGAACAGTATTGTGAGTAGAGGCCATACCACTTCATGAAAGCCATTACACTATTATCAAAGGGCACAGGATCAGCTCAATTGCTGTACTCAGCTAAATACAATACACACCCGTCCAGCATCAATCAGTCTTCATTATTATTATCCTAAAGGTCTTAGCGCGGTTAAAGCCCCGGATCACAGCCGCGAACCCACTGACCCTACCGCCAGGTTACATCAATCATCTTAACTGAAGTGATGTTGAACTGACCGCTCTGCCATCGATAATGGTTACCGCTCAGCACACATTCACACACAGCCTGAAATACCATAGACATGCAGCTAGTGACACAGACATCGTGTGCGGTCAGGTCTTCCAAAGCACATTGTGCATCCAATATGGCTGTCACTGAACCCATCGTAGGACATTCCTTTAAACTGGAATACACATCCTAACTGACCGCAACACGGTCTTGTCCCACGTTCATCTCCCTGCCATGTCTGCACACCGAGGGGGTTTGAAATGTTGGTGGTTTAATGGACACTCGTATCCACACATCCTCCGATTGCCCTCCCGCCAGTCGTTGTACTTCCTGTCTGGGTGCCCGCCCAACCAGGACGTAGGCTGAGACCAACACATTTGGAGAAGAGCACTCCTCCAGCGTACTGACGGAATTAGCCGCGAGGACATGCCCAATTCGACCATCCCACCAATTACAGACGTCACTTCATCAGACTGCCTCCCTATTGGCCAGACACCAGGCTCAGTCTGTGTAGCCCTCCTTCCTTATTTCTTTCTTTCTTACTGAATTTCCTTCTCTCCCTAATGATTTATCTTTCCTAGTCACTCTATTTATTTTTTCGCTCTCTTTTCCACTTATGCACATGTCATGGTACATTGGTTTGAAGGTCTGTGCTAAGAGTTATAAACGCATGGGCCTAGCTACTATAGAAAGAGTCTGACCAATGGGGAGGAGTGGGGGGTCAGGAACGAGCTGTCTCCCTCTCAGTGTCTAAGAGATCGACAGAGAAGACGATGGTATTGGTCAAGAGATGGGGGGAGACTGTGGAGAATGGGGGAGGACAAGGGGGTCGAGAGAAAGAATGATAGAGGGAGGGTGAGGGGATGGAGAGACGGACAGAACACCAGAGAACACCAGAGACTTGTTCAAACACGTCTCCAAAAATAGAGACTGTTGCGAGAGGGGTGTCCAATAAAAGTGCAATTTATGTCCTCTTGTCGAGTTTAGTGGGGTGCCCTCACAAGGCAACCCTGTTGCCTGGGCTAGCCCATAAACGAAGCCTCTGAATGGGCCAGTGTGTCGACCGGCGTTCCTGACTGTGGAGGAGACGAGGGAGGTCTGGGGCTCGTTATTCATCGAACAGCCTGGGAGAAGGAGCGCCGATCCAGAATCAGATCCCAACAGTTACTCGTCGTGATTTAAAAGGCCGAACGGATCATAGATCTGCAGTCCTGTTCGGAGAGGTTTTATGAAGGCAGGTGCCCGGAAATGGACCCCAAGTCAGACATCGATGCTGCCTTGAGTCTGTGGCGTCATAATATTAGTTTATTACACCATTCCATCAGCTATAGTAGTACAGCAAATCTTAATCTGTAGGTCCAGGAGCTAGTAAAGCCAATGTTTGGTCTCCTTTCACGTCTCTAAGAGCATAACTGAGAGACCTGATCTGTCCCTCGGGACGCGTATGTGCGTTAATGTGTGCACGTGTGTGTGTCCACGTGTGTGTGTCCACGTGTGTGTGTCCACATGTGTGTGTCCACGTGTGTGTTGATAATAAATGCATTGGCAGAATAAGTGTGCTGAAAAAAAGATCCAGTTAGCTCACGCTAAACGCCCTGATGGAAAAACCTATGTCACTGCGTGAACAGTTGGGAATGCCGGCGTGCCTCTAAACAACCGCGCTGGACCGCTCCTCTCTTTCTATCCCTCATGAAAAGAGACACCAGGAATTTTTTGTATCCAGAGATTGTTCTCTACTTTAAACAAACACATTATTTTACCTGATGTTCTTTTACTGGAAAAATGAGCTTGAAACACAAAGTCTTACCTCCAAACTTTCTGCAGTGATACTTTAGTAAATAATTATGTAACTTATCTGCAGGTAGGCGTTGTTTCGGCTAAGAAAGTAAGCAAATCATGGAGCCAAATGAAAGGATCCCAGTTTTCACCGAAAAGCCTCTCTCAAAAACAGCACTTTCTTTACAACTCTTTATGTGGCTAGAATTGGGCATAACATTGCAAACAGTAAGCTACCTTTTGAGTAAAAATGGCAAGAAGCATCAAGAGGCAGGGTTTATCGATCCTAGAGTTATGCTGCTGAAACTGGTACAGAGACTGCTACAAAGACTGGTTCGGGGACTGTTCGGGGATTGGTTCTGGGACCAGTTTTTGGGACTGTTCAGGGACTAGTTGAGGGATCTGTTCGGGGATTGGTTCTGTGATTGTGAACAACTATGAACATTTTGCAGAGGTGCTCGGGTCAGGTCTGCACACGGTTTGGGTTTTAACTTTATTGGACCATTACAACAAAGCAAATGTCTTGTTTACACATCCATGTGTGTGTCCATAACATCCAACACATACGTGTTTACTTCCATCCTACACTTGACATTTTCTCTGGATGATTAAACATTAATGGTGGCCTCAATAGTCTGTCACATCGTGGTCCGAGTCTTCAACGTCTTCCTGTCCCCTATGTGGCACACTACTTCTGACCAGGGCCCATGGGCTTCTAGGGTAAAGTAGTGCAAATAGGATGTAGAGATGGGGCCTAAAATCAATACAGTGCTTTGGAGTAGGTCACAGGAGCCCTAGAGAGAGAGAGGGAGAGTGCATGTGTGTGTGAGCGTGTGTGTGTGTGTTCAATGCATGGTTTCCGATGAGCGTATCTCCATGTTGCCCTTAAGTGGTGTCCTCGCAGTCCGGACTGGCCCGGGAATGGCGCTCTGGGGCTGTCAGAACCAACTGGTTTTCCAATTATCCTGAGCCTATCCTTGTCCCTCTCCTTGTGAGTCCATGGGAGCTCCATACATTATTGAACAGATCTGGGGATGAAAGCGCGAAAGCTCAGCGGAGATCCATCCACAGTCCCCTTCTGAAAAACAACCAAGACTCAAAACTGACACACACACACGGACACAAACAAGCACAGAACCATACGGAACACTCACATCTACATACATGGGACATGTCTCGCCAACTAGCCAAAAGAATCGTAAAGATTTTTAAATACAGCATGGCACACATCTTGGAACTGGGCTTTTAAAACTTTAGTTTAATCGGACATTACCCAGAATCCTCAAGATCTGTCCAGGATTGCTTACAATTCCATGGACAACTATAGTCCTGCAAGAAATGAGTACACAGATCACTGTTATAGATAAAGTTGTAGGAATGTGGGAGGAGGTGGATTTAATTATCTGCCCCCAGCTCCTTTCAATAACTCACCCCATTTTACATATGACACTATTACATTAGCATAGTCTATGGGCCTCTTCTACAATCAATCCTCGCTCGTTAGTGCTGTCGCTAGGCTAATCACTATATCCTATGTCCTCTGGCGAAGGGAGGTACCACCAGGGAAGAAAACCTACGAAATAATCAGAATGAGATGGTTAAATATTAATGTATTTTAGCAATCCAATATGCTTAAACTTCTTTAACCTTTAAAACCAATGGTTATCGTTAGACAGACCAATAACCACTCAAAAGGATAGAGGGTGGTGATGATGTCAGAACTGAGGAAATAGCTAGCCAATGTTGGGTCTTTGTAACGGCTCATAATTCAAAAGCACCCCTCTTGACATGCCCATGAAAAGCACATTTACAGACACCCATTCTCATCACCTTATCTACCTGGATGGCCGAGTCACCTAATCATTACCCATAGTTCCTTGAGGCAGTCCCACTGACTGCAGGTATGAAGCCATGACTATCACTGTGATTAACAATGGGACCATTAGTGATGAATTCCGCTAATACATTAGATCAGAAACTAATGAAGAGATACAATTACACAGGGACATATTAATGACACCAGGTGAAGGGAACAAACCAAGAGTGGGTCGAGGGAGAGGAAAAGAGGGGAAATGAGAAGGGTTAAAGAGTAGACGGCACACTATGTCCCATAAAAGTAGTGCACAATTAGGAGAATAGGGTGCCAAAGGGTACCCAGATAATATCCGCTCAAGACTACACGGAGAGAACGGTGTACAGTGATGGGAGGAAACACTGTGTTGTTGGATACTGACATCTAGTGGCAGAGATTGGTATGGTCACTGTTGTTGGATACTGACATCTAGTGGCAGAGATTGGTATGGTCACTGTTGTTGGATACTGACATCTAGTGGCAGAGATTGGTATGGTCACTGTTGTTGGATACTGACATCTAGTGGCAGAGATTGGTATGGTCAGTGTCATGTGGTTCAAGTGGAAGGCTACCATGTCGTTTCAGGTTCTTTCAAAACATTTCAAGCCTGATGAAAAACAGCCATTGTTAGAGCAGTAGGATGTTGGACATGCAGGCTTTTGTTCAGACCTGATGAATCTATTGAAGACCTTTTGACACATTTTAAATGAATCTATTTGAGACCTTTTAACACGTTTACAGTGTCTGTGTTAACGCTGAGCTGAAAACGGAAGGCTGTGAGCACTGAACGGTTTGACTTCTCAACTTCTCACCCCTTGCTATGAAACTCCATGACATTATGTTTTGAACCACACACTCAGTTCTGCTTTTTCTGACTCAGAAATCATCGCAGCACTATTCTGTTGTGAACTGATGCCCATAGGCGGAATCTTAAGAGGTTGTCAGACACGCAGTGCTGGAGTTGGCTCATCTGAGAAAGACAGAAATATAATACAGAGACATGAAGATATATATATATATATAGAAGCTCGATAAATATATAAATGTATTCTTTAAACATTTATAAATGTCCATTTTACATCAGCAGTTGTCACAAAAAGGCTTTATAGATACCCAAGCAACAACAAGAAATTCGTTCTAAGTGGCTAGTAGAGTTGGAACCGAGGCATGAACCTAGAGGCAGACTCTGAGGGGCGGCCAGTCCTCTTCTGGGTGAACACTATACAAGTAATTGACCGTTTTGGGCCACAAATTGATATTTTTGTTCAGAAGAACAATGAGTCAATATATACAGGTGGGCAGTGTCCAGAATCTTTAGGCAGAATCCAGATCAGCTGCACAACTAGATAGAGAATGACAGGGATGACCAGATGGACAAGGACGAACAGATGGACAAGGACAAGGATGACAAGATGGACAAGGACAGGGACGACCAGGTGGATAAGGACAGGGATGACCAGGTGGATAAGGACAGGGATGACCTGGTGGACAAGGACAGGGACGACCAGAAGGACAAGGACGACCAGGTGGACAAGGACAGGGACGACCAGGTGGATAAGGACAGGGATGACCAGGAAGATAAGGACAGGGATGACCTGGTGGACAAGGACAGGGACGACCAGAAGGACAAGGACGACCAGGTGGACAAGGACAGGGACGACCAAATGGATAAGGACAAGGACGACCAGGTGGACAAGGACAGGGACGACCTGGCGAACAAAGAAAGGGAGGGACAACCAGGTGGACAAGGACAGGGACGACCTGGTGGACAAGGACAGGGGCGACCAGATGGACAAAGAAAGGGAGGGACCAACCAGGTGGACAAGGACAGGGACGACCTGGTGGACAAGGACAGGGATGACCAGATGGACAAGGACAGGGATGACCAGATGGACAAGGACAGGGACGACCTGGTGGACAAGGACAGGGACGACCTGGTGGACAAGGACAGGGATGACCAGATGGACAAGGACAGGGACGACCAGATGGACAAGGACAGGGACGGGGTGTGGGTGGGCGGGGCGTGGGTGGGCGGGGTGGAAACGGAAGACAGAAGAGAGAGGAGAGGAAGAATGAAAAAAAGAGAAGTAAAATAAAGATTAAATACCATAATGGTCTTTCAGCTTCGCTTCCTTTCGTCACGTATAATGAGGGAACATTAACTCTGTTCCTGCCTGTCTATAGACTGTGACCAGTGACATTCACTGTCTGTCTGTAGCGAACACTTTCCCAGAGCAGCGGGCCATTATGTGGTCCTCTAGGAGCAGATGCCTTTACCCAGAGTGTTCAGACAGACAGAGAGAGAGGTGGGATTGAGAGAGAAGATGGGGGAGAGGCACAGGTCGCTTAACACTGGTGTCATGATAATGGACAGTGTTCATTACTGAAATCGACCAACTGATTCCTAATGATGCTGTCTTCATGACCAAGGCTTTAATAGCCCCTCTGGGTAGGCCTTCTACATTCCCTAAGAGTTCTGGAGCTTCCTGATCAAGAGCAGTGCCTTCGGGAAACTGGTTCAATCTGTGTGAGGCTTTGAGCGTAGTCCACAGGTAGTATCGGAACAAAATGGCTCACGGATCCACAATATCTAGTGGCACAGTCCGTGTCTGGGACTTATAAGCAGCTGACCTGTGACCTGAGATCAACTAAATTTACTGTTGGTCAAATAATTTGTTTTATTTAGCGCGTCCTATGGCACTCTCGCCTATATTATTCAAAATGTCAACGGATAATGGATACACAGTAAAAAAAAGAACATAATAATAAATAATAAAAAAGTATAGTATATAATAAAAAAGAAGCCAACTGGAAAGGCAAGAGGAACGTGGCATACAAACCCCACATTCTATTTCCCCTTGTCATTATGCACGCCTAACCTTGGTGACCGTCTTAAAGAAATGTGATAATTATTTCTGACCAGCAGATGTCACTATTGTGCACTGTTTAATATCTTAGAGGTTTTAACTGTTTTTCCATGCAAAGTTCAATGGATTCAAAAAGCTTTGGTTGCCACTACTTGTAAGAATTGATGAATGGCAGTGGGCAGCGGGCAGCCGTAAACCCTTTCTGGGGACTGTACAATGTGTTGAAGACACAGACACAAACCAGAGGATTTGAGGACAGAGGAGGTGAGGAAGACACTGGTGTCTTCTTACTGATCACAGTGACTTTGTCCTGTGACTGCGGGAGACCCTGTATTTGCCTGTATTGGAAGCTCTTGTAAATGCTGTCATCCAGGCACCTGTTGGCTCTGTAGGCAAACTGCCGTGAGTTAAGGGAGGGGTCCGAGATGGTTTTGAGATGGGACAGGACTAGGTGCAAAAAGGTTTCATGATTACTGGTAAGTGCTACAGTCTACTGTAGACTACAGGTCTACTGACATTACCAATATGCCTGAACACTGTTTGAGTGTGCCTTAAGGAAGTTAGCTAAACAAAACGCTTCTGTTCAAGTCAATTTAGTTTGTTTTAAAGACGGTTGAACGAGTGTTGAAACAAATTCAGAGACTAACCGAATATTTAGGCTTAGTTGAAGTGAAACTTTTAGTTGTGTTATTTCCTTTCTGTATTTTTATTTATATCTATGGCTTGTCCAGCTCTGACCACTGAGAGGTTTTGAATATTTATAGATTTATAGAGTTCTACAGCCTCCATCCACCCCACCTCTCTCAGAACTGGGCTTTGTGTTATCTGACTCATTCTCGGTTCCTCTTTTGAAAATCATTAAAGGATGGGATGTGTAAGTTAATGTTCATGATTAAACCTGTGGGTTAATCCTCAGAGACCCATGCTAGTGAGGGTTGGAATTGCCCTGCTGTTAATAAGTCAAACTGTGAGTAAAATGTCATTATTATTCGGGATGTTCTGTTCCCAATTCTGTTTCATCTTGCTTGTCTTCTGTGACATCCTGTATGCACTGTCTTTGTTTGGATTGCTTAACCAATGTGTAGCAAAATTACATTTATTTTCCCGCTATTCTGTGTTTCCTCTACTTCTTGCTGGTATCAAATTCAAAATGGGCAATATTTTTCCAAAAACAATTACATTTCCCTGTTTCAACATTTGATATGTTGTCTTTGTACTACTGTCTATTCAATATTGGGATAAATGATTTGCACATAATTGCATTCAGTTTTTATTTACATTTACGCAGCGTCCCAACTGTCTTGGAAACAAGGCTGTACTTTCAGTCTCAGGGATCATATTTAGCCAATGAACACATCATCAATACCCCACAACACCCACAACACACAGTAAAATAGAACAGGGTTCCCCAGCCTGGTCAATGCCTCATAGAATGGGTAGTCTGTTCACTAGGGCAGCTGTGCCAGGCACCTTCCCCTCGCCCACTACAGGGACCTTGGAAACGACATCCCCTATTCCTCCACCCTCCGCTCCTCCACCCTCCGCTCCTCCGCCCTCCCCTCCTCCGCCCTCCCCTCCTGCACCCTCCGCTCCTCCCTTTCTCCCATTCTCTTGGGTACGGCTTCCCTTTCCAAAGGCTCCTGGAGTAGGACCAGAGAAGGGTGGCCGACAAGGTCAAACCGGAACCCAGGCAGACGAGGCCAAGCCCAGCTCCAATCCCAGCCAATACAGCCCCCCCCCCCCCGTTGAAGCCTGGGCGTCTATAAATAACAGGTCCCCCTCCCCTATGGATTGAATCCTGGTGAGGGTGGAGTACCCCACTGACAGGCTGACCAGCCCGGAGGTCACCAGCATGACACCAAGAGTGACAGAGACTTGAGAGGGAGGGAGGGAAAAACAGATGAAAGAGTAGGTGGGGGTATAGAGGATGGAGGTAGATTGAGAGGAATTGAATAAAAGCAGGGCAGACTGAGTGATAAGGTGTAGACTCAGAGCCATAGGTCAAGCCGAACAATTAACACAAAAAGAGCCACCTTTTGATTGAGGTGAATTGATCAACGAGGACGCATTCTGAGATCTTAAGCACACCCAATGCATGTATGTTATGCATTTTGGGACTGATAACATACATCATTAAACCGGTAGTACACATGTAGCCCCTTTTGGTAGAAAAAGGCTTTCATAACAACTGTGTTGTGACAAATAAACAAACAGTAATGGACACCGTATTATGTAAATATCTACTTTTCCAGTGTCCTGAGCTCCATGTCAGGCGCAATCTCCTGGTCTGGACGTCCCGGTGTCCCTCAGTCTCTCTCTCCGTCCCGCACCCCAAACTGCAGACAGGAAACACTTATTTGGGTTGTAACATTTAAAATGTTCAGAATGGAATAGAACAGAGTGAAAAAGGAAAAGAGTCGAACACACCACCACAGAGCAGAATTGAAACATTTTATTGACAAGAAATGCGTTAAAACACGTTAATCTCTAAAACTAGTTAGTTCAGAATCAGCTACAGGTCGGCTGACTCGATTTTCTTCTCATACAATCCCACAGCGTCATAATGCATTTCCCTGTTGAAGCCGAGCGTCCATTGACTTCAATGGGGCTGCTTAGAACAGTTTTTTTCAGTGCTCCGAAAGTTGATGGTGATTGGATAAATGCTGCGATTATGTCCCGCCCATGGACGGTCAGTGTCTCTGGGGGTGAATGAGGAGTGGGCTGGCCCGGACTCTGGGCTTCTGCGTGATGATTGGAGGATCTGACGATCTGTCGAACTGCATCTCCTTTTGACTGACAGCGGTCTGTACTATAAGAAGTCACTGAAGCTATTTCACACTCAGTCCCATCGCGGATTTCAGAAATGTATTCGAAAGACAAACTGCTGTAATATTTCTTGATATTTGTTTGGCGAAATAGCTAGCCGATTTACATCATACATTTCACACAATTATAGGCTACACCACAATCCTTGTTTCAGTTTTACAAAGTTAAATTATTTTTTTTTAGATAGTTCATTCATTCATTCATATACAGTAGTAGGCTAGGCTAGCGTCGTACGCGGGTGAAACTGGTGTTACGCTGCTATATTATTGTGCTGGGGGATATGAGGAATGCACTTTCAAATTTTTCTCAGTCTCCTCCAGTTTTAAATTTTAGGAGGAGATGAGGTCCTGGTCCACACCTGCGGAGTACCTAGTTTGGGGGGCTCGTTGCTGTCCCTGTCCTTGTCCACCTGGTCATACATTTGACATAGTCTAGAATCAAATAGACTCTGGATTTAGCCCAGAGAAATGTATTTATTATTCTAATTGGACTCTTAATAGCTCACCCGGCACAGCCAGAAGAGGACTGGTCACCCCTCTGAGCCTGGGTCCTCTCTAGGTTTCTTCCTAAAATTCTGCCTTCTTAGGGAGTTTTTCCTAGCCACTGAAATCCAACACTACTGTTGTTTGCTCCTTGGGGTTTAAGGCCGGGTGTCTCTGTAAAGCACTTTGTGACAACTGCTGTTGTAAAAAGGGCTTTATAAATACATTTGATTGATTGATTGAACTGCGCACGATGGCAGACAGTGCTAATATTGTCGACCTGATTTTAGCGAAGCCATTATTAAACAGAGTAAAATTATATTTGTAAAAAATAATAATAATAAAACATTAAATGTTATTGTCTGGGGTCCAAAAGACCCCAAAGACCCCGAGTGTCACTACAAATGAAGACCATCAGAGGGTTATAATGTAGGCCGAAAATGAGCTTCCCCTCTTTGAAAGACCAGCAGCCGCCACTGGTCCAGGCACTCCTCTTTGAGTCATGACTATGAACAGCTCCTAAACCACACCCCTGCATGCCATTTGTCTTATCCACCTTATTCTCGGGGTGGCTACTGTAGAAATGATTATGGGTGCAACTTCCCGGTGAGATAGCGGAAAGAGCCGTTTCCTAGTAACGCTAATGTTAGCCCCAGCCAGAGTGATAGAGAAAGACAGAGTTTCTTTCTAAAGAAATTTCAACTATAATTTAACTAACACTGGGTTTTGTTTTAACATCAAAATATTCAATTTAAACGTAATAACCTCAAACTACATCTAATCCGAATAATATTTTTGTAAAACTTTTCAGGTGACTTCTAGTAGCCTATAATTACTGATTTGTTTTTAAAGAGACATCGTGAGACAAACGAAGATGACTGTTGAAAAGACCATCAGATTAGGCTATGTACTATCACCAAAAATCAGTAAAAAAATATATAATTAGCATATTTAAGTTACTAACGCTGGCGCGTCCCCATAGCAAGTGAATTGAAACAAACCTTCGTTCAGCCTCTTCAACCTGAATGAAACAAAAAATTCCATAGCCTCAAAAAAGCACCAAAACAGGTCTCCTCTTTTATTTTACTACTGTAACCTCATTTCACAACGAAACTGAAAAATAACAACTGGCATAGGAAGTAAACATCTGGTCCTATATGGTATTAATTGCGCTTTTTATTTTTTTAAGATTCCCTGGTAGTTTAAGTAAAGTTATAAGAATCTTGCAACCATTAATTTCTGGCCACTGTACTATGCAAAGCATGAATTTTGTCTTGGAACTCACGTGAAAGACAAAAGATCACATACAGTAAAAGACAGTAGCTTGAGTGTTCACTGGAAAGTGCATATTGGGAAGTTATAGTGGTGAGGCTTGGTATGTTACACAATTATTTAAGATAATACAAATCAAATTTGGACTCCGATAGACCTAATTGGTTTGAATAATGACTATAATAACATTTTAAGTAACTACCTACATTTCTTTTAGTGCAGCCGGTTTCCTCAAATGCTCTGATTAATGACATTTACAGTGTAGATCCAACATAACCTTTCAGGTGGTTATGTTGATGAGGAAGTCAAAATGTGAAGTCGAAGACAAAAGTTTCATATCCATTTTCTTCTGCAAATGAGTCTGGAAGCAGAAACACTCAATAGCAGTGACTCTTCTAGAAGTCTTCTAATGACTGTAAGTAGAAAAATTATATTCTGTATATGTTTTTACAGTTACTATTTTCCCATAAGTCATGTTTTACCACTAATTTTTGTCACATAACTACACAGTGTTCTGGATCACGCTTTTTGTAATAATGATAGTTAAATAAAATAATTTATTTTGAAGAAAAACCAGAATTTTTTTTCCCCTTATTCTGAGATTTGTACTAATTTGGAAATGTTCATGGAAGAGTTTAACATTCTATGCAGATATGCTTCAAAACACATTACATTGACATGAATTGTTTTTTCAGTACATTTCTTAAATCTATTAGACATAAATAAACAATTAATCCACATTTTCTTTATTTCTGAACCTAAAGAGAAAGGCAGTTAACAGTTTGTCCTACAGGCAACAGTGATGGTTATTTTATTATTATTATTTTTTAAATGCTTTTATATCTTCTCCTTTTCTTTTATTAATTTCATTTCATTGTTATATCAATCATATTTTTTTTTACAGTTTAATTTTTCCTTTAAAACACTTATATTAACCAATATTGACATACGGTTGAAGCCCATTCAGATGAGAATATGAAACTGTGACATTGGGAGGCAAAAAGGTGAATGTACCTCAAAAATACATTCTAAAAGTATGTACATTACAGGCCACAAGGTTGGCAATATATTACTTACAGTCCAGTGAGTCCAAATTAAAAAACTAGCGTTTGTGATCATTTACCCTGTGTAGTTTCCATTCATAGAATAGCTGGGAAGGCATGTAGGAGTATACGGGGAAAGTACCATAAGCCTCTCAATTGGACCAACCAAATGAGTAGCATACACAAATATAGATTGAAAAAAACATGCAATAGTGCATGCTGGGAAATGTGATAATGAGTGGCATGGTTTAAGTGGATTACAGTTGGAATATGCGTGAGCTTCAGTCCCCTATATCAAGGTAAAATAATAATTAGTATAATAATTAACAAATAACCCTGGTCTGGTGTTTATGTAGGGCCACTTTAAACCCAGAATTTCAACACTGGACAATTTGCAGTGTATATAGTGGTGGGCATAAATACATGTTTCTGTTTCTTTCCATAGATCTGAATTATAAATTGAAGGAAACTGGTTTGAAAGGGGAACCTCAACATCTGCACCAAAAATGGGAAGTGGGACTTCCTCTGCCATGTTTTTGTGCTTCCTGCACTTCTTCTGGATTATTGTCAATCCAGCAAGGGCATACTCCATGAAACATTGCATATCTATTAAGATGAATTTAAACTGCCGACAAAGGAATCTCCAAACTATACCCAGCGATATTCCACCAGTAATTAAATCTTTAGACGTTTCCATGAATAACATTTCAAAAATCAAGAAGTCTGATTTTAAAAACATATCTGTAATTAATTGTATGAACTTGTCCAGCAATACGATCTCTAACGTTGAAGACGGAGCTTTTCTACATCTTGTGGCTCTGCATGGGCTAGATCTAGGCCATAACAAACTCACCACCATCTCAGAACACATGTTTCAGGGACTGGCCAACATGACACGACTACAGTTGCATAATAATCTAATTTCGTTCATTGCATGTTCATCTTTCCAGAACCTCTCTGGTTTACAAATAGTGAACTTAACCAACAACAAATTACATCACCTAAGTAATGTTCAACCCCTTGTACATTTGCCAAATTTGCGTGAGTTGTACATTAGTAACAATAACCTCCACTATTTTGAATCTAGGGAACTATCAAACGGGTCCATTGGGCTGAAGGTTCTGGATGTATCCACGAATCCTTTGGAAAGGTTCAGCATCACAGCAAATGTTCTTCCTAACCTTCAGAATTTAAACCTCTCTTACTGTGGCCAAAATGGAAGCATGGAATGGGATGTGGCAGACACTGTTTTCCTCAGTAAAATTTCCACACTAGACTTGAGTGGTGTCCAGATGTCTGTAGACAATATGAGTATGGTGCTCCAAAATTTCACAAACACACACTCTTCATTAGCATCTCTGGCACTTTCAAATTTATGGAGAAAATCAACTGAGAAAGTTGGCATCATCGCCAATATTGCCTGCCACATACCTACTCTGAGCGTACTTCGACTGGGCAATGATTGCATCAGTGTTGTTTCTGAGAAATTGCTGCAGTCCTGCTCTCGAACAAAAAAGCTTGATTTATCAGATAATATTATTAGTGATCTGTCTGAGTCCTCTTTCAGATCTCTAAAGGGGCTGAAATATATAAGACTGGACAACAACAGTCTTTCATCTGTGCCAAATGCCACAAGAAATCTCTCCACTCTAAAAATCTTGGATCTGAGCTTAAATAGCATTGATAATCTAAACTGCTTGGATTTTGCTAATCTTACAGGACTCCTAAAACTTTTCCTTTACAGCAATAAAATACAAAAACTTGACAGCTGTGTCTTCCAGGATTTGAAGTCTTTAAAGATGCTCAGTCTAGGAGGAAATTCAATCCTGACCTTGAATGGTGCTTTCACAAATTGTTTGCAAAATCTAGAGAGCCTTGATCTGCGTCAAAATAAGCTTAGCTCTATCAAGCAGGAAGACTTTAAACAATTAAAATCATTAAAAAGTCTTATTTTATTTGACAATCAAATTTCCCATATGGACAATGGAGCTTTTGACGGATTGTTCAACCTTGAAACCCTTAAACTGAGTTCAAATAAGATAAATGCTAAAGCAGTCAAAGATACAGTCTTCAGAGAACTATCACACTTAAGATACCTCTCAATTAGCTCTAACCGGATAGAATATGAACACGATAGTGAGCTACGTCTTCCGCCATTCGTGAACTTGTCATCGCTCAGATATCTGGCCATTTTCAGCCAGAATCCACAAGGAATGTTTAACATACCATCGAACTTTCTTGAAGGTTTACAATCTTTAGAAACAATCAGGGCAGGAAATCTAAATATTAAGTTATTGCACCCTAACACATTCAGATACACTCCAGAGTTGAAATACCTTGACATCAGCGACAATAAATTCACCTCACTCACTGCAGAGCTGTTTCACCCAATCCCAAAACTCATGGTCATTTATTTATCAAAATGTCAACTTGAATCTTTAGATTTCCTGATAAATGCCAATTTATTTCAAGTCAATTACTTGCAGATAAGCTATAACCAATTGACAGCTCTTAATGAAACATTGCTGAATTCCCTTCCTTCTCTGACATACATGGACATGAGAAATAACTCGTTCAGTTGTAACTGTAGCAATCTTTGGTTCATGCGGTGGATAACAAACAACAGCCAAACCCAAGTTGTGGACGCACATCAATATCTCTGTAAATATCCATTCAGTCAAAAAGGTACTTTACTGTTGGACTTTGACACCCACTCCTGCTCAGTAGACACCGGCTTATTCTACTTCATTTCCACCACTTCTCTGGTCCTTCTCACACTGCTGGGATCCTTAATCTACCGCCTCCTGAGATGGCAGCTCATCTATTCCTACCACCTATTCCTGGCTTATCTCTACGACAACAAGCAGAAGAACAGGCGTGCAGCTTATCAGTATGATGCCTTTGTGTCCTACAACACCCACGATGAGCCCTGGGTCCTGAGGGATCTTCTGCCGGAGCTGGAGGTGCGGCAGGGCTGGAGGTTGTGTCTGCACCACCGGGACTTCCAGCCAGGCAAACCCATCATGGAAAACATCACAGACGCCATCTACGGGAGCCACAAGACCATCTGTGTGATCAGCCGCCATTACCTGGAGAGTGAGTGGTGCTCCCGGGAGATCCAGGTGGCCAGGTGGGTCGGAAACAACATGCGCAATGAGTTCTGTTGGCGTCGTGTAAATGTGAAGTTATGCCTGCCTCACCCAGAACCGAGCAGACGCTTGGTTCTCCGTCTTTCCGTTCTCGAGATCTGTTGAGAACGTTGGCCAACTCCTGAGCTTGGATTTTGGCAGTGCAGAATTATAGCAGTTTTCATTCATTTGATGGGAAACCATCCCTCAATGGCTGATGGCAATGCCTGACGCCGTTGCCTGTTGTATAGCAGAGCCATAAATTAGCTAGATGCTCACTGTTTAATGTCAACCTTATGGGGATAAAGACGTTGTACCATCCTTTCTTTAGCTTCCGTCTGTTCGACGAGCAGAAGGATGTGCTGATCCTGGTGTTCCTGGAGGAGATTCCGGACCAACAGCTGTCTCCTTACCACCGCATGCGGAGGCTTCTGAAGAAACGCACCTACCTGAGCTGGCCTAGAGCTGGGGAGCACACTGGTGTTTTTTGGCAGAAATTACAGTTGGCTCTGGAGACCAGGAACTCCTCTGATGAGGAAAACCCCCTCCTGACTGGGGTGGAGAGGCTATAAGACTGTAAGAGAGGCTGTAAAGACATTCTCAGTTACAAAAGTGACTTGGGTGGAGAAATGGTTAACTGCAATACTCAGTGACCGAATAACTACTTTTTTTTACCTATGTGAATCTCAAATCGCATACTACATACTATGTAATACAAATACGTACTTCGAGGATGATGGTGATATACGCTGTGTTTCGTATATAGTAATCTAGTATGCCAGTATTAGGTCTGATTGGGATATACCTTGTCAGAAAATTGTATCTCAACATTAGATACTGTTGTCACGCATTACCATCACACAAAGTTTGAATATTTAGCTAGACACAATTAAGCATTGTGTTGGACTGACTAACGTTTCTTATGATGTCTACTTGCAGCACAAATAGAATCTATGAACTGTATCGCTTTGGCACTAGCCATTTTAATAGCTTATAAGCCAGTAATACTAGTATCTTACTACTTGGAATAGTCAAAAGAATTGAGCAATTGCTAGCAAGACTGAAGACGAACTTTACATCACCAAAGCGATTTAATTTTATGGCACAACGTTTTTCTTTCATACATGAATGACATTCAGTGCCAGCTCTAGCTTTTTGGGGGCCTTCAGCAACATTTTATTTGGGGCACCCACTCCTCTATCGGTCGAGTACTCCCTAGCAATCTGAGGCCCCCTAGCTGTCGGAGACCCTAAGGGATTGCTTATGTCGCTTTTGCCTGGAGCCAGCCCTGATGACATTGATGCAACTATTAATAATATTAACTATTAATATAGGTGACGATAACCGACTTGTTCGTTAAGTGAAAAGATGATTGAATCGTGGAAACCCCTCCCCTTTTACTGCACAAGGGGTTGTGGTCTATATTACCCCAAAAAGCATGCAGGTACGGATGCATACTTCGAAAATCCACCAGAAATAGTCGACCGTCCGGGAAATTTTGCCATACGATTTTCAGCGTACTACAGTATGAGACATACTAATCTTCTCGCACAATAATCTGGCATACTATATAGTATGTTAGAATGCGATTTGAGATTGAGCCCTAGTCAGCTTCAGAAGTTGATCCGGCAACCTTTCAGTTACTGATCCGATGCTTTAATCGCTAGACCACACGCTGCCTTCCATGTAATGTTCATGACTTATTAAGCTTTGACATTTTCAAATCGTTGTCAATTATGGTTCAATGTGATTAGCCAATGTTAGCTAGCCTGCAAACAAATTAATAGCAAAAACGCCTAGGATGAATATAACTGAACTAACCACCTAGTTTACTACATTAAATTCAAATGTTGATGCAATTGTAGCCAGTGTTTCATTCTTAGAGATGGCTCTTATTTCAGCTACACCCTGTACATACCTGTCGTATATGATGAAAAGGTTCTTGTTCCCAGAAACAATTCCAGGGTCTAGAGGGGCAGGGCTACCACTAGAGGGCATACCATCTCCAGAAATACAATGTATCCCAGTTTAGCCCTTCTGTCCAAGTTCAATGACTGTAGATCATGCTTTTTTTTATGCTGTGGGACGGTTGTCTGTGGCGGATGTTTAAGAACAAGTTCTGAGTGTCCTGAAGGCCTTCTTCATCCCGCCCACACAACACAAGCTGATGATGTAACACCAGAGCGCATAGCAACACAACGCCAGCACAGGCCAAACTGTGGTTCACTCAGGGGGAACATTAAAGGGGCAATCTGCAGTTTAAACAATAGCAAAGCAACAACCCATCTCTCTTCTGATCGTGTTTTGGATCTTTATATGGCCCCTGTCTGGATCCCTGTATGTCTATGTTTAAACTTAACTATTGAGGCTAAGTTGTCACTAACTATGCCTATTCCAACTGCACATTGCCACCATAACTTTGCCAATTCAAACTGCTCATTGCCACATTAACTACACCGATCAGCCATAACATTATGACCACCTGCCTAATATTGTGTAGGTCCCCCTTTTGCCACCAAAACAGTCCTGACCCATCGAGTCATGGACTCCACTAGACCTCTGGAGGTGTGCTGTGGTCTCTGGCACCAAGATGTTAACAGTAGATCCTTTAAGTCCTGTAAGTTACATGGGGGGGCCTCCATGGATCAGACCTGTTTGTCCAGCACATCCCACAGATGCTCGATTGGATTGAGATCTGGGGAATTTGGGGGCCAAGTCAACACTTTGAACTTGTGTTCTTCAAACCATTCCTGAATAATTTTTGCTTTGTGGCAGGGCACATTATCCTGCTGAAAGAGGTCAATTCCATCAGGGAATACCTTTGCCATGAAAGGGTGCACATGGTCTGCAACAATGCTTAGGTAGGTGGTACGTGTCAGAGTAACATCCACATGAATGGCAGGACCCAAGGTTTCAAGCCGAACATTGCCCAAAGCATCACATTGCCCCTGCCGGCTTGTGTCCTTCCCATAGTGCATCTTGGTGCTATGTGTTCTCCAGGTAAGCAATGCACACGGCCATCCACGTGATGTAAAAGAAAACATGATTCATCAGACCAGGCCACCTTCTTCCATTGCTCCGTGGTCCAGTTCGGATGCTCACATGCCCATTGTAGGCACTTTCGAGACGGGTCAGCATGGGCCCCCTGACAGGTCTGCGGCTACGCAGCCCCGTACACAACAAACTCCGATGCACTGTGTTCTGACACCTTTCTATCAGTACCAGCATTCACTTTTTCAGAAATTTGAGCGAAATTTGAGATTGGACCACACGGGGCAGCCTTCACTCCCCACGTGCTTAAACCCCATTGTAAGCCTTGTCCGCCCATGACCCTGTCACCGGTTCACCAATTTTCCTTCCTTGGACCACTTTTGATACAGTGGGTATGGAAAAGAATCCCCCCCCTTTAAAAATAATCCCATTTTGTTGCTTTGCAGCCTGAAATGAAGACAGACAGACAGTTTGTTTCATTCAGCTGTATTTACTCAGTACAACTTATAACATCCAAGTGAAAGCTATAGCACCAACATGTCAGATTTTTTTTTTTTAAACAATCCCTGAGTCGGAAAAAGGATCACCCCTTTTGCTTTAATTACAGCCTTTAGTCTGTTGGGATATGTCTCTACTAACTTTGCACATCTAGACATTGCAATATTTGACCACTCTTCTTTGCAGAACTGTTCAAGTTCAGTTAAATTTGATGGTGACCATTTGTGGACGGTTGTCTTCAAGTCATTCCACAGACTTTCAATGGGGTTTAAGTCTGGGCTCTGACTAGGCCATGCAAGGACATTCACCTTTTTCTCCTTCAACCACTGTGTGGTCAGTTTTGCTGTGTGCTTTGGGTCATTGTCATGTTGGAAGGTAAATCTTCTTCCCATTGACAGATTTTCCTCAAGAATTTGACAGTATTTTGCCCCATTCATTGTTCCTTCTATCCTGACAAGGGCTCCAGTCCCTGCTGCAGAGAAACAATCCCATAACATGATATTACATGATATATATTGGTGTTATTTGGATGGTGAGCTGTATTGGATTTTCACCAGACATATCGTTTGGCGTTGAGGCCATAACATTACATTTTTGTCTCATCTGACCATAACACCTTTTTCCACGTGGCCTTAGAATCTCCAAGGTGGGTTTTGGCAAAGCTCAGTCGTGACTGCATGTGGCCTTTCTTGAGGAGTGGCTTTTTTCTTGCAACCCTCCCATACAAGCCACATTTGTGGAGAATTTGTGATATTGTTGTCACATGCACACAATGACCACTCTTTGTCATGAATTTCTGCAACTGCTTCAGAGTTGCTGTTGGCCTCTTGGTAGTGTCTCTGACCAGTTTCCTCCTGGCTCTTTCATCCAGTTTGGAGCAAAGTCCTGACCCAGGGAGGGTCTGTGTTGTACCAAATATCTTCCACTTCTTCACTGTGCTTCAAGGCACTAATAAATTGAATTTTTTTTGTATCCATCTCCTGACTTGTGCCTGTCCACAACTTTATCCCGGAGATCTTTTGACAATGCCTTGCCACCCATAGTTGATTGTTTTCTTCAGTTGCACTACCAAGGACTGAAATGCTTCAGGAAAAGCTTGTTTCATGCTGAGCTAATCAAAATGACCACAGCTGATCACAGTTGAAAGTCAATTGGCTTTGTGTGCTATTGAGAAGGTGATTAACTACACCTGGTTGGGTATACAAGTCATTTTAGGAGGGGGGTGATTCTTTTTCCAACTCAGTGATTCTGTTTTTTAATTTGTATTTTTTTTTTTCTGACAAGTTGGTATTATATCTTTCACTTGGATGTTATAAGTTGTAAATACAGCTGAATAAAACAAAAATTGTTTTTGTCCTTTTTCATTTCAGGCTGCAAAGCCACAATATGTGATTATTTTAAAGGGGGGTGATTATTTTCTATACCCACTGTAGGTACTGACCACTGCAGACTGGGAACACTCCACAAGGGCTGCAGCTTTGGAGATGTTCTGACCCAGTCGTCTAGCCATCACATATTTGGCCCTTGTCATTGTCGCTCAGATCCTTTACGCTTGCACACTTTTCCTGCTTCTAACACATCAACTTTGAGAACAGAATGTTCACTTGCTGCCTAATATATCCCACCCACTGACAGGTGCCAAGATAACAAGAGTATCACTGTTACTCACTTCACCTGTCAGTGGTCAGTATGTTATGGCTGATCTGTGTGTGTTCAATTCTTAACAGGATTAGTCAGGTGACAGTAGGATTTAGAGGATCATGCTTAGATTCCCTGACCTCTAGGTTTGAAGATTCTTCCACGACATATGGTTTGAAGTGTATCAGGAACATTGTAATATGCTGTAAATACCACTGATAATTATTGACCAGTGGTAGTTGATTCCTGGACTTCTCACTCAAGTGGTTTGGCAAATGTCGACATTGGAGAAGTGCCTGACTAATGTCCTCAACCAGGAGGTCCTCACATCCATCACAGGCAGTGTAGAAACAGTATTGGTACTATTTATTTTATTGTACGATAGTATGTAAACTGTAATTTTGTTTGAGGGAAGAGATAAACACGAAAATGTAAGTCTGCCAAACAAAATGTTTAGTTTCACATTTGACCAAACAGAAAGAAATAGGGGCAGACTTTGAATGGATTAGGAGAAAAAGTAGGCCTACTCATTCCGCCGCATGGGTCAATACATTCTATCAAAGCAGATTTTCCATGGAACGATTCTGTTTTTACTCTCATGTTTTACCCTATTTAAGCTACAGCGTTTTTTTTTGTTTGTTAGACAGAATGAACATACTCCAGATGTTGAGTGCAATGCAGGCTATTCCAGACTCTATTCCAGACCCCCCCCCCCCCCCCCCCCCCCCCCCCCCCCGCTAAATTAATGGGTTGAAGAAAATTATAATGTACATGCTGGCAGCCTAGACATATACAGTATACAGTGTCATAATGCCTGATCGAAAATACAGATTAATTGATGAGGGAACGATGGCACGCTCAGCCGGACGCCCACGCCTGGCATTAATCCGGGAGGACCTTTTTTGAGATTTCGACACGCAATACGGCCCTGCTGATAATACCCGGGAAACCAAAGGCTGGCTGGAGAAAAACACACGAAGGGGCATTTTGGTGCTATTCGGGGCGGCGAAAAATGTGTTAGTGCTACAGACTTGGTGGGCTTAGCCTATTGTTATTTTATGCCCAGTGTTTAATTAAAGTACTGTAAATAAATCGGCACGCAAGAATAAAATAAATATGATGCTCCCAGTGTTAAATGCTCCCATTAACAAGTTAATTATCCTACATTCCAATGACTTCGTTGAATTGCTCTAAACGCCGCAGAAACGTGACCCCTCTTCAATGACGGCGAGCGCTTGTCCCAACTTAGGTTGTTGCGTTTCCACGGGACACACCTAAAATGTTGCGAGTTATGTTTGCATGTTATTGGAAGATCAAGGTGACGACGAGACGGGGCTAGCAGGACGTACTTGTAGGTGTGGCAAGAAGACAAGAAGAGGCGTTTCTGGTTCATTCAAGTGTGAAATAACAACAAAAAAAAGCATCTAGTCTGAGTGTAGTTTGAGACTGAGAAACTTTTCGGTGCTAATAACTTCGTTTCGGGTGCCTATGTGTATTTATTTATGGACATCCGGTAACACGTGCGGTGGACGGTAGAGGAGCGAGAGAGAGAGAGAGAGAGAGAGAGAGAGAGAGTGAGAGAGGGAGAGAGAGAGAGAGGGAGGGAGGGAGGGAGGGGGCGTCTAGGAATTGTCGGAAGTCGCAAGTGAGCAGCGCAACTAAAATACAACTTAATGTTATTGACTTTGCCTATGGTGGTACAAACTGTGTGAACGCGAAGCTGGGACGGTGGACTCATTGGAGACGAAGCCATGACAGCGAAGGTAACCGAATAACCGCTGGACATCGAGGTATTACATTTTCACAGTTTTTTTGTTGTTTACACTTATTGCAGTGTTTTGAACTCCACTCCAATGAGCGGGATTTAGATAAGACATCTGTTTGAAGTTCTCAGCGACAGTCTCAGCCTTAAATTCAGAATGTAATGCGTTTTAGTCTGGCCAACTTCTAGCTTGTATTTATACACAACGCAAGCTATACAATTACATTACTCGTTCGAAATGTAAGTGAAGACGATGGCACAGAGATGTAGGCAATGTCGCGGTCCAGTCATGTAAGTCTCACCTATAGGCTGATATTTCGAAGCCGTACAATATATGGTTTAGCCGAGATCAAGCTGCGGGGGTGAGTGTACTGAAATCAGTGGAGTGGTTGAAAAGGTGAACCCGTTGACCAGTGCCCAATGAAATCAGTAGACCATAGCAAATTCAGAAAAGTGCATCTAATGATTGCCAGCCAGGGCCAACATCCCACCCTCTGATTTTTTTCTTTCTTTTCTCTCTCTCTCTCTCTCTCTCTCTCTCTCTCTCTCTCTAGTGCTTTCAGTAGGTTTCTCGTACATTTGAATATCAACGAATACAAGTGTTTTGCAAGATTTCACATTTATGCACAGCATGCAGCGATGTACACGAGCCGTTGCGATCGTACGTGCACAGCCGATCACCCCTTGGCTCCTGCCCATGTTTGTGTCCCTGTTAGTGCCCTTTCTTAGCATAATGTAATACTTTTAACACTGGGCTCTGGTTCAAAGCGGCTCACTGTGTAGGGAAAGGGGTGTTGTTTGGGACAGGCGGCGTGTTTATTGCTGCTGGTGTGCGGTGGGCACGTCGAAGTGGCTACTCTTTAGCTTGTAACACAGGACCGAGGCACACATTGCACAAACCTTCGTCCTGTTGCCAAACTTTGTACTTTCACCGCTCGCACGAGTAAATGTGTTTCGGTGACATTTTCAGCGGACATTTCGTGAAAGCAGCTATTGCTCTTAGATTGTTGTGGATTTTTCAAGTCAGACCTTTTCTCTTTCACATTCAAAGTGACAGCTGTAGGTGTATCGCTCTGTTACCGCGGGGGACTTGACTCTGACGTTGGCAGCTTCGTTTAAAGGCATCACTAATTTGATACAGTACACTGTGCCCCTGAGGAATTGACCCATTTTTTTGTTTGTCCAATTCTATCTCCTCTGTCCTCTCACTCCCTTCTGTCGGTTCCACTTCACAAGCTGTTCTCTGCTGAGGTTCCCTGCAGCATCTGTACGGCTCCGTTCCATTCACCTTTTGGGGCGTCCCTTCTTTTTTCTCTCCTCCACACTTCCTCAATTGTCTGGGGCACCCCTTTCTTGCCCCTCTCATCCTCCACCTGTACCTCCATCTCTTCACCCGTGCCTGTATCCTTCGGTCCGACGGAGCCGCGATGCGTCGGTTCAGCTCGGAGGGCTCCCTGCTGGGCATGGACTTCCTGCCACGGCAGAAAGTGGCGCTGAAGGACCATCACCGGGACGAGGAGTCAGGCACCTACACCCCGTACCGGGAGGGCGGCAAACCGGACGGAAGGCCCGACAATCTACCCCCCATCATCCTCGAGCCCGGAGACGCCGCTGGGAATGTGCCGGAGCGGGCCGAGCTGAACAAGGAGCACAGCGTCAGCGTGGAGAACCTCACGGGCCTGGCTCACCTGGGCGTGGGGAACCTCAGCGAGGGCTGCAGGGCGTACAGTGACGGGCAGCTGGCGCCCGCGTTGACCGGGGGTAGCATGGAGAGTGTGGGCCAGGGGGGCCAGCCGCCACCCTCCCCGTCATACTCGGCCGACAGTCCCAACCACTTCTCCTTCAAGTCTCAGCAACGGCACCACGCCAGGGCCAAGCTGTCGGCGGCCAAGCTGCACCTGAAAAGCCTCTTCGGACAGGTAAAGAGTCCCGGGGAGGCCTGGTCAGTTAAGCGAATTTTGATCCCTGATGCTCAGAAAGTCAGCGAGCCTTAACCGAAACCGTTGCTGTGGGAAGGGTCAAAGTTCACAAATGGCCATCGTGCTGTAAATGTGTACCAGTGGTCTGGCTTTGACCCCGAAGTGACAGTAGGGCCCGGTGGGACACGGCGTTGGCCCACTTGGATAGGCAAAGGAAAGTCTGAACCTTCTGGGTTAAAAATACCAGGGTAAATCCCGCATGAAAGTGCACCAGCGGTTGTTTGTGGTCTCTTTGACTGTGTTCTTAGGGTATTGAATATTAGTTAAAGCCTGTTAATGTTTGATGGCTGTCGGCCGAGTGTTTTCCCTCTTCCTCTTATGTGCCGCGTGCTCACCTTGAGCATCCAACAGATAGTGCTACTGATAAAGCAAGCTGCTGTTTGAAGTCAAGGTGGTCCATCGCTGAGTGACTCGCCGTGTTCGTGTTCTTCACATACTTCACTAGGTCATACGCAGAGTTGGAAAGTGTTTAGATAATCAAATGATATTCAGTCAGGGCTAATGGCACACATTTCACTAACTGCGGTCAAATATTTACCTGAATATTTGCATGCTTACAATTTTTGTGTCTCAAAACTGTTTAATTGCTTCTTTTCAAATGTTTTAAATAACAAGGATTGTAACGTTCCATACATTTTCATAATGGAATGTCTGACTCTGGTAAATAGCAATGGCTACAACTAATGATGAATAGCCCCCTTTTCTGCGATCTTGCCTTTCTCTTTGGTGAAGTTGGAATATTTTCTGCTTTGGAATCCAGGATGTTTTTAGTGACAGGTAAATATAACTGAAACAGAGCTTCCTTATATGTTACATTACAAACAAGACTAAAACCGTAGCGTGTGTGTGTGTGTGTGTGTGTGTGTGTGTGAAGTGTGTGTGTGTGTGTGTTGACTGCCTAGTAAAATAATTGTCTCCATGTTTCAGAGTCCTCATTCATCCCATTCCAACTTGTTTAACCCAGAACAGAAAGAGCAGAAAGACCGGTACGTTTGTCAAGTGATTGACTTCTTATCATTGGTATTCAGTAACCGCACAGTTACTGGTGTCTGTGCTAATCTGTCCACAATCGCCCTAGCCCGTTCCCCAAGCTGTTTAACCTTCATTCCAACTCTGTAGTTATTTGGCATGATAGCACAGGTATGCTTGCAATAAGGCCACAATAGCCTGGGGATGAGGTTAGTCACTAAGAGGTTTTAATAAGACATTTGTAAGAGCAGACCCTTTAATAGTTCATAGGTTAGTGTCATCTTCGCTTGCTTTCCAGGTGACACCCTCTTTCCTGTACACTACATATTGTTTGACTGGGGGAATTGGGTGCCATTTTTGAAGGTTTCAGTTTGAAAGTACATCATCCACCCGCAGGGTTAAACACATACTGTGCCAACCAGTTCTGGAAATGAGGGCTGTGTAATCATGAAATCGCACCCAACCAAACCCAAAACTTCCTCTGAACTTCCTCCTACAGTGCTAAAGAGAGGAGGTCTCGCCTCCCGTTCCTGCGCCAATGGAGTGAAGTGGGCCACAGCAAGGCCAGGTTCAACCGGGAGGAACTCGATAAGTGGGCCGAGTCGCTGAATGCCCTTCTGGCCAGTCGGAGTGAGTAGAATTGGTATCTGTTCATGTGTGTAGTAGCGCACAGGTTTTCCCATCATCGTGATTATGGCTTTGCCTCACCGTAGATCGGGGCACATCCAGCCAGGCCATTTGTATATCACACAGCATGCTCAACTAGGACATTTGCGGCAAACTACTCGCATTAATGAGCGCGCATCTCCATGCAAATGACCACAGTTGAGCTTGCAGGCACCCATACCAACACAAGGAGTCGCTACGGCGCAACGAGGCAATGCAACCTCGACCAACATCCGTTCCACCTGATGGAGGCTTCTGCCGGACCAAGTGCAGCCAGTATGTCAATGGAAACCTACAAAACAAGCTGTATTTCAGTGGGACTAAGTAGTAAAGCCAAACCTAAACCATTAGGCTGACCTTTCCCTTTGGCCCTTCTCCATACAGGTAGATGCAGTCTGGCAGGTGAGCTTAAATTCTTCCTGATTCTGATTTCTGATTCTGAGCTGCCTCCTCCCAACACATCCACAGGATCGACGTTGTTGGGCCGGGGTCATTTCGCCAACCCAGAACACAAATCTGCAGAGTCAAGGGCTCTAGGTCCACCCACTGGAGGTTTTTGTCAAGTCTACCAGACAAACGTCCCCATTTCCGCTCAAGAAACGTTTTAAACATGCACAAATCTGACGAATTGCCATTTGTCCAAATGATCTGTGGCAAAAAAGGAATGCAAACATTTTCATAATAACCTTGTTGTTCGTGAGTCGGCGCGTCCCACAGTCTGCTGACAGAGGTATGCGATGAGGACAAAGGGCAGGAGCCCGTCTCATGTCCTAATCTTTTTTTCTTCTATCTCCGCTCACGACTGTCTTGCAGCGCATTGTGATTGCCAGCGTCACAGGGCCGTGTTGAGTAGCGTTGTTTACCACAGGGTTTCTGTGTGTCGCGTCATGAAGCCGAGCACAGCACACGCTAATTTCTCACCCGCCCCGACCGGTCATAAATGGCACTCTGCGCACAGCGTAGCACACTACATGTGACCAGGGTCAATAGGGAATTGGGTTCCATTTTCACTCTCCTAGTGAGTCAGACTCCGTAAATATTTTACTGTCCGTTTAATTGAAAACGGACGTGTACTTGATGAACACCTCAGAGGGGGAGTGTTGACCTTGGATTAGGTACCCAGTACACGCACGGGATATAAAGCATTACAGTGATTTTAGATCCTCTGAATTCCTCAGTGAGTGCAGTTACAGTCCCCTGGTTGGCTGTTGCACTTGGTACAGTAAGTCCCCTGGTTGGCTGTTGCACTTGGTACAGTATGTCCTCTGGTTGGCACTTGCACTTGGTACAGTAAGTCCCCTGGTTGGCTGTTGCACTTGGTACAGTATGTCCTCTGGTTGGCAGTTGCCATGGGTGGTAACTTTGAACCGTCATAAGAAAGTATGGCCTACGTTCCAAGTGGCACCCTATTCACCATGTAGTGCACTGCTTTTGGCAAAAGGTAGTGTACCAAAAGGTAGTGTACTAAGTAAGGAGTGGGTGTCATTTGGGACACACCCAGTTACTGAGGAAAACAGTCATTGCCAGTCGTTGGCTGTTGTGACATTGCAATCATGAAGTTTGTTGCCTTTATCTAAGTCATCAAAATAGCAGCGGAGGGTTGTCCCAGGAACGCACCACTGCTAGTTCCAGGAAAGCTTTAAAAGTGGGCTTGGCCTCCAAGAATGTTTGAAGTTATATCATTACTGTCCTAATGACGTCACTGTCCGTTTAAGATAAGCAGTAGGTTGTCATGGTTACGCTTGTCTCAACACACCCCACTTTGTAATGCAGCCCTACAGGAAGGTGGGTCAGTGAACAACCATGTATGCTTGTTTATACAGTGGGCCTCTCTCTGTCTCTCTAACTCTCTCTTTGTCTCTCTAACTCTCTCTGTGTCTCTTTAACTCTCTCTGTGTCTCTCTAACTCTCTCTTTGTCTCTCTGACTCTCTCTTTGTCTCTCTAACTCTGTCTGTGTCTCTCTAACTCTCTCTGTGTCTCTAATTCTCTGTGACTCTCTCTTTGTTACTCTGACATTCTCCCTCTGTTTCTCTCCCTGTATCTCTCTCTCTCTGTCCACCTCTCTCTGTCCCGATCTCTGTCTAGGGTCAAGTTGTTACTGGCTGGTGAGACAGCCTGACGTGTGGCGTAGTCAACAAGCGCCTCCCTCAGGTGGGCGTGGCACCTGAAAAAGCTTAGTGAGGTTGTTAGTAGATTGACCTTGTTTTCAAAGGTGGTGACCTGACTGACCTTGTGGTTGGACATGGAAATGGGGGTAAAGTTGAATGGCTTGGTGCAGGTGCAAATGCAGTTGTGCTCATAAGTTTGCATACCCTGGGAGAAATGTTGGCATTGATTTAGAAAAAAAAGCTTATTTTATTTAAGGATAGTGATCATATGAAGCCATTTATTATCACATAGTTGTTTGGATCCTTTTTAAATCATAATGATAACAAAATTCACCCAAATGGCCCTGATCAAAAGTTTATTTACCCTTGAATGTTTGGCCTTGTTACAGACACAAAAGGTGACACACACAGGTGAAAATGGCAGTTAAAGGTGAATTTCCCACAGCTGTGGCTTTTTAAATTGCAATTAGTGTCTGTGTATAAATAGTGAATGAGTTTGTTAGCTCTCATGTGGATACACTGAGCAGGTTAGATACTGAGCCATGGGGAGTAGAAAATAATTGTTAAAGAGCTGCGTAACAAGGTAATAGAACTTTATAAAGATGGAAAATAATATAAAAAGATATCCAAAGCCTTGCAAATGCCAGTCAGTAATGTTTAATCACTTATTAATAAGTAGAAAATTCAGAGATCTCTTGATACCAAGCCAATGTCAGGTAGACCAAGAAAGATTTCTGTCAAAGCTGCCAGAAGATTTCTTCAGGATACAAAGAAAAACCCACAGGTAACCTCAGGAGAAATGCAGGCTGCTCTGGAAAAAGACGGTGTGGTTGTTTCAAGGAGCACAATACGACGATATTTGAAAAAAAATTAGCTGCATGGTCGAGTTGCCAGAAAGAAGCCTTTACTGTGCCAATGCCACAAAAATGCCTGGTTACAATATGCCCGACCACACCTTGACACACCTCACAGCCTCTGGCACACTCATTTGGAGTGACGAAACCAAAATAGAGCTTTATGGTCACAACTATAAGCGCTATGTTTGGAGAGGGTCAACAAGGCCTATAGTGAACAGAATACCAACCCCACTGTGAAGCATGGTGGTAGCTCACTGATGTTGTTTTGGGGGTGTGTGAGCTCTAAAGGCAAGGGGAATCTTGTGAAAATGTATGGCAAGATGAATGCAGCATGTTATCAGAAAATACTGGCAGACAGTTTGCATTCTTCGGCACGAAAGCTGCGCATGGGACACTCTTGGACTTTCCAGCACGACAATGACCCAAAGCACAAGGCCAACCCAAAGTTGACCCTCCAGTGGTTACAGCAGAAAAAGGTGAAGGTTCTGGAGTGGCCATCACAGTCTCCTGACCTTAATATCATTGTGCCACTCTGGGGAGATCTCAAATGTGTGGTTCATGCAAGACAACCAAAGATTTTGCATGACCTGGAGGCATTTTGCCAAGACGAATGGGTAGCTATACCACCTGCAAGAATTCGGGGCCTCATAGACAACTATTACAACAGACTGCACTCTGTCATTGATGCTAAAGGGGCAATACACAGTTTTAAGAACTAAGGGTATGCAGACTTTTGAACAGGGGTCAGTTCATTTTTTCTTTGTTGCCATGTTTTCTTTTATGATTGTGCCATTTTGTTATAACCTGCAGTTGAATGTGAATCCCATAAGAAATAAAAGACGTGTTTTGCATGCTCACTCATGTTTTCTTTACAAATGGTACATATATTACCAATTCTCCAAGGGAATGCAAACGTTTGAGCAAAACTGTGTATATACAACTCTGGAAAAATTTAGGAGACCAGTGCAAAACATTTTGAAAAAATTGGTGTAGAACAAAAGCGTTCAATTTGCAGTGGTCTCTTAATTTTAACCCTTCTGTTCCTCACTCAAAACCTTCCTTTTCAACTTTTTTGGAAAGTTGCAGTGGTCTCTTATTTTTTTCTGGAGCTGTATATATATATATACCTATAGATAAAGTGTCTTCGGAAACTGTCAGGCTTTTGTGGTCGAGTGGCTCTACAGAAGCCAGTTTTGAGTAAAAGGCATATGACACGCCATTTGAAGCACTGAACTGGAGGACTAAAATGATCTGGTCTGATGAGACAGAAATCTAACCGTTAGGCCTGAATGCCAAGCGCTCCGTTACACTCATCCCCTGGATAAGACTTGGCCTATGGAGAGGCAGGGCTGTTGAGTCATAGTCAAAGCTTTGTTTTCCATACATGTTGAATGGTAATGTGTCGTCAGCCGACTGCGAGGACACCAACAATATGCCTTAATGTTATAATGAACACATAATAAATACACACTATCAACCTTAGTTCCATAAAATAGAATCCTTTTTGTGGAGAAATCAAAGTTCAAAGCTTCTATCAGTTATATTATATACACACACACACACACACACACACACACACACACACACATACACATACACCTACCTAATCTTGAATGTATCGTGTAAACACTCCACTGTTGTAAACTCAAGTCCACTACTTCTCAGCAGAGCAGTATGTGGCCTAGTTCCAAGGAGTACACTATAAAGGAACTACAGTGGCATTTTGGACCCAGGCAGGGCTGACGTTAATGTGTCCTGTACTACTGGAGTTGTCCTCTGTCTCTGCCTGTTTCCCAGACCAAGTGAATCCTAGTCCCGACCCAAAAGGCCCTGAGAAACAAAATTGGCTCTGTGAATGATTCATTCGATGGCCCCAAAAGTTATAACATAAAAAAAATTACACACTGTTTATCAAGCACTTTCGTGTAATGTTGCAGGAGAATGTTCCCAGAACGCAGTTTGTGATAACGTTAGGCCAGATCGATTTGAGGTCCCCGATAAAGCCACAGGCCCCCCTCCCATTCTGACATATGAGCTGGATGGGCTAGAACTACCGTCTTTAGCTCCCCCTGGGTCAGTGGTCGTGGTCGGACCGGAACCCACACCAGGCAGGGGAGCGGCTGGTCAGGAGGCGCACAGTGGTGCAACGACGGTATCCAGAGAAGACCTGGCGTAGAACGTCGAATTTCTTCAGTTGGGAGTCACTTTTGCGCCCTGTGGACAGTGTGGGGTGGATTTGCGATATGCTGGGAAACCTGTTGCAGCTGGGGGGGGGGGGGTGGTGTCTTGTTGCACAGGGTTGCAGCTGAATCGGGTCGATCGGATCTAGATCCGGTGCAATAAGCTTGGTGACAATATTTCGTACTTTGTTTTGCATTGGTTGTTGCATCGGGTGGCTGAAATGAAATCTGTTAAACGGTTATGAAATTTTGTTCAGCGTTACCCGGGCCGTGTTCTCTGGTTTGCTTTTACAGACATTGTGCAAACCCAAAATCTTACACAACATTTCGGTGTAATTGTAATGAACTCTTTAAGGATATTTAATAAAAACAGATGTCCTATTGTAGTACATTACCTGAACCCTCAGGACAAGCCTAAATGTGTCAAGGTCACCAACCCCCTATTGGGGCACATTGGTTCCAGTTTATCCGTTGGCCAGCTTGTGAACAGCAGAGTACTCTAACCACTGTCAGCAATCCACTGTGTTCCTTCCTTTCTTTCCCCACCCTCACGCTCTTCAGTGGCTTTGCGCAAAGAAAATATGTTGCAACCCGCTGTCCAAGCAGAAACAAGAAGTGTGTGAGAATACAGGGGGGAGGAGGGGGGGGAGGGTGGGGGAGGGTGTGGTGCGTGTTAATTAACATAATTAATGAATGTAAATAATTTAAAATGTACTAGAAAAACATCTTATTATTGATTAGATCTTTACAGTGTCATTATCTTTTATGTTTTGTATTTGTGTGAACATTTACACACGCTCCCTTGTCATTGCTTTGTGTGCGTATATGTGACCGGGGATAGCCCACCCTCGTCTTCCTCTGCTGTGACATTGTAAGGGTGGTATTCAAACCCTTACGCTCTTCCTCCCGTCCTCCAGCGGGCGTGTCTGTCTTCGGGGCATTCCTTCGCTCAGAGTTCAGCGAGGAGAATCTGCAGTTCTACCTGGCCTGTGAGCAGTACAGGAACTCATCCAACAACTTCAGCCTCCACCGCCGGGCCAAGGAAATCACTGCCACCTACATAGAGACGGGGGCGCCGCGAGAGGTAAACACCCTTGGTCGACCCCTTGTCGGGCTGGTGGGCCAACCCTTCTCAGGGTCTATAAATGGGCTTGGAGGCGCGGTGGATTGGGCGTCAGACTTCTAAGCAGAATTCATGAATGTTGTGGGTTGAAGGTTGTGGGTTCGAGTCCCACCAAAATGAAAACGTATCATTCAGCATCTGCATCTATCCAACTGATCTGGAACCAGTTCATTTACCCTCCCCTGCCACCCATCCCCCCCTCTACCCCCCCACTCCCCTGTTCCCCCTTCTCCCCGCCCTCCCTTGATTTCTCCTCAGGTGAACTTGGACAGTAAGACTCGAGAATTGACTCGGCAGCTCCTGCAGGCTCCGTCCCACACGTCACTGTCCCACGCCCAGAAGCGCATCTACTCCCTCCTGGACACCGACTGTTACCCCCGCTTCCTCCAGTCCCCCATCTACCTCACCCTGCTCCATGAAGCCGACTAGAGGCCGACGGCTCCATTCACTCAGTGCGCCCGGACCTCGGCGGGACGCGATCGAACGTCTTCCGCCAAATTCCCCACATTTACAGACAGTGTTCATCCGTGTGCATCGTGATTGGATCGGAACCGTGCATTTTAACTGAGCCAACGTGGCTGAACTCCTATGAGATGGGTCCAATTGGGCCCTGAGGCTCGAGTCCCAGTTTCCCCCCAGCCTCCGCTCTTCTCCCAAAGTGTACACTTGCACACTTTCTTGCATGGAGTTGACCACGGCAGAATCAGCAGTCTGTCTGGCCAGCGCTTGCAGAAATGAGGGGCCGTCAGTAAGTAGAAGAGTGCAAGTGGATACATCTTTGTGTGACGGTCCACCTGTTGTAAATGTGGGTGGGATAACAGATGTAGTTGGTTCAGTTAAACAATGAAGAGTAAGGGATATAAGGGAAGGGGTTTTGGGTGTAGTCGTTCCAGTAGAGTTGATGAGCAGGGCTGTTCATTAGGGGAGGGGTTTGCATGGAAGGAGATTGTCACGCGAACAAAACAAGACTACGGGACGGGAGCCAGTTTTTTTTCCATGACTTGGCGAAAGTGAGCCCAAGGCGGGGAGAAACTATGCCGGTCTCGTTGTTTGTAATAATTAAACATCCTCTTTTCTTTTGGCCTCAGTGGCAGCAGAGTCCCCCACAATAGGTCCCCCCGCGGTCCAATGAGCACGCACGGACAGCCGCGCTGACAGAAAGGGAAAAACAGGCCAGGCAAGACGGAGCACTCTAGTTAAAAAGGTCAAAGCACTTGGAGTTACTTATGTGGTGTGGGTGGACGCCGGAGCGCTGGACTCCGGTTGTCGAGGGAAGGGGCCCAAACAATTAACATTTGTAAAGTTTGCCTAAGAATGACGTCCAGGAACTGCTTTTTTTGCGGACTGCTTTGCAAAAGGATTTCCCTCCAAAGCCCTCTTCTTAGAATCCCTCAGATCGTCTGGAAGACTAAATAATTTTTAATAATGTATCACTAGTCAATTACTTGAAATGCTTGAGTCTTGCTTCACAGTTATCGTACACAGGTATGAAAAGAAAGCTACATCAGGCCTCTGGCAGACAAAAGTCATTATCTGTTTGTATGACGCTGGTTTTGTGGACCTGCACTGCTGTGGTCCGAACAGCAGATGAACACAGACTAATTTAATTGGGCTGACCCTAGAGAGGACAGCACTTTCACTCCAGGCTCTACTGTAGATATTTTAAGCAGGAATCTGAAGGGAGTCCCACAGATAAAGGATAAAAGATTTATTTAAAGTTGTGTCATTCCTTTGTGCCTCGTTTTGTTGGTCGGACTATTTTAAAGATGAAGAAATAAATATCAGTTTTTGTACATACAACAGTAGTCCTGCTTTACTGGATCACAGTACAGAGTTATATGTAGAGGATTATATATCTAAACATTGAGTATTATTTATCTAACTATTGTGTATTATTTACCTAAAAATTAATTATTTACCTGAATATTAAGTAGTATTAACTTACAGTATCCAAACATTCTAAGGTTGCTCATAGCAACAATTTTAAATTGGTATTAGTCAGCTGACATACTTCCCACACAGGGTTGTGACATATAGAAATAGAACCAGTAGATCAGACCTCCCAGAAGTGTACTACAAAGCAAGATCAATGAGTTGTCTGCAGATTGTATTTCTACACTGAAAGTATAAATAAAATCTAAGACATCTTATGAGCTTTGGGTCATGACCGAAAGGACAAGATCCCGGATACAGGCGGCCGAAATGAGCCTTCTCCGCAGGGTGGCTGGGCGATCCCTTAGAGATGGGGTGAGAAGCTCGGTCACCCAGGAGGAGCTCAGAGTAGAGCCGCTGCTCCTCCACATCGAGAGGGGTCAGCTGAGGTGGCTTAGGCATCTGTTTCGGATGCCTCCGGAACGCCTTCCTGGGAAGGTGTTCCTGTCCCGTCCCACCGGGAGGAGACCCCGGGGAAGACCTAGGACACGCTGGAGGGACTATGTCTCCCGGCTGGCCTGGGAACGCCTCGGTGTCCCCCCAGAAGAGCTGGAGGATGTGTCTGGGGAGAGGGAAGTCTGGGCATCTCTGCTTAGACTGCTGCCCCCGCGACCCGGCCCCGGATGAAGCGGAAGAAGATGGATGTATGTATGTATGTATGTACATCTAAAAAACTCACATTGGAACTTGACCATAACCACCCCAAATGCCATAAAGGAAATGTTTGTTTTCACCTTTTGATTTCACTACACAGCCAATTTACATTTTGCAGATGTGCAATTCAGAGGAACCATCTCCTTGTCTGGTCGATGGGTCGCCAGGATACTAAGTCTGCAGTGTACTGTACGTGTCATCACGAGGGGACCGAGCCAGAGGGGACGGGATGTAACGTACGTGAAATCACCAGGGGCCCGAGCCAGAGGGACGGGATGTAACGTACGTGTCATCACCAGGGGACAGAGACAGGATGTGACGTACCTGTCATCACCAGGGGACACAGCCAGATGGGACGGAATGTGCCGTACGTGTCATCACCAGAGGACAGAGCCAGATGACATGGGATGTGCCATATATATCATCACCAGGGGACACAGCCAGATGGGACGGAATGTGCCATACGTGTCATCACCAGGGGACACAGCCAGATGAGACGGGATGTGCCGTACGTGTCATCACCAGGGGACACAGCCAGATGAGAAGGGATGTGCCGTACGTGTCATCACCAGGGGACACAGCCAGATGAGACGGGATGTGCCGTACGTGTCATCACCAGGGGACACAGCCAGATGAGACGGGATGTGCCGTACGTGTCATCCTCATAGTCCTGCTCTCCTAGATAAACACACTGGGGGAAAACCTTGGAGTGAACTTGCATGGGGATAGTTCTGAACGCTCGTTGGGGGAATGTACTTCTAATAATAGGATGTAGTGAATACTGGTTGGAGTTATCTGGTTGTTTGACCTAGCTTCTTAAGATGGATGACTAATATGTGAATGATTAGCTGTCTGTGTTTCTATTTCGATGGGATTAGTTGATATATTTCTATCTTCCCCGCTGTAGGGATCCGCCTGTTTTTCTTTCCTATTGAAATGAGTTGGCTCCTGCACCCCCGGAAGAACGCGCTCTGACCGCCGTGTGGCGCGGCGTGAAGCTCCCCATTTTCAGACTTGTGATGCACCAGGGCCGCCAACTACAGGAGTGTTATAAATCAAATCAATGTTATGTACACACTGACGAATATAAAGTTAAATGCTGTAAATAAAATTCACTGTGTACCCATAGTTCAGTCTCTTAAATTGAGTAGTGTATTTCTTCCGGACCACCAAAATAGTTTGGGTGACGTTGTTTTGTGTTTGAACTTAATCTGGCCTGTGTGTGGAAAAACGTATATGGAAAAAATCATACTGTCACACACTGAAAATGTTATAAGACCTCCAGGAGTGATGTTTAACATGTAATCAAGGCTACTGACTCAGATTACTGAAAGTTTAACATGTAATCAAGGCTACTGACTCAGATTACTGAAAGTTTAACATGTAATCAAGGCTACTGACTCATTACTGAAAGTTTAACATGTAATCAAGGCTACTGACTCATTACTGAAAGCTTTACATGTAATCAGAAAAAATCAGTAAAAGCTACTGACTCAGACTAGTGAATGTTTAACATAAACAATTTGCATATAGAAATATGAAATGTATTTATTATAACTTTAATACAGCCAACTGTTTTTGTTTTTGGAAAAAATGCAGGTTGAACATCACTATTACATCTCATAAAAGGTTATATCTCATATTTTACTGGTTTCCTAGTTTACTGTCAGCAGGAAGGAAATGTCAGAATTCGGCTGAGTTCATTACAGCACCCAGTTGTGAAATGTTTTGCAACATAGAACAATACATCAGAAGTTCCCAAATTGCATTTTTGTGGCAGTGGTGCATAGAGCCAGCAGAGGGCAGTACAGGAGGTTGGTGGTGAGGATTTAAGGATACTAGCACATTATGAACATTTAGGTCATCACACTTGGACATACTAATTCAACTAAGAGAAGACTGATTGGGTGATCAGTGTAGGCAATTTATTCATTCTTAAACATTGAGGTTTCCCATCAAATATTACAAATATTGCGATAAACTACTTATAAATACATAAAGGTGGTGTGAAATCTGCATAGTGGTGTTTGTCCGGTTAGCCGAAGTCTAAATTAGACGCTGCGGAGCAGCGCGGAGGCCTTTCCTTCAAGTAAATGGCCACTTCCGTGTCAGATTCAGTGTTCTCTAAAGCTTTAGTACCACTTAGCAACTGCCCACTGGCTAATACACAGTATTCACTGCTACATTCTCCTCACTGTGTCCGAACCCCCCCCCCCCCCTCCAGTTTTACACCCTCCCACGCTGTCAGCGTCCAACCGGCACCCTATTCCCGGCGTAGGGCACAACCACAGTCCTGGTCGAAAGAATTGCACTACATAGGGAGTTTGTCATTTTGGAGTCAGCCTGTTACATCTAGCTGACTGTAGTGTAGCATACCAGTGGACCTCCCTGTAAACACAGAACCGCTTATCAGTGCCGAGCGGGGGTGGGGGGTTCATGGGCTTCATCTCCACTCCTCATTCCTCTCATCTGTAACTATAGCATTCTTCCTTCTTTCATCTCTTCACTCTGCTTATTCTCTTTCCCTAACCAACATTTGCCTGCCTGACATCTCTCTCTCTCTCTCTCTCTCTATATATATATATATCTATCTATATATATATATATATATACACACAAGCATTTTCTGATTACATCCGTCAATGTCTGGTCCATCTGTCACCAGGGCCTGGTGCTGCGCCGGTCCTGGTTCTGCCGGACCCACTGGGCGTTGCAGCGGCTCTCGCCCACCGTCCATGACCAGCCTCCGTTCCCTCGGCCCCTCTCCCGCTTCTCTTCCCCCTCCAAGGGCCCGCCTTCTCCCCCTCTGGGTGGCCTGGACTCCTCCCCTACCCCAACCCCCCTCCGAGGCCTGGCGTCCTTGTCGGCCTGTCTGCCTGGTTCTCTGATGGCCAGGGAGGCGGGAAGCAACTCCTTCCGGGACAGCGGCGGCAGAGAGATATGCACAGATCTGGAGAGACGGGAGGATGGACAGAAGTAGAGGCACGTGTGAGGACAGATGGACGAAGGAGGCCAACGAGCGCTGGATAAATGGACAGCATAAAGGAGAAAAAGACCAAGGAGAAACAAGACAATTGTAGTGGAGAGGAAGAGAAACTGCTCCATTGTATTTTTTGTGTGCGTTCAGGTGGTTTTACAACCCAACTAGGGAACCTTCACATGCATTTACAGCTCAGAGGTTCTGCCTCCTGGACACAGTGTGAGGGTGGATTAGGACTCTCTGATGGCATGTGACGAGTGTCCAACCTGTCTGTCTGTCCCAGTGGGTCTGTCTGTCCCCCCGTGTCTGTCCCTCTGTCTCTCTGCCCTGGTTCCAAACCTGTGGAGGCACAACACTGCATGGTCCCGGGGCATGCTGGGTAATGTAGGCAGCATCTAAAACCCTCTCCCAATTCTATTCCTTATGTATTGAAGTGCTTTCAGCAGGATGTTTGTGTGTGTGTGATTGGCAGTTTTTAGAGCCTCAGAGAATAAATAATTGATATGCTGCTTGTATAAATACACGTCACACTGCTTTGGGATTGTGAATACATTTTAAGGCTTTTGTGAACCTACCTGCTGTAGCAAGGTGCTAGCCGTTATCGCAAGCGGCTTCACCCGGTTAACCGGCTCTTCAGCCAGCTTTACCTACTACCTATGTTTAACCATAAGTCTCCTAACAATTACTGCATCGAAAATAGACGCTAAATGTTATCTCAGCGACTACTCAACCAATCATCATGTTTTCCCCCAGTTGTTGCTGTTCGGAGGTAGTCATTATCTAAACGCAGGCCTTGTTAGAAGGGGCAGATGGGATGGCCTGTCTGCCCTGCCCATTTGAGCCTGACATCATTGAGTGGGTCGAGTCCTGGAAAATCACCCACGGGGCTGTGGTCATGAGTAGTGCGTCATTTAGGGAACAGTGTCATTTAGGAGATAAGTGGTGTGGTTACAGTGTAGCCAATCAGAGCGGGTTACCTGGCAGTGTGACTGTTCTGTTCTGTGGTTACAGTGTAGCCAATCAGAGCGGGTTACCTGGCAGTTTGACGGTGTTCATCTGTGGGTTCAGCGGTGTGTTCAGCTGCAGCCCAACGCCCCGGGTGTTGGTGTGGCGACTGTACAGGTTGCTCCGGGCTACCAGGCCCTGTTGGCTACCACAGTGATGGAGCAGAGAGATAAAGAGCAAGGGAACAGTGGATAGGAGAGGACAGGACAGAGAGGAGAGAGAAGAGAACGGGACAGAGAGGAGAGGAGAGAACAGAGCAGAGGAGAGAACAGAACAGAGGAGAGAACGGCAGAGGAGCGAGGAGAGAACAGGGCAGAGGAGAGAGGAGAGAACAGGACAGAGAGGAGAGAACGGGACAGAGGAGAGAATGGGACAGAGGAGAGAATGGGACAGAGGAGAGAGCGGAACAGAGGAGAGAACAGGGCAGAGGAGAGAATGGGACAGAGGAGAGAACAGAACAGAGGAGAGAATGGGACAGAGGAGAGAAAAGGGCAGAGGAGTGAGGAGAGAACAGGACAGAGGTGGAGGAGGAGTGAATGAAGAGGTATAGTGACAGAGACGAAGTGGATGCAGTACAGGACCAATAGAAAGGGAAAAAGACAGGCCCAGGATTCAACAGAAAAGAAAAACATCAAATTAAAACAGAACCAAGGCAGAGTTGAATGCTTCTCAAACTATACAAACAATAGCTGAAAACAAAATAAATAATATTAACGTGAGATGATATGAATAGTGTTCCGGGGCAAAAAAGTTCCCTCAAGCCAATCACCTGGAAGCCATGAATAACGAGAACAGGGAAAAACATTAGTTTTGCACAAAGCCATCTAAATGTAAAGATTCAGCCACTATCAAACGCATTCAGTGTAAATCAGAGATCAATTACAATTTCAACATCTCTGAACGGTGTTCCAGGTGAACCGAGAGCAGCTGCATTTTTCTTGGAGATCTTTTTAATGGCTTCTTCCACAGAAATGCAAGAAACAGTTACAAGCAGCGTCATAACCTCTCAATCAGAGTACATCGGGAAAGACAGACCAAGCTGTAACTGACATCAGGAGCCATTTTATTTCTCATTTGTTATTCTCCATTTCGTAGCAAATTAATTATTAAAACAATACTAAACTCCCTGGCCGTGATAGGCAGAGAGGTTGTGTCCTGTCTGTCCCGCCCTTCTCCCAGAGTTGTATATTATTGGACGGTTCGCTACGTCGTCGAAGGTTTAAAGACACTGTCCTACTGTAAACATTGGTGGGAGGGCTGTTTCCTGTTGTTATATTCATGACAGGAAGTGTGCGTGTGCACCCTGTGGAGGGGGGGGGGGGCGGAGGGAGGGAGGTTTAGGACGCAGCCACAGTTTATGAAACGGGCCCCAAAATCCAGGGCCGTCCCATCAACAGGGGTTACCCCTGACAACGGAGGGAAGGGCGGTCAGCGGAAGCTGAGTTTCGATCGGTTAAGGGAACTATCTCCGTGTGGACATGGTGTGAAAAAAGGAGGGAGGGAGGGAGGGAGGGTGGGATGGGAAGATGGCAGTTGAGCGTTGTTGAACAGAGGACAGAGCAGACAGAGGGGGGTGGGGGGGAGTGAGAGAGAGAGAGAGAGAGAGAGAGAGAGAACATTGTTTAGAGAGATAGAGAAGTGGCAGAAAGCAGTGCTGGTCACGCGGGACCAGTAGGGCGCCCGGAATCAGAGAAAGCACTAGGCGACAAGTGTCCCAAACGGCACCCTACTCCCTTTGACCGGGCCCATTCGGGCCCTGGGCCGCGGTAAGACGTGGCACCCTGAGCAGGGGGCCGAGGTCCATTTGGGACGCGGGCCACGGCCTTTGTGTGGAGCACAGCGACAGTAATGAGAGGAATGTTGGATCTGGACGGTGGGAACACACTGCCATTCAGACTGACCGGCGAGTGGCAGAGCGGAAGAGGTCACCGAGACCTCAGAGGTCAACACCCGAACGGCTGACCTGAAGTTGAGCAAAACCTGTGACTATTACCCAACAGTCCACTGTTTAACCAAAAAAAAGTAATCAAATTTTTCCCAGGAGGATTTCACGGATTCCAGGAGACAGAAATCACTCTAAACTGGATTGTAATACCTGGGAGTTTTGGTCGGAGCGTTTTTCTGCTCACACAGTACCATACCTTGTGCGCTTTTCCCTGCTGTGGAGGCTGTCTGTGAGAGGGGATCGGAGAGTCGGGCTCCTGTAGCCCCCAGGGGCATTGGCCAGGGCGGGGGCCAAGGCTGGGTCGGGACGCTGGCGGCCCCTGTTTGGGGAGCACAGGGAGGATCCCGACAGTGGGGGAGAGGGGGGGGGAGGTGCAGGGCGACTCATCGGCCAGGGAAGTGCCCTCTGCTCCTCTCGCAAAGCTAGAAGGGATGAGAGAGTGACAGAACCACCGGGGGCGGGGGGGGGGGCAGTTGAGGGGGACACAGAGATAAAAGTCAAATAATGTGTCAGTGCGATGTCTATGAGGCTAACACTAACTGACCTCAGAACAGCACATCCTCACTAGAGTGATTGGTTCAATAGAAGGGTTAGCTAGAGAATCATATTACTTTCTACATAAGGTTAAGTCATGTAGATTGGTTGAATTAACTCTATCCAACTGTACTGACACTTAACTGAAGCGGGTTTGACAAATCAAACCAAGCCACTCCACAGTACCTGATAGGATGGGATTTTGGACCAGGGCTGCTCAACCCTGGGCCTGGAGATCTACCATCCAGTGGGTTTTCTCTCCAACCCCAGTTGTGACTAACCTGACTTAGCTTTACATCCAGCTCATTATTAGAATCAGGTGTGCAAAATTATGTTTGTAGAGAAAACCTACAGGGTGGTAGCTCTCCAGGAACCGGACTGAGCAGACCTGCTATAGACTGACCCTAGTGAATGGTTCAGTATTTCTGTAGACTGACCCTAGTGAATGGTTCAATGTCTCTGTAGACTGACCCTAGTGAATGGTTCAATGCCTCTGTAGACTGACCCTAGTGAATGGTTCAGTATTTCTGTAGACTAACCCTAGTGAATGGTTCAATGCCTCTGTAGACTGACCCTAGTGAATGGTTCAGTATTTCTGTAGACTAACCCTAGTGAATGGTTCAATGCCTCTGTAGACTGACCCTAGTGAATGGTTCAGTATTTCTGTAGACTAACCCTAGTGAATGGTTCAATGTCTCTGTAGACTGACCCTAGTGAATGGTTCAGTATTTCTGTAGACTAACCCTAGTGAATGGTTCAATGTCTCTGTAGACTGACCCTAGTGAATGGTTCAGAGTCTCCGTAGACTGACCCTAGTGAATGGTTCAATGCCTCTGTAGACTGACCCTAGTGAATGGTTCAGTATTTCTGTAGACTAACCCTAGGGAATGGTTCAGTATTTCTGTAGACTGACCCTAGTGAATGATTCAGTATTTCTGTAGACTGACCCTAGTGAATGGTTCAGTATTTCTGTAGACTGACCCTAGTGAATGGTTCAGTGCATCAGTGTATTTCAGCAGGTTTTACAGCCACAGACAGAGACTAGTCCCAGGCTAAGAAGCACTGAGATATAACCATTAAACCTATCTTTTATTCCAGGAACAGTCGTAATCAGGGTTCACAGTTGTTCAACGATGGCTTACCCTCTCTCTCCGTTAGCGAGTAGGGCTTGATCTCTCCGTCCGGCTTTTTGGGGGGAACCTTTCTCGACCGGACCGCTGTTGAAAAAAACAGAGTTATGGTGGGGTTGTTGGGGTAGGGCTGATACAACATCACCATGGCGTGATACTTGACAACCCTTGTCGGAGAAGATCACAGCCTTTGGCTTGATATATGTAGTGTAAATATGTCTCTGGTAGCACAGGACTACAAACACCTTATCAATATAATCAGGGTGGAGGGACGGGGGGGGGGAGGAAGCAAGGGGCATTAGTTACAGGGGGTGTGTCTATCTGACAGTAGAGCCTGCCAGCTCCAATCACACATCTACAGTACGACAGATGCACGTATTGTAGATTGTGATGCATATCGGACCTAGCCTGGGAGAAAAGCTGGGCAGTGGCACAAGACAGCAAACCGGGCAGACATCCTCCTCTCCACAGAGTGAGGCATAGAGGTTGAGAGAGAGAGAAGGAGATAGAGAGATATGGAGACCCAGAGGCAGGGATAGATAGAAAGATAGATATGGGGGTGACGGGGTTTCCTGAGATAAACAAAGGGGACAGTGGATGCAAGGGAAAGAGAAAGAAGAAAAAGATTGAGAGTTGCTTACAAAAAGCCGTACATTCCCTGATCCGTCTGGGGGAGAGGTGGGCCTGGAGGAGTTGCAGTGAAACAGAAACCCAACTCTGAAGTAGTTCACTTCACAGCACAGATTACTATCTAAACATTGACATTATAATGAAGGAGGGTGCAAGCAGAAAACCGACATTTCTTCGATGACTACTTGTGTGCGTTTTAACAAAAACAGAATAAACAATATTATATATTTTGACAGCTCAATTACAAGTATCTATTTAGTTTATTTCAAGCTACTGCTGGCCGTCTTGCCACCAGGAATGAACTGCGACGTATCAAATCTCCTCAGCGAGCCTCTACGAACCGACGTCAAGTCACAACATGGGGTGGCGCATCAGATTTGTGTCGGGCAGGACGCTGTCCAGCACATTAAAGTCAGAAGCATTCATTGACAGGATGACATAACATCCATGTCCGACCCCTGCGAGCCACTGGACCGGGCTGTTCCTCCTGGAGAGGCACCATGCTCGGCTTTGGGTGTGGCGCTGGTCGGCACCGGTGAGGGTGTGGGCCACCCACCCTAGCCCAAACACTGCTCCTCTAAGCACCATCACAGCCCCTTCAAAAGTGGTTGGGAATTTGGTAGGGAATTGGGAGCCTTTTTGGACGCAGGGTATCACACTACATCCAAAACAACCAGTCATCCAACAAAACAACCAGTCATCCAATGAAACAACCAGACATCCAAAACAAGAAACCACCCTAAACAACTAGTCAACCAAAACAACACGGTAGTCAACAGAAATATCAAGTCAACCAAAACTACAACCAGTCATCCAAATAACCAGTCATCCTAAACAACCCTCCATCCAAAACAAGCTCCCATCTTAATCAACCAGTCACCCAAAACAATAACCCAACCAAACCAACCAGTCATCCAAAACAACAACTCACCCAAAACAACCACCAATCCAAAACAAGCCCCCATCCTAAACAACCAGTATCCCAAAACAAGCACCCGCCCCAAAACAAACAGTCCCCCAAAAGAACCAGTCATCCAAAACAATAACCCAACCAGTCATCCAAAACAACTCACCCAAAACAACCTTTCATCCAAAACAAGCCCCCATCCTAAACAACCAGTCATCCAAAACAACCCATCAAAAACTACAGACACTGCAAAAGGTAACAACCCTTCTTTAACCCAGAGAGATGTAGGCGACAGACTAACAATTACCTGATCTGTTGGCAAAAAATCCGTCAAACACCACAAAGTTATTGACCTAAAAAGAGAAGAAAGACAGAAAGCAAGTGAGAGAAAGTTAGAGAGAGAGACAAAGTTAGAGAGATTATTATTTTTATTTTCAGACAAGACTTGTTTAATAATAATGGACTGTATACATTAAACATGATAAACCTAGAATTAACTCAGTGAGATTGTGAGACATTGAACAGGAGTAGACCCAAATCAAATGACCCCTTTTAGTATATCCAGAGTTCTACTGTGAAGAGTCCTGAAACCGCAAGAAGACATCAGCATTTGGAGAGAAAGAAAGCAAAAGAGAAAGTAGGAGAGAGATGGTGGATGGGTCATGACTCATCTCTCCGCAGGCCAAATAATGAGATGAGTTTGATACTAGACAGCTCCAGTAGAGGAAACTGACATTCAAGGTACGTATTTATCCTTGTCTGTTTAACAGAACCATTAACCGATCATTAGAGGCCCAGACTGATGAGAAAAGTTCAGATGTCATCTCATACTGGAGGCTCTATGCCCTATTCTCTACAACGCACTTTTTATCAAGGCTTTATGGACCCTGGCTAAAAGTGATGGTCTACGAAGCAAATGCCGTGCCATTTTGGATGCAGACTTTTTGGTGTTTTTAGAAAGACCCTACTCATAAACTCCAACCATGACAATCAGACCACATTACGGCACTAACCTACCGGAACATGTGGAACATCAGACTCCATGACGGCACAACCAAGTGGAACATGTGGAACATCAGACCACGTTACGGCACAGCCGAGTGGAACATGTGGAACATCAGACCACATTAAGGAACTAACCGAGCGGAACATGTGGAACATCAGACCATGTTACCACACTAACCGAGTGGAACATGTTGATCATCATTCACTATCACCAGAGGAGTCACCAAACATTCAGAGCTCAGAATGCCAAGGGTGGAAAGGTAAAGAAAAAAAAGTTGAAATTAAGATTTGTGAACAAGACATTTTCGTAGTTTTAAATTGACACAACATTTTAACCTAATTTTAACATTTATGTTGACTAAGAACATATTCAAATTTTCCGGAATTTGCAGGAATTAGGCTTAACTCTCTTAGTTAGGGACTTGATCACCGATGTTCACCTGTCCGGATTGGGGATTTGATCCAGTAACCCTTTGTGTTAACAGGTCATTTTAGTGCTGATCTACTGATGGCCCACATTGCCCCAGAAACACATTTGTCAGTGCTGTTAGGTTTTAATACCTACAATTTCCCACATTATTTTCTGTGATTTAAATGATCGAGAACCAGATTTGCCCGATGAGTGTCCTTTTGTTTGGAGTACTATTTTCTGAGTCCCCGATGAGCCCAGCCCGGGTGACATCACAGAATGGCACTAACCTGAGATCACAGAATGGCACTAACCTGACATCACAGAATGGCACTAACCTGACATCACAGAATGGTACTAACCTGACATCACAGAATGGCACTAACCTGAGATCACAGAATGGCACTAACCTGACATCACAGAATGGCACTAACCTGAGATCACAGAATGGCACTAACCTGACATCACAGAATGGTACTAACCTGACATCGCAGAATGGCACTAACCTGAGATCACAGAATGGCACTAACCTGACATCACAGAATGGTACTAACCTGACATCGCAGAATGGCACTAACCTGACATCACAGAATGGCACTAACCTGACATCACAGAATGGCACTAACCTGACATCACAGAATGGCACTAACCTGACATCACAGAATGGCACTAACCTGACATCACAGAATGGCACTAACCTGAGATCACAGAATGGCACTAACCTGACATCACAGAATGGTACTAACCTGAGATCACAGAATGGCACTAACCTGACATCACAGAATGGTACTAACCTGACATCACAGAATGGCACTAACCTGAGATCACAGAATGGCACTAACCTGACATCACAGAATGGTACTAACCTGACATCACAGAATGGCACTAACCTGACATCACAGAATGGCACTAACCTGACATCGCAGAATGGCACTAACCTGACATCACAGAATGGCACTAACCTGACATCACAGAATGGCACTAACCTGACATCACAGAATGGCACTAACCTGACATCACAGAATGGTACTAAACTGACATCACAGAATGGCATTAACCTGCTCATTCTCATTTGGCTTCAAACAACCTCAACTCACACAAATTGAGTCTAGACTTTTGACCTTCAAAAGAATAGTCCATCACAAATGTTTGTGTATAAATGCTTTATTAATTACACTGTTTTGTCTTTTTCATGGGCCTGTCTACTTCAACATCCAATTTTTACTCAAGCAAAGATTATTTCAAAAGTGATCTTTTGAAATGACAGGATTCCCCATTAAACTCATTTAACATTTATTTATTTTTATTATGCATTTTATCCTGTCCTATTCAGGATCTCCCAATGGACCATCCCTGAACAACTGGATTCAGGGTACAGATGGAAAGGCACATCTGCTTTTATATAACAGTACCATCCAACTCCCTAGTCATATTTCTCGGATCAGATCTCAGTCCAACTGGTGCAGTCATGCCTGCCACGCCCACTTCATCTCTTCTCTAAGCTCAAAAATAAACAGTTGATATGTTCATATTCATTTTGATCATCCCCAGGCTACAAATCAACTACATTACATCACCAGGGGGAACAAAAAGAAAATATGATGCAATCACAGGCCAGATGGGATGTGTCCCCATTCCCTATTATATCTCATTTATTCTCCACTGCGCACTCATTCGCTGCTTCCCTTCCCACAAACCCAAAGGCATCTGATTGATGAAAACATTCTAGCGGGAGTGTCCCACCTTATTCCTCAGATCAGTAAACAAGTGCACACTTTTTGTGATGGTTTACTGATTATCACTGTTTTTGTTTTTATTTACCTGAGGTACGCTGTTCTTCAGACAGTAATGTTTCTCCAAGAAAGACAGGAACTTTGGGGAGGGCCGGTCGAAAGCCATCATAACCGGGTCCACCTTCTTGTGCTGAACACGGCGAGGAGGGAGGGACGCAAACAAGAAAACCATTAGGATGTGCCTCAACGAGCCCCTAACATCTTACCACACAATATTTGCCAAAACTTCCGTGTCAAGGCGCATCACTCTAACTGCCCCACATTCCACCGTGTGGAGGGCTCGTTCGTGAGCGCGAGCTGTATAGAAGCACTTCCTGCGAGAGGGAAATGTCCCACTACGGAGTTCACGGGTGGTGGTTTGGTTCGGACCCTTTTCAACACAGCCCGGGCTGCGTCCTGGTGTGACTGGGGCTACTGTCCACACTCCCTGTCTCAGGGGTCTCTCACCTGCAGCATGAATTCAAACAGCTCCAGGCCGTAGCCGTGCCTCTGTAGATCCTCTTTCACAAAGAAGTCCAGGACACACAGAGGCTCCGTTTCCACGTGGGCCCCCCGCTGGTCCTGGGGAAACGGTCAAACTCAATTAGATCCAACTAAGTGCAACTTAAATGTTCAATTGAGCATTTTAGAAGACAAAAAAACACTGCAGTGAGGTAAACTAGCATTTAACAAGTTTAAAAACCCACGTGAAGGCATTTGTTTAGGGGCACTATGCAGAGATATTTATAGAAACAAACATTCCCAAATTTGGCAGTTGTACTCAAAGTAAAGATGGGAGTACTCACAAGCAGAAATAACTTCTTATAGCCAACCTTAAGGAACCCCACCACAAGTCCTTTTCCCCTGTGTGTGGGTGAAATAAACAGAGAACGGATAGGTAAAAACAAGAAAGAAGGGGTGGGAGAGAAGAGACAGATCAAACGGAACCACAGAAAGGCAGAATTCAGTCAGGCTTAGGCTACCTAAACCACTAAGCCCGGGAAAGTTTGTGGTGGAAGAATTGCACAATCGGTGTAGGAACACATCGTGAAAAACGCACAGTGTGTTACGTTACCTTTATTCAACCCGGGAAGCCGACAACAGACCCCAGACCCAAGTGCAAGACAACACAAAGTTACACATGGAGTACTCAAAATAAACAATGTATAATGGGTAGTAGCAAAGAGGCGAGATCAATCGATTACACACTGTGAGGTGATCGTGTATTTACAGAGAGATACAATTATACCGAATGTGATGATACTTATATACAAAGACAAAGTACATACTGCAGATACGTTTTCAAACTATGTGGTGAAACCTACTGCATATTCAGTGGCTTGATAAAGTATTACTTTTGTCCACATTTGGTTGTGTTATATGCTAAACCTAGAATGGATTAAATGTGTGTTTATTTATTACATCAACCTACACACACAGTACCCCATATATTGGCCAAGGAAAAACTTATTTTTAATTTAAATGTTTAAATTTCTTGAAAATGATAAAGGGAAATATCTTGCGTACACAAGTACTCCGACTCTTTGTCATGACAAAATTAGCATTTTGGTCCTTATTTAACTTTTGGCATGAGGCTAACAGTGTTGACAGGGTCCCAATATAATCTTAAGACAAATTGTAGAAATAGGTGGGTTCATGCCTTAGTAGCTGGAGAACCGACCCCTCGGCACCAACAGGCATGCTCCTGAAAAATGACATCCAGCAAATACAATCTTGCCACTGAGAGTCAACATTCCATTCAAACCTTTCTAGACAATTTACAAGCATCTGGTCCTCCAAAGCAGTGCAATGTGGAGGAGTGGCCACGCAAAACCAAATAAATAGTTAATATTTGAAATTGTTAAAAAAAACTATTCTGACCTCATAAATCCACTAACAAATGCAGCTAATTTCATGACTCATTAAAGCAACAAAACTAAAATGTATATATTGTTTTCTGGGAGTTCCCAGGTGGCCTGGAGAAGGTTTTGCTTCTGTAGGATGCTAACAAGCACATTCTTGAGCTTGTCTTTTCCAAGATAGGAAATAAATGCTTATGTCTGTAATTTGACACCGGATTGAGTTGCCTCATGAGATGATGATTACCTTTTATAATCTAATCAGTGATGGGATAGGCTGCCACCATTCTAGTTACATGACACAAAAGTGGAAAAAGAAAATACACCCTGTGTACTTTTTTGTTGATGTTGTTTTACATATTTGGACACATAGATATTTGTGCTAAACTCCAACCACATTCATTGATAAAGGTAACCCAATTTAACAAATCGCACACAAAAAAAAGCTTTTACTTTGAAACCATTCATGCAATTAAAATAAACAGAAATGCAGTTTCTTTATGGGGAAAAGGTTGGTACACACTACCTTTACCATCACATAAAATGGCAAAAATTACAACAAGGTACATTAAAACAGGTGCAAATTATCAGAAAAGAATTTGAGTAGCATGACACCTAACATAGGACCATACAGATCAGAAACTTGGCCTGGTTTGGTCTTAACCATATGGGTGTGAGGTAACACATCCTGCCCAGATCAATAGACCAACCCAGAAGAAAGATAATTGATGCGCATGGGTCTGGGAGGGCACACAGAAGAACGTCATACCAAGCGTAAAGCATGGGGGTGGTTGCATTATGGGGGTGATGGAATTGCTGAGTCAATGCCCAGATCTCAATACTATCAAATGCTGTGGGGTGGGTGGGGGGAGTGCATGCAAGAAAGCCCTTAGACATGACAAAGTTGAAGGCCGACTGGAAAAAGTTAGCAAACATTCCTCTCAGTTAAGAGACCGATAGACATTTACAAGAAATGGCTACATTACGCCATCTCAGCCAAAGGTGCAACGCCAGTTATTTAAGCTAGTGGGTTTGCTAAGTATAATCTCTCAGTGAATATTATTAAATAAGGTTACATGTATCTGTCAACAATGTGTGAAAGTGAAGACACACATCCATGAATCAAAATAATAACAACTGCACCTTTCAGGGGTTATACTTACTTTTTCACATGACAGTATTTCTGTGTTACAGAGAGAGAGAGGACATGGAGAACAAAAACAAGAAGCTGCGCATGAAAATTCTGAGAGGAGGAAGTGTTACCCCTTGCTTTCCCCGTCCTTGATCAGGTAGAGATGGTGCTTGTTGGTCTGCAACTTTGATGCACTTGTGATTGGGGCTGTCAAGTGCTGGGCCTAGGGGAAGACAATCCAGTGACACCATTGTGATATACACGCACAGCGCACGCACACATGCAGGTCTAAGCTTGGCTACACACCTTGGCCGAGGCTCTTCCAAGTTCATCAATAACAGCTGCAATTTGGGGTTGAGGATCTGACCTAAAATAATGAATGCATAAAAAAAGAGAAGATAAAGGTAAATAGATAAGATGGTGGGGTTTGATTCATGTCAAAATGTTGGTCTAAAGTGGTAGTCTGTTTCTTTTAAAATAGCCTAATATGTGTCATTCTAATGAAATATAATTATGGTTACTTTTAGCTCTGACTAATAGCACTTTCAGCAATTTGCCTAGCCAGCTAAGTGACAGCTGTTACGGTGCATTTGCACACCGGAAAGACTGACTGACTGACAATACAATAGCAAATGACGTCATGCACACTACTATGAAACTGGCTGACTGGGCGGAGGCTACATGAGATTGTCTTCAAACACAATTTATTACGAAGAATGAATGAGACAAAATGAAAAAGCTGTTTGCACAAAGCCAATATTTTATTACCTTCCCGACGATTTTCGACTTGCAATTAGGTTCTGATCCAAAACTGTAATCCTTTCGGGGAAAATATGGTTTATGTCAATTGTGGTTTCCATATTCCTTGAGTCCGTTATATAACGTTAGAAAATGTATTCCCTGCCGGTGTTGCTGGCTCGTTATTAATGAACGTGGAGGCTGACAAGCGAATGTTAGCAGATTTCTGCAAAAAGAATAGAAGTGTTAGCAAAGCTAGCTACATCGAGATAAAGCAGCATTGGCAGAAATCTGAATCATGAATCAGAAAGCATCAGAAAACACTGCATTTGCATGGTTGCAGTCATTAAATCATGTTATGGCTAGCCAATGAGCCAGCTACTGTAACTATACAGTATTAAAATGCCGGCCATGCAGCGGAAGGATAGCTATATTGTACCAGTACAGTCTGTCTATCCATTGTGTGTGTCTGTCTGTGTTGTGAAGTCACTCCCCGGTAACCCAATACCGTAAAATAACAAAAATATCGGCCTAAGCGTTAAATTAATCCGTAACTGTCATGATGACAAAACATGTTTATAATAATTTACCAACATTTGCAAACCGTTAAATTGCTTAATTGAAAAACAATATCAGTGTGTAAAATCGCCAAGATAAACCTGAAGTTAATCCTATGCATATGCACGATGCCATACGGTAAAACGAGTCCGTGTGGTTGCTAGGAAAGCATAGGTGTCTCATGAACGCGCCCAGAGGCCAAAGGAAGCGCGCAACTAATACATGTCTGCAGTTATCTTGGCAGCCAAGACAGCTTTAAAAGACAGTATATTTTTGTCTGTCGCACAGAATAAATGATATATAGTTGCCTTAACTTTCCATAAACTAAGCGAATTGCCAGTCTGGGAACAAATCATTTTCATGATGTGTATAATGTGATTATAGCTTTACCGCCTTACCATAGTAACAATTCAAGATGATGTACTGCTTATCGAATACTGGTCATGAGCAGGTGTAACAAGGCTAAGAATATGCAGATATCTGCACAACTCAACTGAACTTTTGTGGATGGGACCATTCAAAAGGGGTATGGCTCAACCAAGCGAAATGTTGTCAAGGAGAGTGGTCATAGTCAAAGTATTTTATTTATCAAATGCAATTCTCATTAATGCAATTATCTAATCAACCAATCACATGGCAGTTGCTTCAATGCATTTAGGGGTGTGGTCCTGGTCAAGACAATCTCCTGAACTCCAAACTGAATGTCAGAATGGGAAAGAAAGGTTAAGCAATTTTGAGCGTGGCATGGTTGTTGGTGCCAGACGGGCCGGTCTGAGTATTTCACAATCTGCTCAGTTACTGGGATTTTCACGCATAACCATTTCTAGGGTTTACAAAGAATGGTGTGAAAAGGGAAAAACATCCAGTATGCGCCAGTCCTGTGGGCAAAAATGCCTTGTTGATGCTAGAGGTCAGAGGAGAATGGGCCGACTGATTCAAGCTGATAGAAGAGCAACTTTGACTGAAATAACCACTCGTTACAACCGAGGTATGCAGCAAAGCATTTGGGAAGCCACAACACGCACAACCTTGAGGCGGATGGGCTACAACAGCAGAAGACCCCACCAGGTACCACTCATCTCCACTACAAATAGGAAAAAGAGGCTACAATTTGCACAAGCTCACCAAAATTGGACAGTTGAAGACTGGAAGAATGTTGCCTGGTCTGATGAGTCTTGATTTCTGTTGAGACATTCAGATGGTAGAGTCAGAATTTGGCGTAAACAGAGTGAGAACATGGATCCATCATGCCTTGTTACCACTGTGCAGGCTGGTGGTGGTGGTGGTGTAATGGTGTGGGGGATGTTTTCTTGGCACACTTTAGGTCCCTTAGTGCCAATTGGGCATCGTTTAAATGCCACGGCCTACCTGAGCATTGTTTCTGACCATGTCCATCCCTTTACTTTGCATTTAATGAATGAGCACTGTGCCACTGTCCGTCCGACTGTTTTCACTGTCCTTTATTTTATTATATTTTTTATTCTAAACTGTATTTGACATTATATTCTTAACGGTTTTAATTTTTCTTATTTCTTCACTGTTCTGTATTTGATTTTATATTCTTAATGGTTTTTATTATTTCTTATTTCTGTAACAGTTCCTCTGTCAAATGGATATTTATGTAAAGCACTTTGAATGACCATTGTGTATGAAATGTGCTATATAAATAAAATTGCCTTGCCTTGCCTTGCCTTGCCTTGCCTTTATGACCACCATGTACCCATCCTCTGATGGCTACTTCTAGCAGGTTAATGCACCATGTCACAAAGCTCGAATCATTTCAAATTGGTTTCTTGAACATGACAATGAGTTCACTGTACTGAAAGGCCCCCACAGTCACCAGATCTCAACCCAATAGAGCATCTTTGGGATGTGGTGGAACAGGAGCTTTGTGCCCTGGATGTGCATCCCACAAATCTCCATCAACTGCAAGATGCTATCCAATCAATATGGGCCAACATTTCTAAAGAAAGCTTTCAGCACCTTGTTGAATCAATGCCACGTAGAATTAAGGCAGTTCTGAAGGCGAAATGGGGTCAAACAGTATTAGTATGGTGTTCCTAATAATCCTTTAGGTGAGTGTACATAACAATATGGACATGCAGCAATTCCAGAGAATGTAGAAATTGGAATATAGACAGCATGAAAATAAATCTTAAATATTACAAATATAAGTGTTGTAGTGCCTTTAAATTGATACATTAAAATGTGCTAAAATACAAGTGTGTTGTTAAGCAGAGGCCTCGCTGGTTCCAGCCCAGAGTGAGACCATCGGACAGGGGAGGAAGAAGTCCTCACCAAGCATGACGTCTGTAACACAGCCATAAGTTCCCGCCGAGCCTTTATTGAAGTCTGTAACGGACCTTTAGTTACCGCCCAGTCTCTTGATTGACGTCTGTAACACAGCCATTTAGATTCCTTGATGAGTCTGTTGATTAGGCCTAGATGTCAAAGTGGTATAGACGATTACAGCTGAAATCAGGAGTTTGGTGGCTCTGGACCGGACCAAGGACATTGAACTGAGCTGCGTTCCAGAACAGAGGTTTGAGAACCTTTGTTGTTATCAGGAATGACCACTTGGTGGGGCTATGCGCAGTGAAGCTGTGTCTCAAAATGGTTATATGTACTCACGGCTTCTTAAAAACCTCCTCTGGAACACACCATACTACTCAGTCGTTCCACGCATTTAATCTCTCTCGGAGCTAGCTAACTCAGACTTGTTCAAATAATTATCACGCCCCATGGACTAGCCCATTCATGTCCATAATGGAAACATATAGTTTGTTTTGCTATAGCCTATTCTTCTAAGAAGTTACCGAGGCTCAAATCTAATGAATTGTTTTTAGATCGGCCGAAGCATTTGTCTATAGAGTGAGTGGACACGTGGGATTATTCTTTTAAAACCTGCAGAATTTCATAAATCAATGTAAATGAATAGTAAAACGATTTTATCTGAATACATTTGAGTATTGAACAGACCAAAAAGTTAGAGAATATTTACAATAAACACATCTAAGCAGCCTAAACATGTTTAAATCATAACAAGGGTCTGCAAATGCATAGAAAAACTATATCTAAAGTCACTCACAAGCACTCACACTCCCTCCTAGATAATATTGTACAGCATAAGGCTTTCTGTCCCTCTACAACAAACCACGGACGTCAATACTCGCGTGTGCCTCCGAATGCATGACACCACAAACATCTGTACACTGTGTTGAAGAAGTTTAGAGAAGAAACAAAACGTAGAAGTTTGGGAAGTTTTCATAACTTTTTAGCATTTGATTAGCTTGTGTTTGAAACACTCTAGGGGTGTTTTAATTTGTGAATTTTCTTAGATATTGTTTACTACGTGTGACACGATGAGCTCATTTAGATATAGTGGGATTGTAAGCGTTAAGTTATGCAGGGGAAACATTTTATATAGGCCTACAATATAACACAATTACTTTGGAGGAATAAAAGCAGCGCATGGCGTTATCGTTTTAATTTGTCATTGAATTCTTATTGAACTCCAACAGCGAATACCTCAGTGTGCGCATTTCGTGCTAACATAATTATTGAAACCCTAGCCCGACTTCAAAAGATCTGATTACATTTGATATCATGTCGCACATGTCAATGGATGCAGAAATATAGAAAATGGTAAAAGGTTCACAAAATTCTCTGAACACTGTATCTAGATTTGAACATGTATTTACATTCAAATTCATAAAATGTATCCAAGAACTATATTGAGTATGGTAACAGCATTGGCCTTGGTTCAGAAACTACAGAAGTGTCATAATTGGGCTCACAGCAGGTAAAACAACAATGGGCAAAAAAAATACATAATTTGCAATAAAGATTAAAGTACATATGCTTTATATGTTCTTTCAAAGTTTCTCAAAATGTTTGATTGACGCTGGAGGTACGAATGTTAATGTATAGACACTCGAACTAACTTTATACTGACTCCACATTTCAGGCATTGGAACCAAATTGTATTTGGTATCTCATTTCAATATTTTCCTTATTTGAGTACAACGGCGTGACTGGGTTAGGTGAATACGGTGAGTAGGTGCTGCATTTTTGTCAATAGAACTACATTTGTTTTGTACTGTTGCTACTGCATTTAAAAAATAAAATAATGCTTTAGTCACTGAAAAAGGTTTTTCATTGAGATACAAATACCCAAACACAGATACAAATCATTACAGTGATACCGATGTAGTAACACCCAGCTCAGAACGGGGATGCAGGTGTTAATAGCGTCTGATTAGAGAAAAATGACGGAAGCCACACAGTCTCGCCAGTCAAATGTGAATTTCCCGTTTTCATTTCAGTCTCTCTCGCTCTCTCTCTCTCTCTCTCTCTCTCTCTCTCTCTCAATACCTGACAGTTTCACCTTCATGGTCATGCCTTCACACACACCCAATTCACCCACTCCTTTCCCCCTCAGTCTTTCCTTCAGTATTTCCCCCTTCCTTTTTGTCAACATCTGTTATTGAGCCACAGGGCAGAAAAGGCATATTGCATCACTTCCAAGCCAATAGTAAAAGCAATAGGTGTGTGTGTGTGTGTGTGTGTGTGTGTGTGTGTGTGTGTGTGTGTGTGTGTGTGTGTGTGTGTGTGTGTGTGTGTGTGTGTGTGTGTGTGTGTGTGTGTGTGTGTGTGTGTGTGTGTGTATTTGGGTGTGGTTAAACAAAACGCCAATACTCCACAATGTGGGCCTTTCCTTCATGGATTTTGATGTGAAATTCTTTCTTTCATATTAGTCTTGCATCATTTTTGAATATCTTGTTTTCCAGCCTTACCTTCATCTTTCAGTTCCCCGTTTTGCTATAATATGGTTTAGGATTTTTCCCACTTTCTGTTTATACACAGCTTCATCTTTAGTCATCTCAAATGTATCTTTTTACATTTATTTTTTTGTTTTAGAAAATTGGACGTCTTCAATTATCATGTTAACAAAGACAGTTAAAACACTAAACCAATCCATACATAATTCAAATAAAAGCCAATACACCCCAATGTGGGCATTTCCTTGGAATTTTGATGTGATTTTCACATTTACAGTGTTTAATAAATTTAAATATATTGTTCGCTAGAATTAAGTTCATCTTTCTATTCCCCTTTTTATTTTAGTATTGTTTGGCCTTTACTTCCATGTATTTGTTTACACATGGCCTTATCTTTAGTCACTTTATTTTGAGAGTTCCAATTTTCATTTCTAGATGTTTGGTGTATAGTAATACTATCAACAGACTATCAGCTGATAAGTAACTGGTTGCTAAGGTTAGGGTTAGGTTCAGGTTTAATTAGAACGTTTAGGATAAGGGTTAAAGTTGGAGTTAGGGAGGGTTAAGGCCAATAGTTACATATTTGTTAATAGTCATTATATAATCTGTAGAGTATCTTCAGACCAACCTTTGGGACTCTCAAAATAATGTGAGTTTTTGTTATTTTTGTGTTAGGAAAATTGGATATCATCACGCCCATTATGAAAATATGTATTATAATGTTAGAAAAAAAACGTTATGTCATGAATCACTCAGCACAGGCAGAAGTGATTTGGTCCCAGACCAAAGCGACAGGCCGATTTATTAAAGGGTTCAAGCAGGAATCGTGGTCAGGCAGGCAAATTGTCCAAACACAGTAATCCAATACAGGCAGGCAAAAGTACCGAAACACTAGACAGGCGGTTGGTCAAGGAGACAGGCAGGTAGTCAAAAACGTCTGGGAAAAATGCAAGGAAAAATGCAAGGCAGAATAGTCAACATGTTTAGTTGGAGTTGGTACACTATGAAGGCTAAACTGAAAAGTCTAGACAGGCAAATGAAAAGTCTAGAGAGATGATAAGATAATAATATTTTAGTGTTTTCTATTTTTGTAGAGTACACGAAAATAAAACACAACCGGCAGACACGGAACCTCACACTTTAAAATACTTCAAAACAACTCAAACATCATTTAAAAAAAGGCCAGTACTCCACAATGTGGGCTTTTCCTTCATAGAGTTTAATGTGAAATTATTTTCACTCATGACAGTGTTGATTCATCATCTTAAATGTATTGTTGACAAGAATTGCATTAATCTCTCAATTCCTCTTTTGGTTTCGGTATAATTTAGTCTTTACTTCCATGTTTTTTATTGCATATAGCCTTCAGTGATCTTCATTATTTATTTTTATATATTTTGTTTTGTTACAAACAATATTCCATTTAATCAGTTTTGTCTGAACATAACATGCCTCTAAAACCTTCCAAACCAACTCATCTTACTTATAATATTCTTGCATAAATGATATATATTGCCCTATATATCCATATTTCCATATTTTTGTTGATGTTGTAAACAATGCAAATTAAAAATGTATTTAAGGATAACATAAATAATTATTTATCTTGTGCACAGACATCATTCAGAATAAGATTCTGCTGTACAATTAGTTTGTTTGGGTTGTTTTCGAGTGTATTATCACCTACTAAGGCAATAATGCATTTTGTCATTCATTACCTGGAGCCAAGCAATATTATCTGTTATTAAACAGTTATCTAGAAGAAAAGAAAACAGTTTGGCAGATATCACCTACAAGCACAAAAATAGTGAAAATGTATGTTCAATATGGTGAACTTCCCCTTAATATTGAACGTGATTTTTTCTAATTATAAAAAATGTATTTGGTCATTGGACATTACATTAAAATCATGGGAACACTGTTTCAGATGGTGTGGGAGACGTTTTGAACTTAACGTATCTAAAATATTTAATAATGTGTTTGCGTATCCTTAACTGACAAATATGAATGAGATTCTTACTCGCCTTTTGGTTATGTTTACAGTCCATTTACACATACCCAGAATATTGTTCCTTGGTCATCGGAAGTACCTTCAGCATCATAGGACCAAAATTTCGTATTCTATGGGAAACTTTTCAAAATGTTCAAAATATGTCACAATAATTTAGTTTTTACTGCGTTTTACAAAATTGCATTTATACATGGAATTCGTCTTTGTTGTATTTAAACTTGGGACCTCTCTTTTCAACAGGATTCTTAAACCCAAAATAAGCACTGCAAGACATCTTAAATAAAAATTCTAAGTATTGACAATTTTCTTTTTTTTTGAGTATTGCGACAAAAAAAAGTGCGTTATAGTTTGAGTAGAATTTTAGCTGCTCTGTGAAAACATGGGACTTCCCCGTATTCTCAGGGAAAGCGGACATTTGAGCTTTATTGTCACAAACACAATTGACCTACTTTCAGTCCACTGTCTCACCTTTCTGTTTAATCCCACTTTGTCAGTGTTTCCTCCTGCGCAGTGTTCCAGCCCAGTGGCCTTGATGTGGTCAACCTCTGAGAAGCAACGCATCAGAGAAGCAACTCAAAAGAGATGCAACGCATCACACATTCCACTGAACTGAGATTTTTAAAAAAAAACAACGATGGGACCACTCCCTCTGAACAGTGTTCCGAGAAAATGTAGTAGCGCAGCGTTTTTCAACTGGTGGCTCAAAGTCCAAATTTGGGTCGCCATGTTTAAAGAAAAACAAAAAAATTACAATAAACAAGGGCTACCGCTACATAAACCAAGACACGTAGAATTAACCAAAATCTAAAACAATAACTCATGTAAGAAATGTTGAAATTCTTTGATAAGACATTTTTAATTGTCAAACTGGCAGCAGCTCTGGATGAAACACAAAACACATTTTCAAATGGGACAATGTCACAAAAGCTAGTTTGATTTGCTTAGTTACTATGATTGAAGGAGCAGTTGGATCAATGATTTAGCAATTTTTTGGCACACACAGTTGAGTCCTGTAGATGACCAGGCGAACCCTAGGAATCCCTATTTTGGCTGGTGTGTTTTATGACCAAATTTCCTACATATTCTTATGCCCCCTTCTGTACGTTGCCTTGTAGCCTTCTTGACACGGAGCCAAGTACTTCTGCACATTAATTATTATGATTATGTCATTATTAGGTTGATAAAAAACATGAATGTGTTTTTATTGTAATTATACAATTTACATAACTTGCATTTTTAAATAAACACTTCAGTGTTTTTAAGCTGTTCACAAGTTATTTGATTGCTGGGTGGTCAGTTTTATTATATTACTGCTTTCTAACAATGAATGGCTGTCATGTCTGGTTTGTAAAAACATAAAACAGTAGCCTATTGATTTTATTGTCCTTTAATTTGAACAGGAAAAAGCCTGTTGAGACAGTTTGTTTTGCAATAGATACTTGCCAATAAGACAGCAAAAATCAATACACAAAAAAATGCCCAGAGGCAAAAACAGTTGAGAATTATTGCATTAGATAATAATACTTACAATTGTACTCATAAGTTTGCATACCCTGGCAGAAATTGTGAAATTATGGCATTTATTTTGAAAATATGACTGGTCATATTTTCAGTCTTTTATTTAAGGATAGTGATCATATGAAGCCATTTATGTTAGCATAGTTGTTTGGCTCCTTTTTAAATCATATTGATAGCAGAAATCACCCAAATGGCCCTGAGCTAAAGTTTACATACCTTTGAATATTTGACCTTGTGACAGACATACACAAGGTGACACACACAGGTGAAAATGGCAATTAAAGGTTCATTTCCCACACCTGTGGCTTTTTAAATTGCAATTAGTGTCTGTGTATAAATAGTCAATGAGTTTGTTCCCCCTACATGGATGCACTGAGCAGGCTAGATACTGAGCCACGGGGAGCAGAAAATAATGTTCAAAAGACCTGTGTAACAAGGTAATGGAACTTTATAAAGGAAAAGGATATACAAATATTTTCAAAGCATTACAAAAGCCAGTCAGTACTGTAAAATTATTTATTCAGAAGTGGAACATTTGGGGATCTCTTGAAACCAAGCCACGGTCAGGTAGACCAAGAAAGATTTATGTTTAAGCTGCCAGAAGATTTGTTCGGGATACAAAGAAAAACCCACAGGTAACCCCAGGAGAAATACAGGCTGCTCTGGAAAAAGACGTTGTGGTTGTTTCAAGGAGCACAATACGACGATACTTGAACAAAAATCTGCTGCATGGTCGAGTTGCCAGAAAGAAGCCTTTACTGTGCCAATGCCACAAAAAAGACGGGTTACAATCTTGTAAAAATTGATGTCAAGATGAACGCAGCATGTTATCAAAAAATAATGGCAGACAATTTGCATTCTTCTGTAGGAAAGCTGCGCATGGGATGCTTTTGGACTTTCCAGCGCGACAATGACCCTAAGCACAAGGCCATGTTGACCCTCCAGTGGTTACAGCAGAAAAAGGTGAAGGTACTGGAGTGGCCATCACAGTCTCCTGACCTTAATATCATCGAGCCACTCTGGGGAGATCTCAAACATGCAGTTTGTGCAAGGCATTTTGCCAAGTCGAATGGGCAGCTATATCACCTGCAAGAATTCGGGGCCTCATAGACAACTATTACAAAAGACTGCACTCTGTCATTGATGTTAAAGGGGCAATACACAGTTTTAAGAACTAAGGGTATGCAGACATTTGAACAGGGGTCAGTTCATTTTTTTCTTTGTTGCCATGTTTTGTTTTATGATTGTGCCATTCTGTTAACCTCCAGTTAAATATAAATCCCATAAGAAATAAAAGACGTGTTTTGCCTGCTCACTCATGTTTTCTTTACAAATGGTACATATATTATCAATTTTCCAAGGGTATGCAAACTTTTGAGCATAACTGTAGGCAATGTTCTTTTAGAAGAAATAGAACTCTCTTATATGACAACTGTCGTGAAAACATTGTACGGGGACGATATCTCACAATTCACGGTCCTGTACTATAGACATAATAGAATCCATCCAGAGACACAGAAGTACAGCTTGAGGTTTGTTGAACCGCACAGAGGAATTTCTTCAGTTTCATTTTAAATGTATTTAGACAGAAGGGAACTGAGACTAATGCCTCGTCCACTGCCGTGTAAAAACACATTAAGATTGAAATAAGACTTACATTAAGAACAACAATCAGAATCTACAATATCTTCTGGTTAGATGCTAAATGCATTCCGTTGTACTGTACTTGTACTGTTCAATGACAATAAAGTCGAATCTAATCTACAATGAAAATATAATTTAAAAGACATTTATATTAACAGGAACTCGCCGTACAGCTGTGCCATTGCAGCCAACAGTTACATTCCTGCTTGTGGTCTGCCGTCATTGCTGGGGGGCCTTGTGCGTGGTGGTGCAGATCGTCTCAGCACGGCCCAGGGGGTTGATGGGACGGCTGTTGGTGGGGCTGCTTTATCTTGTTACACTACAGCAGCTCCTTGTGTGGGTCAGGCACCTGCAGACTGAATTGTGGTTGCTGGCCGGGCAATGCGTTCTCCTCCAATCGCGTAGGTGCTGGTGAGTACTTCCCGGGTTAGGTGCGCAGTGTGTTAAATAGAACAGCTTTGCAACGTGCTTCGGGGGACAGTTGTTTCGATTTTCGACTCCACTGGGTTCATTCAGTCCTGCTGCCTTGTGGTAGGGCCAATGAGCTGAAGTTGAACTTAACAAATGTGGGAGGGGAGAAAAAGGGGGTATTTTTATGTTTCAAAAGCAATGGGTAGAAGGAGAGAATAGAAGGGAAACATGTGGGTCTTTAGTCCTTTTTGTGTTAACTGATTAGTGAGGGATAAGTGAGCGGGTGTAGGTGTTAAAATCGTGGTCTGTGAGATAAATGTCTTGAAGTTTCATTGAAACTGAACTATTCAAAATGAAAGTTTCAAATATTTTCCGGGTATTTAAATCGACCCTCCTTCGGTGTTATGAAGTGTCATGTTTCAGATTCACTGTTTCAGAGTAAAAACACATTGGATTCCTTTTAAATGGTCCCTTGTAGGTTTCATGGTGTTCTTCTACCAGAAGGAAAAATGAAAAACAAGAGGCATGTGGGGAGAAAAAAATTGTCTTGGTGTCATACTCATCAAAATCAGCCAATAGTCAAAGGACCTAAACTATGCAAATAACTTGTATGTATGTGTGCATATTTGCCTTCCTTTGTGTCTGCCCACCAGTGTGAATTTGAATTGCATTTACCAATTGACATTATTTCTCTTGGTGTTGAAAAGACTCCCCCACATACAGTTTCGCGGTTCAAGTAAAAATACCAGTGTTCCTCAATAGATACCATTCTTAGGTCATTGGAAGCATCTTCAATATCATTATCACTGTTTCGTGATATAAGAAACTTCTCATTTTTCTTTCAATGTTTAGTTTTATCAATGTTAGGTTCAGTGCAAAAAACATGATGAAGAGGAACATTTAAAAAACTGGAAGGCGTCTTTAATTAAAGGTAAAGTTTCAACGCTGCCGTAAAAAACAGGCTAACATTTTAAACAGAATCAAAGTTTCTAGGTGAAAAGATGGGACTTCCCCTTTTTCTCAGGGAGAGCTGATACTCTCTCGCTGGTCTTTCAAGTTGTAAAGTCAGAATTGCCCTAAACATCAGTACATTGCCTCACCTTTCCTGTGAAGTCCACCTTGTTAACCATGTAGTGAACCTTTTACACAGTGTTCCAACACAGTGGTGGCCTTGATGTGGTCAGGCTCTGAGTGGTACACAAAACACTGTAATGTAGTACATATTCCACAGAAATGGAATGAAACCATCTGTGTGGCTGTCTGTCCGCATGTCTGTCTGTCAGCGTGGCTGTCTGTCTGTGTGGCTGTCTGTCTGTGTGGCTGTCTGTCTGTGTGCCTGTCTGTCTGTGTGCCTGTCTGTCCGCATGTCTGTCTGTCCGCGTGTCTGTCTGTCTGTGTGGCTGTCTGTCTGTGTGCCTGTCTGTCAGCGTGGCTGTCTGTCTGTGTGTCTGTCTGTCAGCGTGGCTGTCTGTCTGTGTGCCTGTCTGTCTGTGTACCTGTCTGTCTGTCTGTCTGCGTGGTCTGCCATTGGCGCCCTGTTCTCTTCACAGATGAGAGCAGGTTCACACTGAGCACAAGTGACAGACGTGAAAGAGTCTGGAGATGTTGTGGTGAACATTATGCAGCCTGCAACATCCTCCAGCATGACCGGTTTGGCGGTGGGTCAGTGATGGTCTGGGGAGGCATATCCCTGGAGGGTCTCACAGACCTCCACATTCTAGCCAATGGTACCTTGACTGCTGTTAGGTACTGGGATGAAATCCTCAGACCCACTGTTAGACCTTACGCTAGTGCAGTGGGCCCCTGGGTTCCTCCTGGTGCAGGACAATGCCAAGCCCCATGTGGCCAGTGTGTAGGCAGTTCCTGGAAGATGAAGGCATTGATGCCATTGACTGACCCTCACGTTCCCCAGACCTGAATCCAATTGAGAACCTCTGGGACGTTATGTATCGGTGCATCCGACACTGCCAAGTAGCACCACAGACAGTCCAGGAGCTCACTGATGCCCTGATCCTGGTCTGGGAGGAGATCCCCCAGGACACCATCCACCATCTCATCAGGAGCATGCCCAGATGTTGTCGAGTGCATACAGGCACATGGGGGCCATACACACTACTGAGTCACATTATGAGTTGCCGTGATGAAATTCAAACATGTTGGAAAGGCCTGTTATTTAAAAACAAATTCTTTGATTTTCAGTGTGAGTTTGAATCCAGCCCTCAATCGGTTGGTGATTTTCGTTTCCATTGATCGTTGTTATGTCATTTTGTCCTCAACGAATTACACAATGTACATTAAAGATTCCGATCTATAATATATTTCATTAATCGAGACCCGACCCATGTGATGTCATTCCCTTGATTTTAGCAGTATATGTACAGCATTCATACACACACACATACTTACAAACATATACATATATAAACACACATCATAAAGATTTATCCATGACTAATATGTGTGACCATTTATTGTGGTTAGACAATACCTCAGACTCAGTGATGTCTTAAAGTTCCTTTTACATCATGTGTTTCATGAGGTTGTTACCTCATCAGTCCTTTGAATAGATATATCATATTATCCTGAGCCATAATGACAGAACAGATTGCTAATTTTTGTCTCTCATTGATTACCCGAGCACCCAAAAAAGACAAGTGGTAGTCAAAGGTAACTATTCATCCATTAACCTGGACCGGGCTAATCCTTCAAAAGGCATCATCACCTGGTAGAAATACAGACCTGTGGGTTGTTAGTTGTTGGGTAACGTTTATTACAGCATTTTTCTAAATCTTTCCAGTGTGAGAAGCCTGGGGTGACTAACATTTAGGATATTACTGTGATTTGAATCCATCCACGCAATCACATGCACCCTACGGATGTCACCTGATGTTGTCGCCCATAGAAATCAAGGTGTCATGCTATTTATTTTTTTAAATGGTCTAACCTGTAGCCCTGGAAAATGTCCAGACTGAAAAGTCAACAACGGTATAGATTCGATTTTTGTCTCAGTAGTTACTTCCTCCTGAAGGCATTTTCTTACATTTCCCTCTTTCTATAAAAACGTATTTATCTACTTTTTTCTATTTATCTATTTTAATTCTTACATTGAGAATACATGCTCATGAGTATGGTGGGAAAATAAGTTTTGCCGTTTAAATACTTAAAAAAAAATATATATATGTTTTCCACTACACATTTTTAATGTGTAGTTGCATGTTTGGGCTATTTTTAAGACACGGAAGGAAGTGACAGATCATATTACAGATAGAAGCCATGACACATCTTTTTTGTCCACTGACAATATTTGCTCATGACAGTGTTCTGGGCAAATGTAGCGCTGACTTGCAGGTGTAGTTTAGCATAACATTGCTAATGTTCTTTAAGGGTGATGACATGTCAACATACAGAAACACATTTTGGAATTCGATCATTCATATCACATTAATTTGTACAACTAGGGTAAAACGATACTGAACTGTCATCGTTTGTGTATTAAACTACTCATCCCTTGCCCCTACCCCTAAAATTCTGACTTAAATGAAAATGAAAATATTAAAAGTAGAAAACACATCAATGTAACTTGGGAACATGATCACATTTAAAGGGAAATCCCAATAAGACTAAAAGGAAAAGGAAACCCCATTAAGGAACAGAGATTACCTTCAACATATTCACATGGTTTTTTTTTTTTAATGTAAGTGTGTGTGTGTGTGGGTTTGAGGGGGTGTGAGGAGTGTCATTTGATGTGTTTTTTTGTGCCACAGGTTTCCTAAGCCATTACAATCCTCCCAATACCTTCCCCTTGAGCATTCGGTTCCCCCAGCACACTCCACTGAGTGACATCACACTGGAGTTTCCAACTCCGCTGCTGTTATAAGTTTAGTCAAGTGCACTCAGTGGTTCATTCAAACAGTCAGAGAGGCAGCAGCAACATCATCCACTTACCTGCCAAACACAGTCAGCTCCAATCAGACTTGTTTCAAAGAGCCTTTACCGAGTTTTCTACAGACCGCAAAAGACCTCAATCGACATTGAATAAGAACTCTTCGGGACGCTGTTTCTGGATAAGACAGGATCTACCTACGTTTTTTACCTTGTAATGGAAACCCACAACAGCTCAGTGATGTTGGACATGGACAGCGGACTGGTGTACCGACCCACAACCGTGACCCTGGAACGAGAGAAGTCCACTCGCACCAACAAGTGGACGCTAGTTGGCGCTGTGCTGGCCATGTCTCTCTGTGTCGCGGCGGCCCTTTTCTTTACGTTCTGCGCCAAGGTGAGAAACCCAACGCACACTTCGCAGATCCTGCCCCAATGTGCTGTTTATTAATTGGGATTGGTTGCATTTTAGTTTTACGTGAAAACGTACCAGCATTTTATTCTGCATGTCTCATACACCTCATGTTTAGTGTTGAACTAAAACCACAATGTCTCACTCATGTCTTCTTCTCACCTTTCCTCTACTCAGAATCAAGACCACATCGAGGAAACCAACGGTGAGTTTATTTCCCTGTGTCTGTTTTCTTATACAGTCCAGCACTGCTAGAATAGAACTGTAATATTTAAGCTATACCTCTGCACCCTTCAGTTCACACTTGGTTTGTTTGTTTACTTAAGGGGAAATGTCACCTCAGGCAGGGGCAACAGGATAGGCATGCACAGAAAATAATACTCAAAGTTCATACAACAGAGAAATCATCATTGTATATTAGGAACAGTGAACCTGGAAGCTTTCGTGAATTGTCACCATTCGCAGTTCATTATCTAATGGAATTAAGATGACAGAGCCTCGGAACCTTGTGTCACTGTTTCTAAATCTGTCTTTTTACTCTTTTCAGAAATTCAGCATACGTTGAGACAACTTTCTGGGAGTGGAAAGGATGCTATTCATTTAGAAGGTAAGAACAGACTACCTGCTAATGATTTCAGTTTACTCAGGGTGCAGTATTATAATAATGATTTCATCTGCACAGTGGAACTGGAATTATCGTGTCGGCTAGGTGATTGAGCCCAGAGAAATATGCAGTGTAAATCAGGACCGTGTAAATCAGGTGTACACATGATGTAGACTTGAAGCTATGAATGAATCGAGCCTGTTTGACGAGCTGTCAGACCTACCCATCAGCTCTCTCAGATGGCTCAAAGTCACTGTGGGTCACTGGCGTCAGCTAAATGAATGAAACATAACATCATTTGAATTTTTACTGGACCAAAATAGAGACAGTTTGCAGCATTCAGTATTTTACAGTGAAGTCCATAAACCTTAAAACTTTACACACCTCTGGTGTTGCCCTATTTCCCGTGTTAACCCTCCCTCTCTCCCTCCCCAGGTGATTACAACGCTCACGGAACATACAATACCTCAGTGGAGTGGTATGACGGAGTAGATCAGGCCTTCCAACAGGGGGATATTAAGCTAGAAAACAATGGGATAGTGATCCCCCGGAATGGCCTGTACTTCGTCTACAGCCAGGTGTCGTTCCGAGTTAGCTGCCAGCACAAGGCCCGCTCCGAGTCCGAGCTGATCCACATCAGTCACAGGGTCAGCCGCTTGACCTCGGCCATCGGGGACCAATACAACATGGACTGGCGTCCCCTGCTGCACTCTCTGCGTACCGTGTGCAGGACATCTGCCGGGTCCGAGGGGAAGTGGTACAGCGCTGTGTACATGGGAGCCGTCTTCAGCCTGGAGAAAGACGACCGACTCCAGACGTTCACAGACAACAGAATCCTCCCGCAGCTGGAGAGCGGCCCCGGGAAGAACGTCTTCGGTGTGTTTGCCTTGTAAGAGGGGGACGAGGCGGCCCCGACTAAACGGAGCGGGGGTCGTTCAGCGTCTCTAATGGGTCACCCTATGCTGTATTTTGGGACTCAAGACGCAGGAGAGAGGCGACTGAATGAATAAATTGTCTGGTAGCTAGTCTAGCTATGACTACTGGGCTGCGTTCAGGAGAAGGGGATTCAATTAGTTAATACAAAAAAGGGAACTAATTTGTTTGCTTTATAGTACTGAGGGTATTTCATCTGCTGGCATTGAACTAGACCAAGGCATTGTTGTTTTATATTAAAACATGCTTGAAGAATGTTAGGAACCACTGTGAACTGCACCAGTTTACACTCAGCGTTTATTGTTAAACAAATGTAGTTTCACTCTATTTTCTGTGTGAGTGTATTTATATGATGTGTATTTATATGATGTACTGAATGTGTATTTATATGATGTACGGAACAGTTGGACTCTCAGGACCTTGCAATCGACTACCTGCACAAAACACAAGACACAACACACAAAACACATCTATCTGAACACAGACATGATTGTATTCCAGAAACTAGAAAAATTACATGTTATTGTATTCACTTCATCAAGTGATTCTGAATGTATTATCTGTTTTCCGATATTTGTGATTATTTATTGTTATTTTATTTAATGTTTATTCATTGTAGATTTTTATCAAGTGTTATATTATTTATTTAATTTATTAATTATGAATTGATTTGTTATTTATTTGCATTTCATATTTCTAAGTAAATTAATTTATTTATTTATTTATTTTGTCTTGGAAATACAAAGCATCAATAAAGGTCAAATGAAAGAAAATACATTTCTGCATTGTTTGTGAAACATCTACGATCATTAATGAAGGTTTCGTAACAGCATAACATAACAGTGATTTTATATAATTTTATATTTAAAAAAATGTACGGCCACATATTTCCAGAAAATAAATCAAATTCCACCAAACTGTTTTTCAAAACTCAAATGAATGTCCATAATGCATGCTGAAATGGATAATAAAAAACTCACTGGATAAAGCCTTCCGAACAAGGCCTTGTAAATTACATATGTCGAATCATTTTGCATCCCACCTTTGTGGCTGTGAATTACCCATGCTATGTAGGTGCTATGCATATTAGTTGAATTCGAATCATACATATTAACATTCATTTGGAAAGGTTCCTCTTAGAAACCCTCCGTGTGGCTGTTTCCATTACAGTGCAGAAATGAGAATGTGTTCTTTCATCGCTGTGAGCTGCATTTCCTCAACAGCTAGCGTGGTTTAGCCAACAAGGGAAACTCCCTCTTGTAATGGGGCCATGACTGATTGCCTGAGACAAAGTGGGTGGCAAAAAGACCACAGTCAGTGTAGCGTAGCTGGGCTCCTCCTGCTCCCATGCACATGAAGCCTTCAGGAGCCCACTATGCAGTGGTATGAAGCCTTTGGGTCCAAAGTGAAACTCAAGCTCATCTCTGTGAAATGTATTCACTGAACTACTTCTGACCCATTAGTGCCCTATGTGGGGAATAGAATTTGGGATGTAAACTGTAAATAGAAAAGAGAGTGGCCTGGAGGAACTCTGACAGCATGACACTGATGCAAGAAGGGAAGAAAAACAGGTAAGACTGCAATGCAACTAAATACCATCTAGTGGTGATGTTCTGTTTGTGTGGGTGTGTGACGTCTGAACAGGTTCTGCTATATAAATGGCAAAGAAAAGTCCCCCAAACTATGACCGACGACAATCAGATAAATGTCCCCCCATTAAAAAAAAAAGAAAATCTATTCTTTTGTCATGAGTGGGTTTTGTGGTGTTCAGGTGATGGTCAGTACAAATCTCATTTTTAAAAGGTCATCCACTGTATTTTGGTGTCACCATTCGGATAGCTAAGTTAGAAAAGAATGAGTTGTTTATGAAATTCTGTTGGAGGTCACACTGCACAGACCAGCTTTAAATCTTCCACATCATCATGATTTGACTGAAAAAAGACCCCAGGTTGCACGTTTTTGTGAGGAAAAACGCATATTCTGTATAAAGAACGATTACTTTATTTTTTCATGTAATCATTCCTGTTGCATTTTACATCATCTCAAGTGTCAACCATCCACACAGCTATTAATAAATACAATGCAAATACCCGGACAGGAATACCGTACGCATATATGTGCAAGATAAATAATAATAATAATAATAATAATTCACACCGTCAATAATGTGCATGTCCTCATGTCATATAAACATCACTGGTATCATTACTGTATTTTGACTACACAGAGATCGCTTTACATTTACATACAGAATACTGACAATATTATGTACAGATGTACACCACGAAGGATTGTAAACAAAAGATCTGACATGAGGACTGCGGCATTGTACAATGTTCTCACGGTAACGCGCTATAGCTTCATAAGCACTACTCTGACATTCATAAGTGCTTATGATAACTCACAGCGCAGTCATGAACAAGCTGAGCTACCGTACCAGAGGCAAGAGAATAAACATTAGTTCAAAGGTTAAGCAAGGCCAAGGCTAGCATTCTGGGCCTTAAGGAAGGTCAAGGACTGAAGGTCATACTATTCCTAACCCAGTTTCCATTACACAGCAATTTCCCAAGTGCTAAACACTCTGAGTGTTAAAACTAGATAAAAACACACACAGGACCAGTGTTAAATGTTAATATTGAGTGTTAAAAGCGATTATAAATAAACACTGTTAAACCTTATTTCCCAGAGTGCCCTGTGTGTTTTTGTCATCACCCATGGATTTATTGTTTTTAGTTAATCAAGCATCCATGGTAATAAATGTTTAACAATCAAGATTTAACCGTGTTGATATGGAACCACTTTAATACTGTGTTAATTTATCACTGGATAATTTACCGCGTACATGTTTATGAGGACATATTACATCTGGTAGATTGAAAAGTCCGAAATTATATATGGGGGGAAAACGTTATTTTTTTACTTTCTGAAAATAAAAGGTATTCTATTGTATGGGCCAAAACATTGCATGCCTGTCTTTTTCTCAACATCCCAATACTGATAATCTTGTCAAACCAGTTTCACTTTCTCTGTTTCGCCCCCCCGCCCCAATCAAACCCGTCCAACCCTCTGGTTTTACAGAACCCAGAGTTAACCCAGAGCCTATTGCACGTAGCAATGATTCAACCACACTTAGCTGACAGATACTTTCATTTGAAACCGGAAAAGAGAAAGGTGCCCGAAACCAAGTTTGTGGTTTGTGCTTTGGTGGCACTATCTCTGGACCACAGAGAAAAAAAGACCAACAGGAAAAAGCTTTCAGATAGTAACAATTATTATTATACTACGGGGTAAAAGTAGTTTACATTTTAAGATATTTTCCTCCATATCAGATTAACTATTTAGGAAGTATAACATGTTTTGAACATATTCCCCCCCAATGTAGAGTGCAAAAGTATTTGGACAGTTGGTTACACAACTGTTTGCATATTAAGCAGAAGTTGTCATCTGCTGCTGTCTGACAACATGGGGACTGAAGAATTGTTTCAGTGCAAGTCAAGCTAGCCTACATGAGGCAGATAATAAATCATAACAAACTGATCAGAGCAATGGCCAAAACATTTGGTGTGCTAAAATCTGTTCGGTACATTAAGAAAAAATACTTAGTGAAGTCCTATTGGCAGATGAGACAAAGCTAATTTGCCCAAAGTATACCACCGTACCTGTTAAACATGGCGGAGGAGGTGTTGCGGTCTGCAACTGAAACTGGTGATTTTTTTTTTTTTATTGAAGGTGGGACTGGTGATTATAGCAGGGTACCGAAACACCTTGTCTGCTCGGATATGACCCTGAAACAACGGGAAATGTATGCAGGCCTCACAGAGCATCAGCGGGGAAGATGCCCATCATCTGATGTCTATGGGTTGCAGAATTCAGGCAGTCATTGCATTGGAAGGAATATGCAAACTACTACTAATCATTACTAATGATACATGATTGGTTTACATAATGCTAAGCTGTCCAAACACGTTTGCCACCCTGAATGTGATCCTGTATGTCTGTTAGGAAGTAGCATAGCACTAAGAGAACAGAAACATTAAACCACAAAGCAGAAACACCCATGAGACTAAGTAAGCACAGTGCTTAAATAGCTCCCCAGGTCAAAAGTAGTTCCCTAAATATGAATTAGGGTGTGATTTGGGATACATTTTATTTGTAAGTCTGTTTGAATAGTTCAGTGCATTCTGGGAGTTCCTCTTTCTAATTCAGGCTCAAACTGACATCCAATGCATCAATATTAGGTTTAACAATTTGCATACTACCTCCTCCAAGCTCTCTGATCTGAAATTACTGAATAAAAAACTCACTTTAAATGTTGTAATGGTTTACTTGCTACTGGGTTTCCCTTGTAAAACTGAGTATTTCTCAGTGGGACATCATTTACTTCTCATTCATGTTTCCTGTAACTATTTAATTTGGACTGAAATTAGTCTGTGTGTAAAATGCACTTTAGAAATAATAAATTTTGCCGTATTTCTTATTGAACTTGATAAAGGGTACATAAAATAAACGTTCAGAAAGGGCAATAATGTGACTGATGGCTTAGTGTCATACTGCCAGTTCCATGGGTCCAGCCTGCTGCCTGTCTTCTGCAGTAAACTGGATAGGTATTTTTTGTTTGGATTTCTGGACACTTCTCTTTCCATCTTGTGTGTGAAATCTCTTTCGGCGACAGCCGTGGTTTGCATTAGAACAACAGTGCCAGTCATGTTTCAGGCAATCAGCATAATTTACATACTTTCTAGAAAAATAAAAAAGGCCTCATCTGCACCCTGACCAGACCTGACCTGACCTGCAGCCCACAAAACTATTACACAGCAGATGGAACAGACCCCAATTATCAGCATACAGCAGGAGACAGTCTGGAAGGACCTCAGGTTATCGTACCCAGCGAGGGGAAATCGACAGAAATGACGTTAAAGTCAAAAGCTATCTCTTTGAACAAAGGGTAATAGGATTATTATAAAATTAATAATTTAAAATGGTTTAAAAATAATGAATAGACAGTCACTTTACGTGGGATGAAAAAAATATTTTGGCGTACATCGTACGGACATCTGGATCAGGTGAAGGTGTTCTTGGCTCATCTGTCTCCGTACAATCAGTCGCTCGTCTTAGAGCCTTGAAAGTCAGAGGCGCTCTCGCCTTAGGACCTCAACGAGGAGTTTCAGGGGCACAGACTAAAGCCCTTCAAGGTCTCTATTGACCTTGGTGTTTTAGTCCAAGACTCAATCGGTGTCTGTGAAACCAGTCCTAAGTGTAAAAGACGCTCCATCGTAGTATCTGGTTTCTCCCAGGCATTATCATCCACATAAAATAAAGATGTGTCATATCAAACGATAAATTAGATTAGAGTCTTTTGGACCTCACTAGACCAAATATCTACTAATTCCAGATGGTTTTGTGTGTCACGTTCGGAGGTCAGAGCAGGACGGTATGATTTAGAAATGAAAGACTGAATTAGTTAGTAATATTGTAGGACTTCCCTGACTGGAGACCAGAGGAGGGGAGAGACTGAAGTTGGGAGATCGAGAGGGGGAGGTAGAAAGTGAGGTGGAGGTGAAACTGATCTGCCTATATGCAGTTTGATTTGCAGTATTGCCCCAAGGTTAGCTAGACACTCCCTCACCCCCAGTCCTACCCGGCCACACCCCTGGCCACACCCCTGGCCACACCCCTGGCCACACCCCTGGCCCTGCCTTTCCTTCTGTTGTTCACTAATTATACTCTCTATCACTCATAATCCTTTACATACTCTATTGCACATTTGCGATCAACCCGCACCCAGACCACACACTCCCGTCTCTTAGCCCATCCCTCATCCATCCACTCATCCACCAACCCCCCCCTCCCCCCAGTCGACGCACTCGTCCCGCACTTCACTTATAGAGCAGCTGTAACCGGCTGGTGTGACAATTGTTCCTGTTGATCTTCCCGTCGGGCTGGTAGAGGTTGGAGGAGTTGGAGAAGGACGGGGGGAGCGAGTGGTTGTCCGACGCGGGGTTCGGGTACCCTGGAGGGGGGACGAGGGATTTGGGATCGTTGTTGGAGGGGATGGGCAGCAGGGGGGTGCTGTTGTTCTGGTTGGCCGCGGAGGGTCGTCTCCGGGAGCGAAGGGCCTGGCGCTCCACCAGCTGGTTCCGAAGCTCTGACACCCTCTCCTCTTTCTGGAGGAGGGAGCGAGAAAGGAGGGCCTCGTTTTAAACTGTAATGGCAGTTATTCTCTAAAGGGCAAGTCCGCAGAGGCCATGTTCTCTGTTGCATTCTTAAACACGATAACAAACGGCTCTTAAACTTGGTTTCACTGTGGTTCATTATCAGAACCCCAAAATACAAGCTAATTTTACCAACAATGTATGTACAAATACAATAAGAAGTTAATGCAGATAGACACTACGCAGCCTCAAAACCCAGTAAAAAGCATAATTTTGATGTTACTCTGTCTTGCTCTGCATCTTCCAATACAGTGGTGGGCAAATGCTTTATTCTTGTCTCAACCGAGTTTGTCCAGATCATCTGAACAGGCAAAACTCTGGGATCAAAATAACAGGTCTCCCTTAATGTTCTGGTTAGATCGTGTGGTCTCCCAGCAAAAGTTTCATATGAGAAAAGACACCAAATCCAGTCTCATATCCGAGGTATCTCCTAAAGTCAAGCACTGTATCAGACACAGTGTATTTAATAAAGTCAAGCACTGTATCAGACACAGTGTATTTAATAAAGTCAAGCACTGTATCAGACACAGTGTATTTAATAAAGTCAAGCACTGTATCAGACACAGTGTATTTAATAAAGTCAAGCACTGTATCAGACACAGTGTATTTAATAAAGTCAAGCACTGTATCAGACAAAGTGTATTTAATAAAGTCAAGCACTGTATCAGACAAAGTGTATTTAATCGACACAGAAACAATAGACAGGAACCATTGAATCACCTCCTGGATGATCTTCTGGAGTTCCTGGTTCTCCCTCTCCAGCTGTCTGGACTTCTCTTCGTCGTTGTTGTTGGTGGACGAGCCCTGGGTCTTCATCGTCTCCTGGGTGTCAGACTGCCACTCCCCTCGAGTGATCAGCCGACGCATCTGCCGAAACACAGGGAGACACGCTGGATTGTTCTCAAGCAGTGACATCTTCAGTACCGGAGGCGTACTGGCTATGCTAACATCTACGGTACTGGAGGCGTACTGGCTTTACTAACATCTACGGTACTGGAGGTATACTGGCTATGCTAACATCTACGGTACTGGAGGCATACTGGCTTTGCTAACATATACGGTACTGGAGGCATACTGGCTTTGCTAACATATACGGTACTGGAGGCATACTGGCTTTGCTAATATCTATGGTACCACAAAGTTAACTGAACTCGATTCAATTTGCCCCCAACACTGCTCTGTTGAATGGCAAAGTTGTTATTACCACGGCGCAATGAAGCATGCAATCTCCTCTGTGGCAGGTTTAGGGTTAATCAGAGGGTTCTGAGGAACACATAGTAACTTGATGAAGTTTAAAACACCTCCCCTGAACATGTTAGTCACGCAAGCAGAGCCATTAAAAGTGTTTTACGGTTATCAAAAGAGTTAGCAACTAATTGTCCTACTGGCAACAATACATTTTCAGTATTTAAGCTGACATCTGTCAAAGCAACTAAGGATACTTAAATGCTGTGTTGAAAGGAAATTAATTGCACCTGACGCTTAACGTCTCACTCTGGACAGCACTATGGTTCCTTAATCTCATCCTAATAACTCTCAGCTCATAAGTTAACCAAGACAGCCCACAGTTTGTTGTTCACAGTGGGATGCTGTTGAAGCCAAGTGAGCAGAGAAGACGCAATATTTAACCAGCGAAGAAAATTGGCAAAACATCAGTCTGCCGCTTCTACTCTCTGACCACTGAGTTTCCTCCCCTGATGGGATATGAAAATTACGACCTGATTTTTCATATTTATAAAACGGGTGTGCAATCTGTCTCGCTGTTCACCCGTGTTAATGTCCTGAGACACACTGCGCAGCTGGACAGCCATTTTGGATCTTTAATTATATCTCATTCTAGCACCCTGAGACATACCGTGCGGCCATTTTGGCTATTTTACCTTGGGAACGAACAGCACCACCAGGGTGATGTAGACAGAGAAGACGATGGCCAGGGAGGCGAAGGCGAACGAGGCGTCCTGCTGTGACGACAGGATCATGGTGACGGGGGCCGTGATCATGCACAGCACCTGTGGGGGGGGGGGGGGGGGGGGGGGGTCAACGCGTGTGAAGAAACAGCAATTCATCCCTCCTCCCAACATCTGCACAGTCCCATCCAGCACAGCCAGTGGAAAAACCATTAATCACAGCGGACAGGTCATGGAAGGAAGGGACAGCAATATTAGTCACGACCCATATACACTCCAAAGTGATAGGGGGCAACGCTTAAAAGTAAGGCACTGCAACGGGAATAGGGTGCCATTGGGGAACACTAGTCTTGGATCAGTTTCACCTTGGCTCCTAAGACTCGCTTCCCAATTTCCGTCCACTTATTTTTATGGGATTTGAGGACGAGGATCCTGAATGTTACCTGCCTCCCCCATGATTAATCCTTAATAGATTTTTTTTGTTCTAATATCCATATATTACCAAGCAGATAATGGGTACCTCCCGTTTTGAAAGTGAAATGTTGTTCCATTTTTGCTTGATATGGGATTGCAGCTGCTCAACAGTTCGGGGTCTCATGACACGCCAAGTGTTTTTCGTTTCATGACACGCCAAATGTTTTCAATGAGTGACAGGTCTGGACTGCACGCAGGCCAGTTTAGCACCCGGACTCTTTTGTCCCTTAAATACAGATTTCTCCAGATTCTCTGAATCTTTAATTATATTACATACTGCAGTTGTTGGTTGTTACTTACTGAGATCCCCAAACTCTTTGCAATTTTACGTTGAGAAACATTATTCTTAAATTGTTGCATTATTTGCCTGCACAGTCTTTCACAGATTGGTGAACCCCTCCCCATCTTTACTTCTGAAAAACATATTTTCTGGGATTATCTTTTAATACCCAATCATGTTACTGACCTGTTGCCAATATACCTAATTAGTTGTGATATTCCACACCAGGTTTAGTTTTTTCTGCATTACACAACCTTTCCAGTCTTTTGTTGCCCCAGTCCCAACTTTTTTTAAACATGTTGCATCAAATTCAAAGTGGGCATGTATTTTTCAAGAAGCAATAAAATGTCTCAGTTTCAACATTTGATATGTTGCCTACTATTTTCATATGAACTTAAATGATGTGCCCATCATTCCATTCTGTTTTTATTAACATTTTACTCAGCAGCCCAACTATTTTGGAAATGGGTTTATACATGAAAGGTATAGAAAGGTACGACTGGAGTGGAAAGGAACGGTATGAAGACAGAAAAAGAGAAATCGGGAGAGAAACAGAGACAATCAGTCAGAGGTTGAGTAAAGGAGGAGAGGTGAACAGGAAAGGTCGCACAGCCATACAGGTCCATTATGACTCCACTGGCAATTTGCAGGTCTCTTCTTCCACTGATGCTGAAATTGGGTTCAGCGCAAAACAGGTAATCCTCTGAGATGGGTCCGGAAATATACCGCACTCGATTAAAATGCATTGTCACCGCCGCAGTGCTGACCGAGCAGGCGGGGAAAGTCGAGAACTGTGTTCAGTATTTCCACACTCGACCACACTCAACACGTCCGAGGTGGCTCGCGCCGAACATTATCAGTTTGTCGAGTGGAATCTGGACGTGGGGAATCTCTTGGACACATTACATCGAGCATGTTATAAGTGTTTATTTATCTGACAGACAACAGCTCAGAAAGGGCCAATTATAGAAATAGAGAGATGAGTTTGACATGTTCACCGAGCACCACTGGAGGGAGACATGCCTGTCAGAAGGGATCCACACTGAACGGGCCCAGATAGAGTCCTCAAGAGGCCCGGAAACCCTCGAGAGGCCTGGAAACCAAGGCAATGTAGTTTCCGGTGGTGGGCTTAGGGGTTTAGGAACACACACACACACGTACACACACACATTCATACACACACATACATACACACACGTAAAGTGAGAAGTGATTAGAGATGGGAGTTTCCCTGGTTACTACCTTCTATCTCGAGTCCTCGGGTTACTGACGTTACACACACAAACACACACACACACACACACACACACAAACAGACACACAAACAGACACACACACACGCACACAAACACACACAAACAGACACACACACATGCACACAAACACACACACACATACACAAACACAAACACAGTCACACAAACACACAGTCACACACACAAACACACAGACACACACACACACAACCGGCAATCTGGGCCATGTTACAATGACGGATGATTTAGATTGCCATGCGGAAGGCCCATTCGGTGAACACGCAGAGTTTTCTGGGCCAGTTCAGACTATCATGCACACGGCCCTAACTGAGCCGGATGCTGTGACAGTGCAGTCATTTAGGCCAGCTCCCATGCTGAAAGCCCAGCTCCTCAGACCCACATCCTTCCTCATTACAGCTGAAAAGTAGGGCTAGGCTTCCAAATGACCCCCTTCGCACTACTTCTGAACATCGAGAGCAGCGTTCAGCCAGCTGTAGATAGTCAGGAGACAGAGAGGAACCGTGCAGGACATTGAGCCAGTCCTCAACAGAGGGAGACAGAGAGAGACAGAGAGAGAGAGAGAGAGAGAGAGAGAGAGAGAGAGAGAGAGAGAGAGAGAGAGAGAGAGAGAGAGAGAGAGAGAGATGAGGGAATGAGTGAGAGGAAGTGGAGAGATCCAAACTTGAAGAGTGACTTTCAGGAAAGACACACAGCCGGGTAAAAGAGGTAAGCTTGATAATCCCAGATGACAGACAGACATACATCACACCTAGATTGACAGATATGGTCCAAAAAACAGACACTCAAACACACAGCTGCTTCAGTTCAACTCACAGAGACGTTATAGATGGCCATGCCCACAGCTCGGTGGTCGTTGATCTTCTCGGTGGAGATGGACTTGGTCTCATAAGCCAGGAATATACCCAGGAGCAGTAACAAGCCCTTGTAGCCATACACCACCCCTAGAAAATGAGAGAGGCATTATTTCAATCAGAGGTTTTTAGTATTCAGTACATCACCGAAGCATCAGCCTTGGCTTTAATGTGGAGGATAAGATGATTGACAGATGGGTCAAATATAAGACACTGGCCGAGCCCCCTCCACTCCTCCCTCCCCCTCTTCCAGTCCTTTCCTCTCACCAAGCCAAGTATTCATCTTCTGTGAGCTGCAGTGTTCGAGGAGAGGTTGAATCAGAACATCCAGGTCTCCTTTGGGAGCTTCCCTCACAAACTTCTGCTCAGACAAAAAAAAAACAAAGAGAGGATCGGCAAAGAAACGTGATCATGTGTCAGTTGGACGGAGACACGGGTCTTCCACGGGCCTAACCCTAACCCTAACCCTAACCTTAACCCTAGCCCACACACACACACACTCGAATCTCATGGTTTAATGTCCTATAGTAATTAGTACTCTATCCAGCGCAAGGATTGGTAAACACATACAGGGTACATGATTGGCAACCCAGGTGCCCGTTTTGGGCCACTCTTCTGCTCAGACTGAACTGTTAAGATGTCATTACACATTTATACAGACATCCATCCTGTGCTGTGGGTTTTAAATACACCGTTCCACAGCTTGGGGCATTGTTATAGTAAATATAGGGTTCAATCGGCAGAAAGGATTATTATAGTAAATAGAAGGTTCTATCGGCAGAAAGGATCATTATAGTAAATAGAAGGTTCTATCAGCAGAAGGCATTGTTATAGTAAATAGAAGGTTCTATCAGCAGAAGGCATTGTTATAGTAAATAGAAGGTTCTATCAGCAGAAGGCATTGTTATAGTAAATAGAAGGTTCTATCAACAGAAGGCATTGTTATAGTAAATAGAAGGTTCTATAGGCAGAAGGCATTGTTATAGTAAATAGAAGGTTCTATCAGCAGAAGGCATTGTTATAGTAAATAGAAGGTTCTATCAGCAGAAGGCATTGTTATAGTAAATAGAAGGTTCTATAGGCAGAAGGCATTGTTATAGTAAATAGAAGGTTCTATCAGCAGAAGGCATTGTTATAGTAAATAGAAGGTTCTATAGGCAGAAGGCATTGTTATAGTAAATAGAAGGTTCTATCAGCAGAAAACATTGTTATAGTAAATAGAAGGTTCTATCGGCAGAAGGCATTGTTATAGTAAATAGAAGGTTCTATCAGCAGAAAACATTGTTATAGTAAATAGAAGGTTCTATAGGCAGAAGGCATTGTTATAGTAAATAGAAGGTTCTATCAGCAGAAAACATTGTTATAGTAAATAGAAGGTTCTATAGGCAGAAGGCATTGTTATAGTAAATAGAAGGTTCTATCAGCAGAAAACATTGTTATAGTAAATAGAAGGTTCTATCGGCAGAAGGCATTGTTATAGTAAATAGAAGGTTCTATCAGCAGAAAACATTGTTATAGTAAATAGAAGGTTCTATCGGCAGAAGGCATTGTTATAGTAAATAGAAGGTTCTATCAGCAGAAAACATTGTTATAGTAAATAGAAGGTTCTATCGGCAGAAGGCATTGTTATAGTAAATAGAAGGTTCTATCGGCAGAAGGCATTGTTATAGTAAATAGAAGGTTCTATCAGCAGAAAACATTGTTATAGTAAATAGAAGGTTCTATCGGCAGAAGGCATTGTTATAGTAAATAGAAGGTTCTATCGGCAGAAGGCATTGTTATAGTAAATAGAAGGTTCTATAGGCAGAAGGCATTGTTATAGTAAATAGAAGGTTCTAGAGAGACGAGCCTGGGCGGGTGAGGCGACCATTTCTCTCCTGACAGTGTAACACATTTCCATCAGGTTTAGCCATTGGATTAGCCATATGGAGTAAACCCAGCATGCGACTGCTGGTGCGCAACATCGACGTGCTGCTCACATCAATGAGGATAAAGCGACTTCTGAACAGTCCGAGGAAGCAGTTAAGCTATAAAAGAATCAGCATTTTACTGTAGTTGTTGGTTGTTATTAGAGTTCACATCTCGGGGCTTGATTAAGATTATACTAAACTAGCACATAATGTGAATATTACTAAGATTACTGATAGATGATGCATTTAACTAACAGGCAAAATGTACTGTTGGTATTGAATTATGTTTCTGTGACTAGAAATCATCAAAAAACAACTTGCTATTTATCAGGGAAATCTGGTAATTTCTGTGAAATCCTCCTCATGTTGGTGTTTTCCTATTGGTATAGAACAAGGGAAAACAGCATGTCTGGTGGGCTGTACGCGGCCTGCATGAGATAGAGCTTCTGTTATCTAAATCCTTCAGAAAGGTTTGTGATTCCTAACTTAGTCTCATGACTCAATAAGTTCCTTGCTTTACGTAACACATTCTTTACACCACCATATCATGTGATCCAGTCGCAGACTGCAGAAATGTAAAGTTCAAAGGGGTTTGTGCAATTCTTTAACAAAAAAAAGAATTTCAGAACATTGACTATCATCATTATTGTTCTTTCCTATGATTTTAGATATCTCAAGGTTATCGTGCTCCGACCTTGTGAAACAGTAATGCAACAGATTCAAACAGCATGTAGTGTGTAGTTTAATCCTAATTACACATGAGTCACAGTTCATGGAAAACAGAAGGTTCCCAAGGAGCCTGCATTATCACTGAACACAGCAGTGCCGTATATTCTCGGCAAGGGCCCATAATAATAAAAACACATTGCTGACCCGTTTTCTTCTCATTCCACTTATTGCACCAAAAGATGGCAAAACGGATACCACTGCATTGTGAAATACCGCATCCGGCAAAACAATTGACTCCGGCAAATCAAAACCCATACAGTCATCGCCACAATTACTAGCAACCACCATTCAAGATAAATCATATGAACTGTAAGCTGATAATCTTTTAACAAAAACAAATGTTTACCGAAAGTGCAGTGATGATTTTACAGGGGGATGGAGGAAGAGAGACACAGGGAGAGGGAATGAGAGTAAAAGAGGAATGGAGGAGGAAAGAGACAGGGATGGTAAATGATAAAGAGTAAAAGAGGAATGGAGGAGGAGAGAGACAGGGATGGTAAATGATAAAGAGTAAAAGAGCGGCCTGTGTTTGCCATCTCATACCTCCACAGTGATGTGCAGTGGATCCACTATCTGCCAGATTATGAGGGACAGGACATCAATGACCAGCAGCACCCCAACAGTGGCGTAGAGTTTCCACGGCTCCAGGTGCTGCAAGGAATCATGGGAGATGGGAGGACCGTCTGGTGAGTTGGGCTACGTTTCCAGAAAGAATGCAGTACCCATGATCACCGATCAATATAGTACTTTTGATCGGTGAAGTTTATTAGTGCTCTTTGGGGAGGTTTAGCACTACGAGCTGCTCATCAAGTGACATTTACTGTGAGCGTGGTTTTACATCTGCTCTGTCAGCACACCGTCTCCTTCAAACAAACAAACGTTCAAACAAATAAAAGTGCGCTGTATTGGGGATAGGGAGCACTACAGTAAGAGCACTTACTGGTCAAATGATTATATATGAGCTTGTGTACAGAGTGTAGGGTGTTGTTTGGCATGTCCATCCAGACAGATGCTTCCACAGCCCAGCCCCTGCACACGCCTGTTTGGCTCCATACAAAACCAGAAATAGACTGCAATCTGAGCTTAAAAAGAAAACAATGATCCGTCACTAAGAGCCGGATTCAATTTGCCCCGAAGCGACAGTTTGGGTCATAACATTGAAAACGGACAAAAAGGTTCCACATCGAATCAAGACGAGCAGCGCTCCACGACAGAATCAATGTGGGGAAAATATACACTTTTATCTTTCAGTTTTGAAAGGAAAACAAAGCAAGGACAGACTAAGACCAAAAAGCGTAAATGGAATATTGATTTTGGTGCATTACACCAGAGGATTAGAGAATGACTATCTCCTCACAGTAAGATAAACAGGAGATCTCTTTTCCAAATGGCAAATGGCTTAGTGGTTAAAGTGCAGGGCCAATAACAAAAGGTTGCTGGTTTGAATCCCAGAGCAAAAAAGTATATCGCTGTGCGGTTAAGCAATTCACTCACAGCCCTAAAACCTAGTGTATTCTCAATTTCCCTGGATAAAAGTGGCTGCAAAATGTTGATGCAAGAATGAAAAATGTATAAGTCACATGGCGCACTTGGCAGCAGTCTACTTGTTGACCAGATACTGTGCGTACATACACAACTTGGTAAGAAGACTGGTGAGGACCTCCAATCACAGCCCCCTGTAGAAACTGCATTTTCCACTTAATGCCCACTTGAAATGGAAACATATTTATCCCGCCGATTCTATTTTCCAGGAGCGTATCATCCCTGCACACAGTACAAAAGGATTCCTTAAAGTGTGTCCCAAAGCATCTTGGCAGAATTACCGTTGACAACGCCAGAAGAGCCAGAACACATTACCCGGGAGGAATCCCACAGCGTCACACCCACAGAGGGAATCAAAGCTGCGGGACAGCTGTGACAGACAGCATCGGCCTGAGACGACAACCCAGCCCCCAGAGGAATGACTCCCTACTCCCTCCGCTCGTCCGCTCCTCTCCTGTTCTCTGCTGTCTTTTCCTCCTCCTCCTCTCTTCCCCCTGTCTCTCCAGCTCCTTGGGAGTGAAGCTTTAGGAATGGGGGCGTCTGGCTAGGCTTCTGGCTGACCTGCTGGTTATTCTGGGCGATGCAGTCTCAGTGGTGGCATTAAGTGACTCAAAGTGAACTCAATCAGTTTTGACTCGGCTCTCCAGAACATAATCCCCCTCAGATACAACTCTCCTGCAAGGGACAGCAGTCATAAATATTCAGTAATGGGCTTTATCTTCTTCACAGCCACCCACCCCTCCTCCTCCTCCACCCCCCCCCCCCCCCCACTCTGTATCTGCTTGTATCTCTCTCTACCTCCCTCTCACCCCCTCCTTCTCTTTCTTTGTGTTTTTCTCTCCCTGTGTATCTGTCGCTCTCTCTCGCGCGGAGCAGCGTGTTCTTTAAAACGTGATGCCCAACACGTACACATGAGGTCCCACAAGGCCTTAGTCTAGAGGGAGCAGGGAGGTGTTGGGGGAGTTTTCCGGCCGGGGGAGACCTTTCAGTGGTGGGCTCAATTTAAAGAGCTTTAACAGTCGGGGCACGGCAACAAATACACATTTGGCCTGTCAGAGCGCCTCCTGCAGACCTGGACTGGTAGAGGGAGACAGCCGGATGACATCACGATGGAACACGTGGTTTCCTGGACCGATAAGGCAACACTGACGGGGACCACCTCGTTGTCATCGACACACTACATGGGACTTCGCTAACTCTGGCCAAAATAAGAGAGCAGTGTCCCAGCCATACAAACAACCAGGCAGCCATACAGACAACCAGCCAGCCATACAGACACCCACCCGGCCAGCCAGCCATTCAACCAGCCAGCAAACCATTCAACCAGCCAGCAAACCATTCAACCAGCCAGCCAAACAACCAGCCATACAAATAGCCAGCAAACCATACAGCCAATCATTCAACCAGCCAGCCACCTATACAGCCAACCATTTCACCAGCCAGCCATACATCCAGACGGCCAGCCATAAAGCCAGCCAGCCATAGAACCAGTCGGCCAGCCATAAAGCCAGCCAGCCAGCTATACAACCAGCCAGCAAACCATACAGCCAACCATTCAACCAGCCAGCCAGCCATACAACCAGCTGGCCAGCCATAAAGCCAGCCAGCCAGCCATACAACCAGTCAGGCACCATCATCTCCCTTTTTTCGATTTACTCTTCTCAATAATAGTTAGACAGGCTCTTTCAGCCAGTCACTCCGACTGGTCGTGACTAACCTTCCGTTTGTCCTTCTTTTCATCCTTCTTGGTGAAGACGGTGTGGACCCACCAGATCTTTGTGAACATGGAGCCATAAGCCACGCTGAACCCCAGGCCCAGAAGCCACAGGCGGAACTGACAGGAGACAGACAGACATATCAATCATTCACTGTGTGCAATAATTAAACGTATCTGTTAAACACTAATTAAAGAAAAAGGGAAATGAATTGTTAATACATGCATTCATTCATTAAAAAAAACTTTATAGTAATTCCCTTTCAAATACATTCTTAGAGGTTCTTATGTTAATATTATTCATTATGACCTCAACTTGTCCTTCAGAGTTCTACCATGTCCATAAAACACAACCCTCCAAAAATACATCATGTGTGGTGAAAACACATCTGTAAACGTAGGCTGAACATGTCCATAGGTGCTGCGGTTGGGTCAGTTTTCTGTTTGGGGAGAATCCTCATCAACATGCTAGTCTGCTGCATCAGCGTTGCACCACAAAGGAGAAAGACGGCAGGTTCCAGAACCTTCCAGAGCCAGCCAGCAGGGATGGCGATTGCTCTCTCACCTCCACCTACTGCACCATCTTTGTTCATTTGAATAAAACGCTCTGCGTGGGCCCTACACCCTTGCCCTGTATCCATTCCCTGTGTCTCTCCCAGTTATACCATACAATTCCCCCACAATGCATTAGTGTTACAGCCACTTCCTGCTTACTTCCTGCGTACCTGGCAGACAACGGGGAACTGCTTCCTGTGTATGTGGTGTCCGTCCAGTCCCAAAGGGAAGACGGCGGCCAGAGACATCATACAGCCCAGCGCTGTCATGTTGTTCAAGTAGGGCTGGGAGTTCTGAATGTACCTGTTATACACACACAGACACACACACACAGGCATACATACACACACGCTGTGAACCACTTGAGATCAAATTCACCTACACATTTCTGTCTGTCAGGCTCTCCTTATCTCTCTACATACCCACACCCACACACACACACACACACTCTGCCTCAACATAAGCACATAGACACATACTAGCCCCCTCTACATACACACACACACACACAGGTACACAATCCCTGTCCACACACATGCACGCACACAAACACACAATCTTCCTCTACACAAACACACACACACAGGCGGACCTTTCTGTCAGCACAGGAGATTATCAGCTGTCGGTCACAAATGCAAACTAAGTTAAGGAATTAGCTGTCAGGCTCACAGCTTGATGTGAATATCCTTGTTGGGAACGGTACAGTGTGTCAAGAACTTTAAAGATTGGACAGATCTGTAAGGCTTAGCTGAAAAGAACAATGTCTTTGTTGTATTTGCTGCTTCACACACACATACAAGCACACATGCACTTACACACACACTTACACACACACTTACCAATAGAGTGTAGAGAACTAACTGCCAGGTTTTCAGGCACGCAGGCCATTTCTCACATATTCACATATTTCTTCTATAGACACACACACACACACACACATCCACTCCCACAAGTGCTAGCATGTTTTGTGTACCTGACATTCCTGTTGTAGATGTTGAACGTGAGACAAACTATTCCCAGTAAGATGCCCAGGCCAGCAAACACCGACACAGAAACAAAGAGCTTCTGTGACAGGTACCGAAACTCCTCTATGACCACTGTCTGATCTGCTGGGGGGCCAGAACCTGGGTAGGGAGAGATAATGAAGGGAGGGGCACAGGAGGGGGTGAAGGAACGAGAAAGATTATCACGTTGATGAAGAAAATTTTGGGTTGAGTTACTGACAAGATATTTCCATCCAGCTTTGACAACCAAACCAAAACCACAGACTTGTCAAAATGGGTTTCTGAAAGTGACTCAGGGAGGCTTCCAGTGAATGTTGTAAAACAAGATAAATGGCTTTTAAAGACACCCACCATGAGTTCCTACTAAATTGAGCTCGGAAAAGGCAAACCAAAATAAATGTCATCACTAATGTAGGACAGGGTGAAAACAAAGAGGGGAGCACTAACAGAACCAGTAGGGGAGAACAACAGTTTCAGGCTTACATGATCTCAGTTGGTGTGAGAAAACAACTGAAGGTGTTGCTGTCTCGACTTCTCTCATTCCAACTGAAGCAGATCTTAGATATCAGCTGTCCCAGCCCAGGTCAAACACTAACTGACCAACCAGTTCACTCAAAACATGCCAACCTTAAATCGGGTCAACTGCTTCAATACACAATCTCCAAATCTGTTGTCTGTGACATGTCTTGAAAATAGTCTTCTGCAGAAAAGTGATGCAGTTTCAAATGGCCAAAGTAGCAAAATAAGCCATGTGGTAAATAGAGTGCAGGGAGAGATTTTCTGGCTATTCAAGTCAATTGTATCAATCTGACCAATCGGTGAGTCTGATGCTAGAATCTTTTAAAATGCCTTCGATAACTGGGAGGTAACTTAAAATGAACAAGGTTTTGTCTTCCATTCCCTGACCTCATCTGAGATGTCTGCCAGCTCCCATGTCCATTAAACAGTCTATGAAAACCTTATCATCTAGACACTGACACTTAGAATGAGGTCTGACAAGGACAAAGCTGTCCAATGTGCAATTGTTTGGCCCTGAGTCATTCTGGGGGATATGTGCTCTGAAGAATTTCAGAACTGATATTGAGGTATCAGAAAAAAGATTCTTGCCGGCACGTTAAATTAACCCTCTAATATATTTAATGAAGCAAAACGACTGTCAATGCATGAATCGTATCCCTTCACTGTGAGCTAATTGGACTGCATGGGTCTGCCCTGGGTGTGCTAAGAGGAGAGCATCGAGGTGGCCTAGCGCTTGACGCATCCACCAGGGAACAAAAGATTGCCAGATCAAATCCCTGCGACAATGACGCAAAGAATCAGTCGTTCTCCGCTTGAATAAGACAGTAAAACCTAGCTGCTCTGGTTAATTACCCAAGGATGAGAGCCTCCATTGAAGTGTGGAATTGTATCTAATCTAGATAGGTTTTTTTCTTCACATTCTGGGCTATAAAGGAATGCAGCGCTAGAGGCATGTGGGCAGGGGGGGCTTGTTCAATTTGAAGCCATGAGGCAATATCATCTTGCCAGATCACTGCTAAACAATCTTTCCAGAAGCATGTAATGTTCTGATTGGCTGTCCAATAAACCAAGATAAACTGGGGGACACGGCAAAAAAAAAAAAATGAAAAAAGACCTACCGTATCTCTTGCGCTTGAATAAATGAAACTCAGAAATTCTGACCCCTCAGTTGTTCCAGACAAACAAGATTAGTATTGAATCATCATGTTTCTTGTACGTTACATTGAAAAGGCATCACTGGTTCCATTGTACATGTGAGTCCTGGATGAAATGCATCTGGTCAAGGTGTTGATTAACAGACATATAGTGTTTGAATGGATTTTCTGTCAATTTTTGTTAAATGCATTCCGTCCGCTCTATATTTCTGAATGCCACATCTCTTTAAGTCATGAAAGGCATGCTTTTATTCTTGCTCATTAATTGAATGCCCATGTTCTTGTTCTCTTTCCTTAAACTCCAGTTTCTGTTGTTCCAATCTTGCCTTTGATTTTGGCTCCCTGAGATTCAGTTTCACTTCTAAAGGAGCCACTTTTCCATCGGCTTCTCTCTCAGGGAGGATTACCGTCTCCACCAAAGCAGCCTGGAGCAGCTATATAACTACTGCTCTTGGTTGGCCAGAAGATACGCCGCTTTGTAATGTCAATCAGACTTCCTTAAGTACATCAGTCTTGAGTTTCACAAGTCGGTTCTTCCCCAAGTGCTTTCAAGTCTGTTGGTTTGTTTTGTTCATGTCTGTCATTCTTGTCTGAAGTCTGTGTGTTTGTGAAACATCAAAAATTATTTAATCAATCGTGAAACCACCGTTGGTTATCAGTGACAGAAAGCGGCTACCAATGTGAAACAATCTCCGGTCCACCCCCGTTCTGTTCCGTTCCTCAATAATGAATGAAAAATACTGTTGCCCAAAAATGAAGGAAAGTAACAAAGGAGTTGCTTTGAGAAATAAACCAAAACCAAAGACTTGTCAAAAAGGGTTTCTGAAAGACACTCAGGGAGTCGTCCACTGAATGTTGTCAAACAAGGAAAATGGGTTTTAAAGACACGCACCATGAGTTCCTACTAAATTTAGCTCAGAAAATGCAAACCAAAATAAATGTCATCACTAATGTAGGACAGGGTGAAAACAAAGAGGGGAGCACTAACAGAACCAGTAGGGGAGAACAACAGTTTCAGGCTTATATGATCTCAGTTGGTGTGACGAAACAAACAGATCTTAGATATCAGCTGTCCCAGCCCAGGTCAAACACCAACCGACCAACCAGTTCACTCCAAACATGCCAACCTAAATCGGGTCACCTGCTTCAATACACAATCTCCAAATTGTCTGGAAAAAGGCAGACATTGCCTGTGACACTATGCCACGCCCACAGACGTTTACATCGACAGCAAGTTCTAGAACACAAAACCATGTGATCTTTGCTGATTGGTCCCAGAGGGCGATGGGGCGGGGCCAAAGACTGAATAAACATGGATGAGTGATGATATCGGAGTAGAAGTAGGAGGAGACATTTGGAATCAGTGGATAGTTATGGATGATATTAGTAGAGGATGGATGAAAGGCACGAGGATTATATGAAGGGAGAGAAAGAGGGAGGAATGAAGTAGGGATGAGAAAGGGATGAGATATAAATGAAAAGGATTGTGATGGAGAACAAGAGAGTTCAAAGGAAGAAAGTGAGCTACATAAATTAAAAAAAACGAGATATGAAGGGGAAAAGACAGAGGGAGATAAAGAGGGAAGTACAATATTTAGAAGTTGAAAAGAGTGAGATGAAAGGAGAAAAAACAAGGATGAAATGACAAAGAAAAACAGAGATGGAGTGGACAGAGTTCAAGCCAGGGGTCAGGGAGGTAATGACTTGATTAAGCCTACGTCATAATGGCATTCTTCTAGCTTCTGCCTCTAACACACTGCTGTTCAGTCAAACCCCCACCCCACCCCCTGCCACACACACACACACACACACACACACACACACACACACACCCTCCCTTTCCCTCCCCTGTGGAGTGCCCATTAACATCCACACACGATCCCATGCACTAATAAGTGTCTGGCTCTATCTATCACCGGGCACGGTTGGGTTCACCCAGCGTTCATATCAAAAACTAGACAAGACGAGCGTGACAGAGACATGCAGCACACATACAGCAGAACTCAGAACACCACAGGGATGGAGGAACGAGGGGAGAGACAGGGGAGAGACAGGGGAGAGACAGGGGAGAGACAGGGGAGAGACAGGGGAGAGATGGAAAGAGGGTGAATAGAGCAAGAAAGAGGGTTGAGTGAAAGAGGGTTTGAGAAAGCTAGAAAGAAAAATGAGAGAGAAAAGGTGAACAAGAAGGAAGGATGAGAGAGGGTTAAGAGAGGGATCAGAGAGGAGTGAGGGAGGGGTGAAGGAGGGGTGAGAGAGAACGAGAGGAGGAGGCTGACAATAACTGGGTTGAGAGGAGGGAGGAAAAAGGAGGGAGGAAAGAGGTGGGGTTGGAATTAACAAGACGGGAAGATGCTTCAGAAAGCAAACACATCAGAAACCAAACACAGACCAGAAAAGAGAGAAAATGAATAGAATCCAAGAAAGAGAGTAAACCAAAAAGTGAACAGGAAAGAGAAAATGAATGTAGACAAAGAAAGAAAGTAAACCAAAAAGTGAACAGGAAAGAGAAAATGAATGTAGACAAAGAAAGAGAGTAAAACAAAAAAAGAAGAGTCCAAAAAAGATACTGTTGAAAATAAATGACAGGGAGCCACATCTAACTAGATAGCTAGATGTCTTCACTGAGAAGGTAGCTAGATGTCTTCACGGAGAAAGTAGCTGGATGTCTTCACTGAGAAGGAGCTAGATGTCATCACTGAGAAGGTCGCTAGATGTGTAGGTTTCATAACTTTATCATCATGAAAAGGACAGAGACAGATTGAAAGATAAAAAGACAGAGCAAAACACACACACAAAACAGAGCAAGAGAGACAGAGAGTGAGATAGAGACAAAGCGAAAGACAGAGAGACAGACAGAGAGAAGGAGAGAGATAAAGACACAGGGAGAGATGTCCATCAGACCCAGTAAAACGTTGCCCTCTCTGCACTAAGCACTGATCAGAGTGATCTAAAAACCATTACCAGAAACATTCTGGAAGTAAACCAAGCAAGCAGCTCCCATTTCCAAACAAATGGTAACAACCACTAATACAATACAGCACTTCTCTCACCCTCTCTCTTCTTTGTGAACCCAACCTTAATAGGATAACAAGCACACAAAGCTGTGTCTGCGTTACGCTAGAACAATTGAATTGGAGTTGAACTATAACAAAGCTTGTGTCAAATAGGAAATCTGACCCTGGATTAGAGGCAAGGTATTGTGTGTGTCACCATATTAAACATGTCAGATTTCAAAATGGCAGATACTTCTATTCCTCTCTCCCGTGAATCTTCTCCAAGCCCTTAATGTTCAATTTGTTTTGTGTGAATATACAGTATCTCACAAAAGTGAGTACACCCCTTACATTTTTGCTAATATTTTATTATATCTTTTCATGTGACAACACTGAAGAAATGACACTTTGCTACAATGTGAAGTGGTGAGTTTACAGCTTGTATAACAGTGTCAATTTTGCTGTCCCCTCAAAATAACTCAACACACAGCCATCAATGTCCAAAACGCTGGCAACAAAAGTGAGTAGTGAAAATGTCTAAACTGCGCCCAAAGTGTCAATATTTTGTGTGGCCACCATCATTTTCCAGCACTGCCACTGGAGTCCTCTTCCACTCCTCCATGACGACATCACTCCTTCATGTTTGAGGATGCCCCACAGATGCTCAATAGGGTTTAGGTCTGGAGACATGCTTGACCAGTACATCACCTTTACCCTCAGCTTCTTTAGCAAGGCAGTGGTCGTCTTGGAGGTGTGTTTGGGGTCATTATCATGTTGGAATACTGCCCTGCGGCCCAGTCTCCAAAGGGAGGGGATCATGCTCTGCTTCAGTATGTCACAGTACATGTTGGCATTCATGGTTCCCTCAATGAACTGTAGCTCCCCAGTGCCGGCAGCACTCATGCTGCCCCAGACCATGACAATCCCACCACCATGCCTGACTGTAGGCAAGACACACTTGTCTTTGTACTCCACCCCTGGTTGCCGTCACACACGCTTGACACCATCTGAACCAAATAAGTTTGTCTTGTGAGAGCGATAACACCAAATTTAACATACCTGCTCCCCATTCACACCTGAGACTTTGTAACACAAATGAGTCACATGACACCTGGGAGGGAAAATGGCTAATTGGGCCCAATTTGGACATTTTCACTTAGGGGTGTACTACATTTTGTTGCCAGCGGTTTAGAGATTAATGGCTGTGTGTTGAGTTATTTTGAGGGGACAGCAAATTTACACTGTTACACAAGCTGTACACTCACTACTTTACATTGTAGCAAAGTGTCATTTCTTCAGTGTCATTTCTTCAGTGTTGTCACACAAAAAAAGATATGATCAACTATTTGCAAAAATGTGAGGGGTGTACTCACTTTTGTGAGATACTGTGTACCAGGTAACACCTGGATTCAAACAAAAACTACATTTTTGAGTGTTGTTTCCCTTAAGTCTGGCCCTGTATTGGAGACAGGAATGCGCTGGTCGAGGTTGGTCTTTGATCCTTCGGCTGCTGACATTTTATACCAGCACAAATAATACCTCCCACATGCATATTGATAAAAAAAAATGTGGTTAGGTAAGACTACCTCACAGTTTTAAGAAGATTTCAGGGAAAGTTAAAACTATTTCTGTCAACCCACAAGACGTTTATTATTAACTGGCTAGACACGGAGTGATCAAACATTGCCAAAACGCAGAGAGACGGAGGCAACATGCTGGAAATGAACTGCCAGATATTGTGCTGTTGTTTGTTTTGCTGGTATACAGGGATGAGTGCAATGTCAAAACACTGTTGCTTAGCAGCTTGGGAGATGGCGGTGTCTGATTAATACTGTTTCATCCACCTTCAGTCAAACATTCAATCCAGAAAGGGTTTCTGGTTTCGGCAACCAGGCATTGTTCACCCACACCCCCTGGAAACATGACCGTCCAACAATAATGGTGCAGTCCATATGTTTACCGTAAGAGAGCGCCATGCATTTGATGGAAGTCTTACAGGCAGCATGTGGTTCAGCCGTCACTCTTTTCAACTATCTGTTGTCAAAGACTAGAACCTTCCGCAGAACGCTCTGGAACTTAACAGTTTCATTAACCCATATTTGTCCCAATTCAAACTATCTGAGCTGCTGATGTATCACTGCAAATGCCAAGCACCTCACCCATCTGTATTTATATCACCTCACCCATCTGTATCTATGTCACCTCACCCATCTGTATTTATGTCACCTCACCCATCTGTATTTATGTCACCTCACCCATCTGTATCCATGTCACCTCACCCATCTGTATCCATGTCACCTCACCCATCTGTATCCATGTCACCTCACCCATCTGTATCCATGTCACCTCATCCATCTGTATCCATGTCACCTCACCCATCTGTATCCATGCCACCTCACCCATCTGTATCCATGTCACCTCACCCATCTGTATCTATGTCACCTCACCCATCTGTATTTATGTCACCTCACCCATCTGTATCCATGTCACCTCACCCATCTGTATCCATGTCACCTCACCCATCTGTATTTATGTCACCTCACACATCTGTATCCATGTCACCTCACCCATCTGTATCTACGTCACCTCACCCATCTGTATCTATGTCACCTCACCCATCTGTATTTATGTCACCTCACCCATCTGTATTTATGTCACCTCATGAGGGGAACAGGTTGGTACCTTATTCCCCTGGTTTCAACACACCATTTCCATCTGTAAACATCTCTGTTGTAATTGACTGACATTCTGACTTATTGCATTGCATATATTGTTGTTGTTTGTTTTTACTCTCATTGATTGTTTCTTTAATCTTCATGCTTGACTAAGCATGGTTTTGCAGTCGTTATACCTTTGGCTGGCCATCACTGTAAATGAGGATTGGTTGTCAATCAACATACCTGTCAAATAATGGGGAAATAGAAAGGAAAGGCAACATCCAACAGTGACCCTTTGTAACCTGCGCCCACTTCGACACTCATCACTTTTGACCTTTACACTCTGGTAAACTGGCAAACAGATGCTAGGCTCTCTGCTACCAATTTATTTATCATTTCCCTTTTAGTCAAATGCCCCCTCTTCCAAACATCTGCTACTCTCACAGCATCCTGCACTCCTCTAGATATCTCTCTCTCTGGTCACTGCAAGAGCTCACACTTCCCATGGTCGAATCATTTCAGTTTCTGCTGCCAGTGACTGGAACAAAACTTCAAAAGACTATTAAGCTTGAAACTTTCGTCATGCCTCATCACTTCAAAAATAAACAGAACAAGCTGCTATCTGATAATTGCACATGCCAAATCCCTCAAACCTGTCCAACAGTAGAGTAATTTAAAGTGGAACTGGCAGCATTTGAATTAATTTGGAGTTATGAAGCACGACGATATTCAACGTTTATTTTTTTGATGCTGAGATGATAATAAATAGGTTGTATTTGATTAAAAAGGTCATGATGTACAGTAATGAATGATGACTACTGTGTAATTCAGCAATATTTTGCTTGGTAGTTAAATATATAAATCAGGTTGTAAATCAAAGAGAGTGAAATGTCTTTTGGTTAATTAGTTTTTAACCAAAAAACTAAATAATTTGACCAACAATGTCAACACAGTAAAGCTACAGGGCTGTGATGGTTATACATCAGTGATAACATAGTTTGCTAACCTATTTTTGGAGCTATCTTCCAAATTATTAATCAGCTAAAAAAACACAAGAGCCTAGATAAAGCTTAGAAACTTTATTTTCCATCAGAATATTGTTTTTCTGTGGCTACAACTGTGCAGTAGATTCAGATCGCCCATAATATCTGAATGCAGGTTACATTTTGGTTCACTAGCTTGAACGATATCTGGATCACCTCACTAACTAGCTGCTGAACTCAAGTAACACTATCCACACTTCTAAAAAAAAAAATCTACCTCAATTGAGAATCTCCATGGGTATTTATTTTTAATCCTGGGCTAGGCTTAATCTGTGTCCGGAAAACCATCCCATTGTATTGAAAATCAAATTAATTTCCATTGATTAATGCCCTCTGTCAGACAGTTAAGGTCTTATTATTATGCGTATGGAAAGCCATTTGGGACAGTAATATGGGTTGGAAGACAGACAGCAAAAGTACATGAGGAAATTTTGACACTGCAAATGGTTGAGGAGTTTATCATGATCAACAGCGAATACTCTGGTAATGAGCTTTGTCGCACTTTTGCCACGGCCTGTAAAATTTTTTTTTTTACTGCTGAGATGAATGAGATGGCAAATTTGCAAATTAACCTACTGTAGCTCTTGTCTCTTGTAAAAAACAACTAAGTCTGACACATTTTCTTTAGTTTTTAGTTAGTACGGTGTTCATCAGTTGTCCGAATGTGTGTCTAATTCCACTCAATACATTGCTTTATGATTCTCACAGATCCCCATGTCATTTGCACTTCCTTCCATGAAAGTATGGAGACGTGAAAATGACCACATCCATGGATGCTGATGAGAAGCTAATGAGCTTTGGACCTCCAGAATTCCACAGTTGGCAGAACTCAAGTTATCAAGTAAACTGAACGTAATCCATGAAATCTTAGATTTTCCTCCCTTTTCTGACTTCTGGCTTTGTATCCAATGGGTTTCTGACGTCTGGTTTTGTATCCAATGAGTTTCTGACCTCTGGCTTTGTATCCAATGGGTTTTGACAGGGAATCAAGGACAGAGGATGCAAGGAGAAACAAATTGAAATCTCCCCCTTCCCGTCCTGATGCCAACATAGGACCACATGAGACCACAGGCCCAAGACAACGCCTGTAAGATTTCATTTATGGCAACTATACATCTTCAAGCTTGGAAACATGGTTGAATCCACGAGTTTAGTAGCACTGTAAGAGGCTGAGATTCAAGGTGAGTTTCTTTCATTGAAATAGGCCATCCATGTCCCTGCCTGTTCTCCTCTACGGTAACCCCATCTGTCAGAATAAACCCATGGATGCACTTTACCATGACACTCTTTGCTTTATCACAGGTGACAGGTTCAATCACCCTGTATCAGAAGGTGGGCAGTCCCCTTGATCGCGTCATTACTTCATTTGTCTTTACAGCGCTCTTCTCACAAGCAGCCCACATACTCTACCTCAGTCCCGCAGCAAAGAAAAAACATTCACCGAAACCCGATCTCGGGGTCAATTGACTCTTTTGGTTCCTGAAGTGTCGACCAAGGTGAGTGTGATTTGGATCCTGAATAATTATCTGTCGAAAAAGCAGCTACTCTTCCAGGAGTCCAAACAAAACACAACTAAAATCAAATCTCTCATAAACTGAATGACCAGTTTGTGTGTGTGTGTGTGTGTGTGTGTGAGTCTGTTACTGTCCAGTGTGGTCTCTCTCTGCATCTCAATGCCCTTGATGGAGGAAACGGGACATTGTGTTGCCATGACAACCGGAATCCATAACGGTTACCACGGTGATACGAGAGGGAAGCAGCGATGCAGTGGTTGTCAGGGCAACCGATGGAATGAGGGAGGAGCAGGGAGGAGAGTGTAAACGCAGGCTGAAAGAAAAGACAGAAAAGGATGAGAGGACGAAAGGGGGGGAGGAGGATGGGAGGAGATGACAGAAGATGAGAGGGGGAGAGTGGGGGGGGGGGGATTTGAGAATATGAGATGAGAAGAGGACAGGATGAAGACAACCTGAGCCCGAGAAAAAGGAGAGGTGGAGGCAGAAAGAGGGTTAGCGAGAGAGACAGAACAACAACAATTTGAGGAGTGAGACTGAGACAGATGGGATGGCCAGTGTCAGAGCTGACCGGAACAAGACGGAGGCCAGTCACTGTTACGATGTTAACCCCGACTCCCCTGCCCTCGTCCTCCACGCCTACGAGCCGCTTTAAGAAAAGCGGGAAGGAGAGTGAGAGAGCGAAAATCGGACCGGGGCTGTAGACGTCAGGTGGTTTTACACGTGTCGCTGAGCAATCTGGACCAAAGTCACAGTCTCCTTCATCGGGCCCAGTTCTGTCATGTCACCACCCGGTCATTTCATTTGCTCCGTTTCCCAAAGAAAGCCCCCCCGTGGGCCAGCGTGCGGACGACGTGGCGTCGTGAACGGCCACGTGCCCAGGTGATGGTGCCGTGACAGGGGACAAGCAGAAGGACACGTGGCGTGGAAAGGAAAACAGCGGGATCCGGCGTGCTCATGCGTTCCCCTAAACAACCCCCAATTTCACCACACAAGGCACTAGATTTAGCCCAGAGCCCTGCGGGAGGACAGAGTGAGAGAGCCAAAGCTCAGGACGTGTTCCAAATATCACTCTGTTCACCATGTGGCCTGGTTGAATGTAGTGCACTACCCAAGAAATAGGGTGCCACTGGGGACCAGTGACATCAGGCCAAAAAAAGGCCACCATATTCTCACTTCGGTACCCTGCTTATGACCGGAAGGCTGTTGGTAAACAGCCTCTTTAACAACCCCCAGACTAGCACAGCATTGTGTCTGTGTAGCACAGCATTGTGTCTGTGTAGCACAGCATTGTGTCTGTGTAGCACAGCATTGTGTCTGTGTAGCACAGCATTGTGTGTGTGTGCGTGTGTGTGTGTGCGTGCGTGTGTCTGTGTGTGTGTGTGTGTAGTGTTTCAGTACAGTGTCCACCCTTAGGGACTCGTTAAAACTGAGCAGAGCTCCTGAACGCCGAGGCTGTCAAGCCGACCAGGCCACTTAACATCCAGACACGTTCCCACTCCGCCACGCAGCGACCGGAGTCCGGAATGACATCATCCTGCTAAGTGCAGCATCGTGGGGGGGGGGGGGGGGGGGGGCAAGGAAATCACAGCCCGGCACCTTCCAGCTTGTGACATCATGTCAGGGATAATGACACACCCACACACACACACACAGTGTGATCACGGAGCAGGGAGCTCATTGTTAATGGAGGCAGTCGGACTGGGACGTAAGTGGCTAGGGGCTCGGATGGACTGGGTTGAAACGATGACACGAACATTACAAGCAAATCCCCCTTAAATACCAGTAAGACGGACAGGGTGGGGACGAGGACGTTGCTACAGGTCAGGGTCTGCTGTTGTTGCGTGGGGGATCTTAAAAGACCCACCACAGGCGTGGGATCTGGATCGGATGCAGTGCAGAAAATGAACAGCTTGCGTTGAACTGGAGCTTGAGGTTTCCATTTGATTCTAACCTGCTGCCGCAGGATTCCAGCCCATCCTCATCCAACTGTGTCAAATTAGGACACAGCATCTGTAATCACATGGTTTTACAAGCAGTTGCATATTAATATACTGTACGATATAATTGACCATCAAAGACTGGCTAGCAACAAATCTGACCTCAAACCTGTCAAACGTAACTGCTAACATCCTACAGGCATTAGAGTGTCTGCTAAATGAATGAAACGTGTAACGTGTCCCCTGACTCCCATTTGCAGTACACGACGTCCACAGCATTCTCCACATTCATCCGACATAATGACTGCCTTCGCTCCTGTAGAACAAATCCTTTTGGAGTTCCCCTTTTAGTTTCCATGTCCTCCAGCACCTTTTCCTGCATCGATCAGTTTTCACACATTACATTTACAGACCAATCACGCCAGCCATTGACATAAACAGAAAATACCTGTCTGCCTGTGGTGTCAGACGATTTACTTGTCACTGAATGAAAACAAACGGCTCGGCGACTAGGCATACTCCATACACTTGATGACATTTTCTACACCCTCATTTCAGCGTGGAATAGCCTGGCTCAGGTGGACACAGGTCTCAGCAGTGACATGATCAGACAGGCTCTGTCGCTGTGTGTTTTATCAGCAATGTTCTTTAGGTTGGGTGTGAGTGACCTTCAAGGACGGAACAGGTTGAACAGCACCATGACACCGAAACCAGGAAGAGGATGGAAGGGGACAGAGAAATAGTGAAAGGAAGATACAGAGAATAAAGGAGAGAGAGACTATGATGGGGGGGCGCGGGGGGTGGGGGGGGGCAAACAACGATTTCCCCCATTGCCAACCCTTTAATCGGTGAGACGTCGAACAGTTACCAAAGCGCCAGGCTGTCCAGCGACACCTTACCCAACCAATTAATCAAAAAGGAAAACATGGATTAAAAAAACTAAGAGGAAATGAACAAACGCCTTATTAACGTCAGTTCAGCGGATGAGCTTTCGCACTGTTTTCCTGCTCAACCAAATCAAACACTCGCCAAGACTGGGCCGTAGCCTCGGTTACACAGTAGAATGCACAAAAACATTTCTCCCGACCCATTAGGCACTGTGTCTGTTAGTTAAATGTGCATCTTTTCAGTGTTCGCGGGGGCAAAACGGACTCAGATTGAGTCCCAAATGGCTCCCTGGTCCCCTGCTGCCGTAGCGGTAGTGCGCTAGGTAGAGCGTAGGGCGAACAGCCGGGGGCACATGCCCTGACACGTAGGTAAACCCGGCGGCAGCTCCTCGGCCATGCTGATTGGACCGGCGCCGCCTCCGTCGGCGCCCCTTCAAGTCAAGGTCACGCAGTCGGTCCCGGTTAAATTGCCTCGGAGATTGCCTCCGCCTGGGCTCTCCGTTTTGACTGTCAAGAGGCATCTCTCATCCATCTTCCACTAGTCGTCCGCCTCAAACCGGTCATCATGTTTAATTAGAAAATTAAATGAAATAATTTGCCTCGTGCGGTACACACGTGGCGTAGCCGTCATCCACTCAGCGTGCCAGCTCAATTTATCGTCTGTATTAAATAATGCCAGATATTTCAGAGCAGCCCTGTCAGTTTTAGTGTTTGTTTCAGAGTGTATTACCTTGTGTTCCAGGGTGTCTCGGTGTTTGTTACAGCATGTTTCACTGCGTGTTTCAGTGTTTGTTTCACTGTTTCCCTGTGTGTTAAAACGCGTTTCAGCGTGGGTGTGTTTCTGGTAGGGCCGTGCTCACAGCAAAGCAATCCGCAGCATCATCTCTGATGACAAGTTTAATAAAAACTGACTGATTGATTGATGAACAACGTTAGTGTTGGCGGGGGGGGAGAGGAAAAAGGGTGAAATAAAATACGAGAGGCCAACGGAGGAGAAGAAAAGAGAGGAATGAAAAGAGAGATGCAGAGATAAAGAGCAAAACCCAAAAGTGTGTGTATGCGTGTGTGCATGCTTGTGCAAGAGTGTGCGAGTGTGTGAGCGTGGGTGTGTAAGTGTGTGCGCGCGCCTGTGTGTGTGTGTGTGTGTGCATGTATAGTAGAATGAGGGAGTGTGTGTCTGACAGAAATACAGTGGAATATAGGACAGGACGGGTCTCACCTATCCACTTGTCATTGCCATACCAGGACAGATTGCCTTTTGTACTGTCGTAGTAGCCGATCTTCTTATAGCTTCCTCCTATGCAGGGAGAGAGAGAAAAGGAATGAGGAACAGGAAGAGAGAGACGTGGAAAGACAGGGCGAGAGACGGGCAGTGAAAGACAGCGAAAGCATTGCCAAAGCAAGTAAAAAAATACGAAAATAATCATTTAAAAATAGAGCACACATTAAAAATGAAAAAGTATTTCACTTCAGATATTAAATTACATTAGTTAAACGTGTACAGTCGTTACAATTTGCAATGAGTTACTTAATGACAAGGTGAAATAATAAATAAATGTATGTTGTAACTTCAATCTCTGGGTCATTAAGTCTTGAAAACAACAATTAGGTGGCAACTTCAGGCCAACGAGCTGTGTTGATGTCTAGCCAGAAGAAATAATTTAGTCTCATCAAGACTTAAAAATAAAAAATCTCCAGTTTGAAGTATGGTGGGGGAACTGTGACATTGTGGGGCTGTTTTGCTTCCAAAGGCCCTGGGAACCTGGTTAGAACACATGGTATGATGGACTCAGTCACTTGTCTGCCTCTGTCGTGAGGCTAAAACAGGGTTGTCGTTGAACCTTTCAGCAGGACACCGATCCAAAGTATTCCTTAAGATCCACACAAAAATTGGCTCAGAATCAAGATTTGCCCTGAGCTAAACCCCTTTAAAAACCATGCTCAAGCTAGGACCAAGTACACAGTTATATACATACCATAGACAATACAAGGATGTAAATAATAGATCAAAATAATTGTAACACTGGATTGCAATAACAACAACAAATTATAATAAAAACCATAATGGCATGATTTACTCCGTATTGATATAGATTTAATTACTCGGTGTCCCTCAGGCTATGGCAGGCAAACACACATTTGGCTGCACGAAAAGCTAGCACTTCTTAGCCCATTAGAATTTAAAAAGTTTTCTCCATATTTCATCATTTATAATCTAGAATATATTTAGAAAAATGTCTTTGTAGAATAAATGTAATCTCTGTCTGCACCTCCCCTGTCACGACCACATCAACCTCAGTCTTTCATGTATCTCTATATCTCCCTTTTTATATATTTTGTATCTCTCTCTGTATCTCGTTTGTATCTCTCTCTGTATCTCGTTTGTATCTCTTTTGCATCTTTGTGTGTCTGTTTGTATTCATCTTTGTTTGTCTTTGTCATCAACTCAAACCGGCATCTTTACAGAGCAGTAGTGCTCAAATCTGGACCCCCATGCTGGTTCCACTCCATTTTCAGCAGGTTACTGTGGAAATACGAAAATGGAACTGGCTCGGAGTTTGACAGACAGGGAAAAGGGATTAGGAAGGAATGATTTATATCCCCCACTCCCTCGCTCTCCTCCCTCCTTCAATGTCTCCTTCTCTATTCCTTCCTGTTCTTTGTCTTTTTCTCTCCCTCTCCATATCTCCCTCTGTCCTCCACTCATTGTCATGCTGTGACTCCACCCCCACAACAAAAGAAGAAATTAAATTAAGCGAAAACCATTAGGATTATATATTATATGAATATATACAGTGGGGAGAACAAGTATTTGATACACTGCCAATTCTGCAGGTTCTCCTACTTACAAATCATGTAGAGGTCTGTCATTTTTATCATAGGTACTCTTCAACTGTGAGAGACAGAATCTAAAATCCAGAAAATCACATTGTATGATTTTTAAATGTGTGATTCTTTAAGAAGCCCTCCTGTTCTCCACTCATTACCTGTATTAACTGCACCTGTTTGAACTCGTTACCATTATAAAAGACACCTGTCCACACACTCAATCAAACAGACTCCAACCTCTCCACAATGGCCAAGACCAGAGAGCTGTGTAAGGACATCAGGGATAGAATTGCAGACCTGCACAAGGCTGGGATGGGCGACAGGACAATAGACAAGCAGCTTGGTGAAAAGGCAACAATTGTTGGCACAATCATTAGAAAATGGAAGAAGTTCAAGATGACGGTCAATCTCCCTCGGTCTGGGGCTCCATTCAAGATCTCACCTCGTGGGGCATCAATGATCATGAGGAAGGTGAGGGATCAGCCCAGAACTACACGGCAGGACCTGGTCAATGACCTGAAGAGAGCTGGGACCACAGTCTCAAAGAAAACCATTAGAAAACACACTACGCCGTCATGGATTAAAATCCTGCAGCGCACGCAAGGTCCCCCTGCTCAAGCCAGCGCATGTCCAGGCCCGTCTGAAGTTTGCCAATGACCATCTGGATGATCCAGAGGAGGAATGGGAGAAGGTCATGTGATCTGATGAGAGAAAAAACTCCACTCTCCGTGTTTGGAGGAAGAAGAAGGATGAGTACAACCCCAAGAACACCAGAGTGACCTAGCCAGTCTCCAGACCGGAACCCAATAGAAAATCTTTGGAGGGAGCTGAAATTCCGTATTGCCCAGCGACAACCCCGAAATCTGAAGGATCTGGAGAAGGAGTGTATGGAGGAGTGGGCCAAAATCCCTGCTGCAGTGTGTGCAAACCTGGTCAAGAACTACAGGAAACATATGATCTCTGTAATTGCAAACAAAGGTTTCTGTACCAAATATTAAGTTCTGCTTTTCTGATGTATAAAATACTTATGTCATGCAATAAAATGCTAATTAATTACTTAAAAATCATACAATGTGATTTTCTGGATTTTTGATAAAAATTACAGACCTCTACATGCTTTGTAAGTGGGAAAACCTGCAAAATCGGCAGTGTCTCAAATACTTGTTCTCCCCACTGTAACTGTCCTGTGGCAAACTTGTACTTAACTGTACATATTATAAATATTTTAACTTATAGATTCAATTCAAACTAAAAGAGACTTTCCGGTAGACAAACGGAAAGTGACAGGATTGGATGGTAGACTTGCAGGGCGGAGCTTCATTGGTTAACTCCCCCCTATGCAACGACAGGCTCGATCGCAAACTTTGCTGCCGTGTTTCTTGAGTTATTTCTGTTAACGGTTTAGGATTGAAAATGCACAGGAAGACCAAATAAATCCAAGTTTAAATATTAATTATTTTGTCCAATTCACATTTTCCCATTTAGTTTACACTGACACTGGGGGCAGGGTGCTGCGGAGTCCATGACCTTCCTATTTCCATGAACCTGATTGGTCAAGACATATAGCCAGTAGCAACGCTCCGATGTGAAGGGCGGAGAAGCCGTCAAATCATGAGGCAAACAGAAAGGAAAACCAGCATTCTGGACATCTTTTTAACTCTTTGTGTATGTTTGAAAAGGGGGGATAGAGAACATGGATTTCAGATTTTCTGGTCCACACAAGGACAGAAAAACAAATTGTTTGTGTGTCATCCGACCATGAGCCAAGTCAGTCAGATGTTCAGAGATGATAAAAGCAGCTGGCTAACCGAGAGGCCACATTATACCACCCGAATCCAAAGCCCCAGGAAAGACCCAATCCAATTAGCCTTGAACAAATTCTGAGTCAGAACCGGGCGGGGAGGAGAAGATTGGGAAAACAAGCTTAATTTTTCATCGGCCCCAGAAAACAGAAAGAACGTCCCGGACATGACAGCACTTCAGTCAGTGGCGACTCAAAGCGGCAGACAGATTGAACACGAGAACACAGGCACAAGGATCACATCGCGGACGGCCAAACCGAGACGCCGACACAACCAGAGATCCAACCGTGTTGCCACGGAGACACGATAGCCGGGCTCTGTGCCATACGGAGACGGACGGAGGGAACCGTGACTGGGGACCACTACTGACACACGGCCTCATAACGACTACTATGATGATGAGGAGGAAGAAGAGGAGCGGACAGTGGAGGGGGCAGAGGAGTGCACTAGAAGCGGAGTAGTGGCTGAAACTGGAGAAAAGGGGGAAGTCACTATCTCAAACCTGACACAAACTGGCACATGAGGTACTTGTTTACAACCTCTCTGATTACCATGGCTACAACCTCTCTGATTACCATGGCTACTGCGCAACTCCATGTGTAGTCATTTATGTAAACAAATATCTTAATCAGCCAGTGTCCCTCTCTGTCTCTCTGTCTCTCTGTCTCTCCAGATGATGAGTTTTTAAACGTAGCTACAGCAGGTTTTCTGCTAAACCAAGGGACCGGACATTGTGGATACTTCTGGGTTCATTGCCATTCTGAAAAAAAAAAGAAACCGCTGCATTTCAGAAAAGCACATTTGGCAGCATCTTGAAAGTGGCTTTTCGTGAAACCTTCCAACACTCTATGAAATATTCAAGCAGTTATATTAACTTTTTATGCATACGACATTTCTTTTTTTCCCAGCTATATAATTTAATTATGAGTAAGTACCACAGCGCCACGGGAAAATATTGAGACCTTCATCCATGAAACACACACGCACACATACCGAAACTTAACCCCTCGTCAAAAAAATGTGTTTCAGTGGAGATAAGAACAGTCACATTGTTGATAAATTCTGTATATGGAACACGTTGTATTTTCATCCCTGACAATTACCCACTTGGCAGCTTTGTGTGAATGAACTGTGAATCGACATGGATGAAAAACCCCAGAAGGGGTTAAGTGGTTGATAATCCCAGTCAGTAGTTTACCTTGTAGCTGCTCGATGAGTGTCCAGGCCATCCTAGAACCCTGGGCATCAAACACAACGTGACCCTGGAAACACACATGACAGAACGCTTAAACTCTACCGCTTGAAAGACGGAAACACAGAGAAACAGATTATTTACCATACCACCGAATTGGACTAATGCCATATCCTGTTTTAATGTCTGTTCCTTTTGTTGCCCTGTCTTTTATCTCTGTCTCTCTCTCTCTCTCTCTCCCTTTCTCTGCCTCATACTTTCTTCCGCATTTTCTCTCTTTTACATTTTATTTGAACGACATAACATATATTGCCCGGGGAACCCTGAAAATAACGGTCATTTATCAAGACTATCAACCGGACAATTGGTAGCATCTCTAATCTTTATATGCATTGCTGTTCCTCCCTCCCCCAAAGTGGTCAGGCTACAATCACATTAACGATATCAGTGTACAGTATACCACAGTATCATTAATAATCTCCATGTTTACCGACACTCCTTCAAAAGAGCTGGTGTTGAGCGCGCGGTAGATTTCGGCCGTGATGTCCCTGTTGTTGTAGTTGAAGTCCTCCAGCCGGCGGCCCTTGGCATTCAGGGGCCCCACCGTCTTGTTGAGGGCCAGAGCCAAGGCCCAGACGGCATCGTAGGCCAGGGGGGCCTCCTGAAAACCCCCCGTCTCCTCTGGGTTCTTCCCTCCCAACTTGGACATCAGCTGGTTGAGAAATTCCTGTGATGTCTGAGTAATGGAAGGAGGTATAGAGAGGGTTTTAGAGGGGTATTTTTTTTTCAAACCAATTTTTTCACATATCTGTGACGTCTTGAATGTGTGTGTGTGTGTGTCTGTGTGTCTGTGTGCGCTCTTCTTGCTTGACTGAGAAATTATTTCAAACTTGTTTTGCGTGTGTGTGCGTCTTCGTTGTAGGAAGTGGTCTGAGCAAAAAATACTTCCTGATCAACTGCAAAAGGGTTTCTTCTAAGCAGTGCGTCCTCTGGCTGAGTTTCCTCAGAATGGAAACGCTATCATCCGTCTTCTCCAGAGTAATTACATGGAGCTCTAAACTTTAGTTTGCTACTTTGAACAGCGTCTATTTCAAACCCGATATCTCGCTCCTCAGTTCCACACAGACAGAGAGAGAGAGAAAGACAGAAAGAAAGACAGCGAAAACAGAGAGAAAGACAGAGAGAGATAAACAGAGAGAAAGACAGAAAGACAAAGAGAAACAGAAAGATTGAGTAAGACAAAAAAAACAGAAAAACAGTGACAGAGAGAAAGATTTGCTGAAAGAGGGGGAAAAGAGGGGGGTATTCATTATGTAAATCAGGTAGAGAGCCTACTCTCCATCCATCCTAGAAAATCCCTTCCTCTTGTCCATCAAAGCCACTATCAGCAGTCCATTCTTTAGCCGCGACAAGGAGCACCTCCTCGATCCGTAAAGCACACCAAGAAACACGCAGAGAAACAGCAGCGTTTTTTTCCATTAAGGATGAGTTAATAGAAAATGCACAGACTATGCTTTACACACATAAACACCCATACACACACAGAGACAGAGACACACACACACACACACACATCCACAGAAAGATACAGACCTCATCTCACATCCTTTACCACAGGAGGGCTGGAAACATGGTTTCTTCTACTTAATCAGACAGATGTGTGTGTGCGTGTGTGTGTTTGCCCTCTGATAGAATGCCCTTGCGCTCCCTTTTTGTGCAGGAGCATTTTAGGATGAAATTGCCATCATGCGGGGGACATTTATTTGGAGGCCTGTCTCTACTCATGCTGCACATAACCGAAGTAAACAAGTCTGTCAAAAAGCTGTCAGGTCCTTTCCAATGCTCCACACCAAAACAAAGGGGAAATTATGATTCTCAACCAATTAAAGCTGTGGGGATGTGGAAAACTGGACATGTTGAAGGTCAGGATGTTAGCCTGGATATAGAGGGCCACTGGACTAAGAAGAGATATATAGGACCACTGGACTAAGAAGAGATATATAGGACCACTGGACTAAGTGGAGATATATAGGACCACTGGACTAAGAGGAGGTATAGAGGACCACTGGACTAAGAGGAGGTATAGAGGACCACTGGACTAAGTGGAGGTATAGAGGACCACTGGACTAAGTGGAATGGTAAACAACGCTTCCCCTCCCTACACACCCCATTTCCCTCCCCACACACACTCTCCAGGCAACAGACAATAGCTGGACCTGCCCCAGAACTGTCCACACATCAGCCTCAGAACTGTCCACACAACAGCCTCAGAACCGTCCACACAACAGCCCCACAACTGTCCCAAGAACAGCCCCACAACTGTCCCAAGAACAGCTCCAGAACAGCTCCACAACTGTCCCCAAAACAGCCCCAAAACTGTCCCCAAAACAGCCCCAAAACTGTCCACAGAACAGCCCACACAATTGTCCCCAGAACAGCCCAACAACTGTCCCCAGAACAGCCCAACAATTGTCCCCAGAACAGCCCAACAATTGTCCCCAGAACAGCCCAACAACTGTCCCCAGAACAGCCCAACAACTGTCCCCAGAACAGCCCAACAACTGTCCCCAGAACAGCCCAACAATTGTCCCCAGAACAGCCCAACAACTGTCCCCCGAAATGATTGGCAATCCTGTTTCACAGAGCAGTACTTCAGACCACGGCCCGTAGGGCAATAGCCAGGCACCGTGTAGGATTTCAAGTGTCATTTGGGATGCGAGCGCCCTGCAGCCGAGTTGACATCATCAGACACCACGGTGTGACGGCGAGGTTAGTGAACAACCAGCCCCAACAGGAGCTTTTTTCCCTCGCAGTTCTGTCGTTTCCAGCCCCTCCGCAGGCCAGAAGCGGTCATTTGCAAAACAAGCTGCGGCGCGGGGGAGCCATTACGGAGAACAACATCACCAGGTGAAACTTCAAAGTACACGGCTAATAAAACAGCTGCTCTGGATAGCATTGGACGCTCATATGACTCTCCTGTGTGTGTGTTATATACAGTTATATGTACTGAACAGGTTCAGGAGAGGTGGACTGGGTCAACACCAATGGCTAAATAGCACAGTATTATAGACCAGAGCCAACAGGTCTCTACAGGAAAGAGTGACAGATGACTTGAGCAGTTACACAAGCAGTTAATCAGTGATACATGTTGCGATGCACGTCAAGCATTATAATAAAATCCTCACAAGGTCTACCGCACATCTGACCCAAACACCCAGGACCCAATCACCCAGGACCCAATCACCCAGGACCCAATCACCCAGGACCCAATCACCCAGGATCCAATCACCCAGGACCCAATCACCTAGGACCCAATAACCCAGGACCCAATAACCCAAGACCCAATAACCCAAGACCCAATCACCCAGGACCCAATCACCCAGGACCCAATCACCTAGGACCCAATCACCCAGGACCCAATCACCCAGGACCCAATCACCTAGGACCCAATAACCCAAGACCCAATAATCCAAGACCCAATCACCCAGGACCCAATCACCCAGGACCCAATCACCCAGGACCCAATCACCCAGGACCCAATCACCCAAGACCCAATCACCCAAGACCCAATCACCCAGGACCCAATCACCCAGGACCCAATCACCCAGGACCCAATCACCCAAGACCCAATCACCCAGGACCCAATCACCCAGGACATACGGACTGGGTGCCTCCTGCTTGTGTGGTAAGTCAGTTCCAATCAGTTGAAAAAATTCACAGCAGTGCCGGTTGTTGGTATGTTGACTAATAACTGCTGAGGGAACACAAACCCACTCAGAGATGATTATTAACCTGGTTGGTGCCAAAGCAGAACAGGTGCCCCACGCATCAGACCGGGGCCGCGTCCTAAACGGCTCACTGTTTCCCATTGCAGCGCACTACTTTTCCCCGGGAAGTAGGGTGTCATCTCGGACACAGGCCGGGCAGTGTAAACTCCTCACCAGGTTGGAGGCCCCGCGGACCGTCTCGGGGTTGAGCATCACTATCTCCGTGGTAACGTGGCCCTCCACCGCCTCTGCCATCTGCTCCACCGTGCAGTTGATCGACGGGTCCTTGATCTTGAACCAGTTGTCCGCGTACCAGCCAATCAGGAACCAGACGTACTTCTTCCCGTAGAGCTTCTCCTTGTACACCTGCATGGGGAGGGGGGGGGCGTTGGGTAGGAGGATTGGGTCGGGGGTTGAGAGGGAGACGGATTGCAGGAGAGTAGAGAGAGAATGACAGGGAGAGAGAGAGTGAGAATAGAGAGCGGGGGAGTTGGTGTGGGGGGGGGGGGGGGGGGGTAGATGAGCAGTGTAACTTGGATGTTAGTGTGTATGGACCAGTGAGATAACACAGACACAGATAAACAAAAGCCTGAAAGCTGAGCTGGAGAGAATGATGCCAGCACTGAGCAATACAAGCCGCTATCAAACTACACCGAAAGACGACACACAAAAGGATTTCATCATCTACAGACATCTCAACATATCAATACACAGAGCCTGTAACCAATTTGTAACAGGCAAACTGCTTTTGTACCTCGCAGAAGACTTTCCTGGCTTCCGTCTCGTAGAAGAGACCCACAATGATTCTGGCGTCCTGCCGCTGGGTTCACAGGAAGATGGGAGTGTCAAGGAACAGAACAGGAGACAGTGAAACACAACATGGGGCCGAAACTAAATGTTGAGGAGACCGACCGACCACACACACACACACACACACACCTCCTCCCATACCAACCCACAGCACAGCACTCATTGTCCCCTCTGGTCTGTTATATTTATGTCGCTACCACGGCTCCTACTGAAATAGCCAATTAATCCCTCACACCAAAACTAGGCCGGCACGCCAGGAGAGGTTACGCTAAAATGGGCGCAAATCAGGAAGAAAGCAAAGCTTTCAGGGAGAGGGGAGAACTAGAGCTGAGGTGGGGGTGTGTGTGTGTGTGTGGGGGGGGGTGTGTGGGGGGGGGGTGTGGGGGGGTGTGTGTGTGTGTGTGGGGGGGGTGCATCCCTGGTCTCCAATTAAATGGATTCTCTTCAAAATAAAAGCCAGGATTTCCAGTGATGGCTGTGTTTTTCCAGTAGCGACGGTAGCTGTGATTATGTTTGACGCTATGTCTAGTCACCCCCCGCTGAGACGATGTACTAATGGTGTGTGTGTGTGTGTGTGTGTGTGTGAGACAGGCTTTCTGGGGTTTGTTCATGATTGATCTCATGTGTTCAATCACCTGGCAGTTGCCATGACAGCGGGGTGGGGGAAAACAGGGGGATAGAGGGACAGACGCAGAGAAGAAAGGAAGAAAAAGAAAAAAGAGAGAGACGGAGGTTGAGGTAGATGGAAGGTGAACTGAAACCTTGAGGTTTTTGACAGCCGGGGCGGGGTCTGTAAGGAAACTCTGACGAACACTGATTTCGATGCCTGCCTCTTTTGTCCTCGCCTCCAGATCATCCAGCGTCTAACAGAAAAATGGAAAGACAGATAAATACATCGGGAAGGAGAGAGAAAACAGGGCCAACTCTTGATTCGGATGCAATTCTGGCTTTATTATATTTTCAGCACAGAACAGACAGACAGAAAGGCAGCGAGATAACAAGAGGTGAGAAGAGGAGAGGACGATGAGGATGTTGCCAAGACGATGGGTGGTTGATGACAGGAAGTGGAGATAGCCAATAGAATGAGGTGAGTGAAAAACTGAGAAATGTGGTGTGTCAAGGCTAATGAAAGGAGAGCGGAGCTTCACGGAACGGGTAGGTGGCGGTGAGACGAGGAAAAGACAAAGAATTCCACTAAAACACCTGATTATGTGTAAATTAGAAGGCCAAGTCAATCTGCTGAGCCGCGGTCACAGTCTCATACCACAGCTACACCTACAAAACGAATTCATGATCCAATCGAAACATGCATTCACTGACGGTCTCCATCTGCCAAGTGAGGAACATCCTCGAATAAATCTGGGTCTTAAAAGGTTAAATGTCAAATATAGAGTGTTTATATTGGTCCTGTGCCATACACACATGTACTGGACTGTTCTTATAGGAGAACCCGGTTTGGGTTCCATGTGGAAGCAAATAGGTTATTTCAAGGGCTCCTGAAGACAGTGGAAGACTGTGGGTTCTAGATTGGACCTATATTCTAAAAGGACATTTAGGGTTGGGTTCCACACTCACTGAAGTGAAGACCTCCGTGGTCTGCTGGATGGTGGCGATCTTGGTCCATTTCCACTTCTGGAAAAGCTGCACCCTGGTGGGGTTGTGTAGGGTTGCTGACGGGTGGGTGCGGAAGAATGTTGGGAAACGCTGGCGGTTGGAGAGAGCTGGAGAACTGGACCCATAGGATAACTAGGAGACAACAAGGAGACTGTCAAGATAACTAGGAGACAACAAAGAGACTGTCAAGATAACTAGGAGACAACAAGAAGACTGTCAAGATAACTAGGAGACAACAAGGAGACTGTCAAGATAACTAGGAGACAACAAGGAGACGGTCAAGATAACTAGGAGACAACAAGGAGACTGTCAAGATAACTAGGAGACAACAAGGAGACTGTCAAGATAACTAGGAGACAACAAGGAGACTGTCAAGATAACTAGGAGACAACAAGGAGACTGTCAAGATAACTAGGAGACAGTTAGGATAGACTAGTGGGTTAACTAGGAGACTGTCACTGTAACTAGGAGAATAAGGGGATAACTAGGAGACTGTTAGATTGATACTTGGAGACAAAATGGCGGGTCACCACTATGTCGTAGGGAAAAAGAAGTGGGGAGCGAGAGGAAAAGGCAAGAGGAAGAGAAAGAAAAGACGCGAAAAAGAATGAAGAAAAACAAAGAAAAATATTGGAAACACTGGGAAAAAACTAATAAAAACGACTCGGGAAAATAAAACTGGAGAATTAGCATAATCAAGTCAAAGCGCCACACCACTCAGTTTGGTCTAATATCCCTGAGCCACATTCCTAGTAAAGTAGGTCACAGTGGCGTATTAACCGGCTACATTGATCAGCTGCAGGGTGACACGGTCATTTATACAGCGCCGTCTCCGTGGAAGAGAGTCACACGCTACAAAGGTAGGGAGTAGGACGCCGTGTAAGACTCCCCGATACCGAGGCACGACAGAGGAATGTGGGTCATGAAGCCCGATGAGGGAAACTGGGACCGAAATAGCAACGTGCATGAAAAAGTGAAAGAACGGGGTCGTTCCCAAACAGCCTCGGCTCTGTGAACTTTTTTCTAGTGAGTGTGCACTTTTACCCAGGCCTCCTTAAAAGGAGGTGAAATAATGACTGTGTAACCGTTAGCATGCAGATATCACCCCGCTGCCCTGCCCTGCCATGCCCCCCCACCATGTCGCTTACGGTCTGTGTGAAGATGATGGATAACCACACATGGACAGCGTACAAAACACGAGTCGTTTGACCGTAAGCGACATGTTCTGGGACAGAGTCCGTCCAAGTGT